>NC_092461.1:68124116-68427146 GCF_047495875.1 Pithys albifrons albifrons | reverse complement strand
CGAGAAGGAAGTTGGGGGGGGCGAGAAGGAAGTTGGGGGGGGCGAGAAGGAAGTTGGGGGGGCGAGAAGGAAGTTGGGGGGGCGAGAAGGAAGTTGGGGGGCGAGAAGGAAGTGGGGGGGGGGCGAGAAGGAAGTGGGGGGGGGCGAGAAGGAAGTGGGGGGGGGACGAGAAGGAGGTGGGTGGGGACGAGAAGGAGGTGGGGGGGGCGAGAGGAGGTGGGGGGGCGAAGGAGGTGGGGGGGGCGAGAAGGAGGTGGGGGGGGCGAGAAGGAGGTGGGGGGGCGAGAAGGAGGTGGGGGGGGCGCGAAGGAGGTGGGGGGGGCGAGAAGGAAGGTGGGGGGGGCGCGAAGGAGGTGGGGGGGGCGCGAAGGAGGTGGGGGGGGGCGCGAAGGAGGTGGGGGGGGCGCGAAGGAAGTGGGGGGGGCGCGAAGGAAGTGGGGGGGGGCGCGAAGGAAGGGGGGGGGCGCGAAGGAAGGGGGGGGGCGCGAAGGAAGTGGGGGGGGGCGCGAAGGAAGTGGGGGGGGGCGCGAAGGAAGTGGGGGGGGGCGCGAAGGAAGTGGGGGGGGGCGCGAAGGAAGTGGGGGGGGGCGCGAAGGAAGTGGGGGTGGGCGCGAAGGAAGTGGGGGGGGGGCGCGAAGGAAGTGGGGGGGGGCGCGAAGGAAGTGGGGGGGGGCGAGAAGGAAGTGGGGGGGGGCGAGAAGGAAGTGGGGGGGGCGAGAAGGAAGTGGGGGGGGCGAGAAGGAAGTGGGGGGGGCGAGAAGGAAGTGGGGGGGGGGGCGAGAAGGAAGTGGGGGGGGGCGAGAAGGAAGTGGGGGGGGGCGAGAAGGAAGTGGGGGGGGGCGAGAAGGAAGTGGGGGGGGCGAGAAGGAAGTGGGGGGGGCGAGAAGGAAGTGGGGGGGGCGAGAAGGAAGTGGGGGGGGCGAGAAGGAAGTGGGGGGGGCGAGAAGGAAGTGGGGGGGCGAGAAGGAAGTGGGGGGGGGCGAGAAGGAAGTGGGGGGGGGCGAGAAGGAAGTGGGGGGGGGCGAGAAGGAAGTGGGGGGGGGGCGAGAAGGAAGTGGGGGGGGGCGAGAAGGAAGTGCGGGGGGGGGCGAGAAGGAAGTTGGGGGGGGCGAGAAGGAAGTTGGGGGGGGGGGGCGAGAAGGAAGTTGGGGGGGGGGGGGCGAGAAGGAAGGTTGGGGGGGGGGGCGAGAAGGAAGTTGGGGGGGGGGGGGGCGAGAAGGAAGAGATTATTATGTAAAGTTTTTTTCCCAGTATGTCTCAACATTGAGACTGGCTTATAAAGTAATCTAGCCCTCGACCCATTTTCTCAAACAACATGTCATCTCAAATGCTCTTCTACCCTTGATTTACATTTCCCAAAAGCTGTATTAATGCTACCATCAGATTGTTTCTACCCTAACTTGGAGTGGAATCTTTCCTGAAAAGAGTAGCTGAAATGAGAAGGAAGAGGAGGAGAAAAATTCAATAGCTGCCTGCCTGGAAAGGACAGGAATGCTACACATTACAAGTTAAGAGATCCAGCTCATTTTACAGGTTAGCATAAGAAATTAGTACTGGAAGACTGCACTGTTCAGTTCCACTGTGATCTAGTGAATCAGAAATAGCCTTATCTACCTAAAGGTCAGTCATGCTAAACCCACTGAACTGCTCCTTCAGATCACACACTAGTTACAATGAAACAATATAAAGAAAAAAACATATTTCACTCAGCTCTAAGAGGACACATCACCTTCCCTACATGCCACCTTCTAAGCATTTATCCAAATGTACCCAAAAGTGATTCTTTGAAGGATGTGTGCCAATACTATCTTTCTCAATTGCAGACAAGAAATTCCATTAACTGAGGTGCTGACATAAGAAAACCATTTCTGGTCAAGATGTGGAATTTTCTGTACACAACCTATAAAGACAAAGAATATTCCAAAATACTGAAACTGGAGCACTACTTCCAGGGGATCAAGAGCTCAATTCCTCTAGGAACTCTGCTGTAAAATGCAAGTAGCATGAATTATTTTGGCTTCAATTTCTTCTGTTTGGGATGATTCTCCTGAATACAGCAACAATTAATTGCTATTTATTTTTGTACAACAGGACAAATAGGTGAATTATTCTGAGCTTTTACATGTGATGCCTTGGCTTTCTCCATGCAATATTTAGCTCTTAATTAGAGGGGGAGAGAAACAGAACTGTGTTGCCCTGCAGTCCTCTGATGAAACTGATGGTGCCATACTTTAGGCAGAGTATGTGGCGTGGAGGAGACTGTTCAGGCCCCTTCTGCTGGACAGTGAGTTGGAAAGCTTAAAGAAAGGGAGTTTAACACTAGAAAACAGCAGAGATGAGAGCATCTAATTATCCCAGAGGTGGACCCTTCAGACACAGACCCATCTATTCATGTTCTGTCTGGAAGTCCCATAGAGATGAGGAAAGAGAGCTGGCAAATGCAAGTTTCTGTGAGGAACCACAGGTCTAGTGCAAAATAGTAAAACAACTACAAATTAAACAATAGTTCAAATCATTCAAAGTTTAAGTACAGGTTGAGGGGTAAGTACAGAGCTTTAGCAGAACATTTAAGGAATTACATATCAGTTGCAAACCTGTTTGCTTTGCTTCTTAACAGACAGCAGAAAACCTAGGGTTGGCCAAGCAGATGTAAGCAGAGAAAAAGCATAGTAAATCTTTCTGCCTTTTTGTGGCTCTTTTTTCCCTTCTTCTACTGCTTCTGTAAAGGAACACTTTTGTGAAAGTAACTTAGATGAGCCAATACCACATCTAATGCTGATATGAAAACCTAATAACATCTCTGAACTCTGCCAGAGAGTAAGCCTCAAGACACAAGGCTGTGTTAAATCTCAAATTTATATGGGGATTTATTCTAAAGAGATAGGCTAGATATATATGGAAAAATAAACTACAAAAAAAAATAGGAAAATATCTTACTTATTCCTCCTAATGTCCTAAAGCCTTCTCGAACATTTTGTGTAAACATAGGAATGATGGGCTAGGAGGGAAAGAAAATAATTAAGAATTTAATGAAGATAGTGCTATCTGAAAAACTTCTACCTTACTTAAACAAGCAGATTAATTTCAGAAGCATTTCTCAGACAAGGACATAGAGAGAGTAAAACAAGTATTCTTAATTTCTTCTGTGACCTTCTGCCATGAGGTTTCAAGGAATCACTGTTTCAGTAAGTCCACTTTCTCAAAGCAGTGCAGAATTTCAGAACCTGCAGAGCATTCAGGTATTCCTCCCCCCATCCAGCAGTGTTTGCACAGATGTTACTTAACTGTTTAAATCTCTTACCTAATTTGCAGTTACATTCAAAGGGAAGAATTCACAGGATTGGGACACTAAGCTTGTCTGATTCGGCTCTGCTATGCTGATGGTATTGCTTCACACAGGATGTGACATATTCAAGACATGTCCATGATTTATTTCTGCTGATGAATACTTGGAATGGTGTTGAATATTTCAAGTTTTTATTGCTGTTTTTGTTTATTGCAAACAGCTGTCAAGATTTACAAGAACCATAAGGGGGTCAACTACTATATGAAGTTTTTCCATTATCATTTTATAGCATGTACCCACTGTACATAATATCATCAGAAAAACAGAACTCTTCATGGGATTTTCATACACTCAGATCCTTAGTAACTTTTTAAAGACAAGCATGGAGATGAGCTAGTACATAAAACTTTTCAGAAAGGTATCACATTGGTGCTTTTTTTGCGGGGGGGGTGGGGAAAGTCTGTATATATTATGATGCAATTACAGAGAATAAAGAGGAGGGCAGTTGCCTAAACTGAATTACAAACTTTATTCTAGAAAAATCCTATTTGGAACATTTTACTTTTGACATAGAAGTAGAGATTTTTGTATGCACCACATTAGTTTATATGACAAAAATTCTGGCAAACAAACCGCTGAAATGAGACTATTTCAATGAGTCGAATTGTAGACACATTTTTCTGACATTTCAGACACATTTTTCTTTCCATGAGGAGTTCTGCTTACAATTCAAGGCGACTTAAAGTTCATCTTCAATCTAAATAAAGATATTTTTCCCACTCTCAGCCTGCCTCTGACACTACTCCTTTTTCACTGCATCTCTCAGTTGTCTTTTTTTTAGGGGGATGAACACACAAGACCCTTATGAGCACATAAAGGGAACTGAACACACATTCAGTAACATAAATGTAACTAATACCACTAGAGTTGAATCTCAAATATGGCCTTTCACATGCTACTGCGATACACTAGAGAACCTTTAAACCTGCTGAAAATACCCTGTTTAAACAGTGCTATTTTCCTTGTGAGAAAAGTGACACACACTTGTGTCTTAAAAGCATTTTATTTCTGTATAAAATCCAGAGATTTAACCAGTCTGTCTTTGACAGTACCTAAATATAAAACTTTTGGTGAGACTTACTTTTAAATTAGGTATATGTAGGCAGACCTATGGACATATGCACACACCTTTCAAGTAAAAATACAGAATGAGAGGGACTCTGAAGTGATTATTAAAATATTTACAATTCAAATATATCACACAGTGTTGTGCCTTTCACAGTTGATTCCCTATGAATAATTACCTGCCTGCTGACCAAGCACAGTGCTATACATTAGAATTGAAGAGAGTTCACAACAGTGACCAGCATCTCCTGATACTCATCCTGGATATCCCTTACTACCATAAAATGCCAATACACTACATAGTGCCAGTGAGTATACACTCTGCTGGCTCACACCATACTTCAGTCAAAGGAGAAACAGGAATGTTGATGCAGCGTTGCTTCCCAGCCATTCTGGTCAGGGGTTAAGCAATCACCAACCTGACCAGGTATGTGTAAAACAGCAGACTCTTTTAACAGAGAAACCATGCTGTATTTCATCTCTCATTCTTTTAACTCTGGATTTCCTGACCACACTATTCTTACCTGACTCTAAAGCCTTCTTATCTATCAAAAGCAACAGAAAGTGTCTTGCAATGTAGTTATGAGAGCAAGTAGACCACATTCATGACAGCCAGCACTGTAACAGCAAATATATGATAATCAAAACAGCTTTACCTGGAAGAAAGTATTAATAACTTAGCATTCTTTGTGTCTCTTCCATGATGTGCCATACTTACCACTTTTGCATCAATAGCCACCTGAGCAAAGCCTTTCCGATTGCTCCACAGCATAGTGTACATCTCATCACTAAAGAGTGCTTCCCGAACCCCACCTGGGGCAATGGCTAACAGATGGCCCTTCTTCAGAGTACTGACACAAGCTTCTCTTGGTCCAGGTATAACTCCATGTACATCAAGTAATAACTTCAAACCTGTAGGGTAAGATAACAGTAATTCAGAAAATGGTAATTCATACAACCACTGCATACAAATTCCCAACACGGAACACTATGGCTAAAACTTACTTGTTTAATAAGCTGTAGTTCCCAAGAGAGACTGAAGCATTAAGTCCTGCTTATAGATTTTGGGCCGTAAACTTGATGATTATGGGGGTTTAGTGGCTTTTTGTCCCAGTTAAGTCAGCTAATATCTCATGATCAGAACTAAACTAAAAAAAATTGGCAAGCACTCTGACATCTTTCAGGTGCCCCTTCAAAGGGGTTGGCTCCAGGGCACTGGCTCCTTGCTCAAAGTCTACTATTCAAATATAGCAAAGTCCAAATAAAATGTAACAAGAAGCAATACCAGCAAATCGTTGTGGCTTTTTTGTTCTGTGAACTTTGGCAAAGAGCATAAGAATGATTCACTTTCTTTGTCATGATCTGTATTACAGATCACTGCAGCACTTGACTCCCTGGTTCAGTTTGTGACTACCTGGACAGCCTTTCATATAAAGACCTGGCAAGCCTGAATTGGGCATATTCATCTTCTGTTAATATTATAACTAAAATTTGTTAACCTAATGTGAAATAAACTCCTTGTATCATCTTTAATTTGAAATTTCATACTCGCCCTACTCTCCAAGAAACAACAGAGTATCAAAAATTTGCTTACAAGCATCAAATGGGAGCATATCTGATGAATTTAGACAAGTCTAATGTTAAAGGACAGAACTAGAATAAACCACTGTTTGCAGAAAATCAGGCCTATTCACTTGGTTCAATGAACTTTAAATTTATACAGTATTATGAGTATTGTATACCAAAATGGGAACTTCAAACAACTGAGCAGTATGGACAACATTACTTCTTTAAGTTTCTCACTGACACAAACAACCTTATCAACCACAGACAAGGAAACAACTGATCTAGTCCTGTTTGCCTCTCAATAACAAATGAATAGCTGTCAATATGAACACATATTTGTTGCATATACACATATGGTGAAGAAGAGTCCAAACACAGTTAGGAAGACACATCTGTCTTCTTACAGCTTGCATAAACTAAGAGCTTGGGAAGAAAATTAGGAGGCAATGTATCACTAGCCTAGTCTTAACTAAACTCTGATCTCTAACTTGTCTTTGTAGTTCATGTGAGTATAATGACTCCCGATTCATCTCTACACACAATTAGGATCTGTCCACAAACATGACAACAGAACAAACAGAAGGTGCTGTACATCTGCCTCCTATTTTGCTGTGCCTGCCTCGCACGCTGCTGGGGACATTCACAGTCTTGTCTAGTAGCATTTGCAGAGAGGACACCTGAAATACACTTTTTTCTAAAGTAATGTATTTCAGGTGCTTTGCCTGTGGGATCTTCAATAGCTGTTTTTTACAATGTTTTACATTCCCAGACTAATTAAAGCTCTATGGAATGTACCTGGTGTAAGAAGACGCCTGTCTCAAAGTCCTTCCTGTCAGAGAGCTCAGGAGAGAGACAAAACAATCATAAGAAGGGTTGAGCTGAGCAGGAAAAGAGACTCCAAAAAAGCAGAAGGTGTGACAATATTCTTCCTTTCTTCATTGGATATGCTGGGGAAGGGATAGGGAAGGTGCATGTGATAGAGAAACACTGTGAGTTCATAGGTCAGTGTAGGAGTAAATAAATCTTTTCCAGAAGTTATTGCTACTGAGGAGGCAGTTATTCTTGCTAAGGAGTTCTCCTGACTGGAACGAGGCATCTTTCCCAGAGACAGTTTTAGATGTTTCTCCGCACACATTCCACAGGACCTGATTCCCCAGGCACAAGAGAGAGAACGCTCACAGATGCTACAGGCTCTTACCAGCCAGTGAGGGAGCCGAGCAGGTGGAAGACGTGATGATAAAGCCCCAGGGAACGAATGGGAGGTTTGTCTTTTCTCAAGCCTAGTGCTGCTCCCAGCACTGCTAGGTCTTTGTTTGTAAGCTTTCAGCATCCTCACCTCCAAAATAAACCCTTCTAAATCCTTTGCACTGCTTCGGCATTTTGGGGGGAATATCTGCATATATTTTGCTTTACAGTCAGCAAAGTACGAACAGAATACAGGCAAAAATTTGTACTACAGAACAGTTTTGGAGGAGGTTTCAGGTCTTCACAAAACTTCTCAGATACACTTCTCCCTTTGATTTTCAGTATAAACTTTATATTCTGAGCTGTACTTCATAACCTGGACAGCAGAACATACATTACTATCAGTGCTTCTGCTCCAGTAGCAAAGAAGAAGAATGTGCCTCTGTTACAATAGCTGAGAGACAGGAACTAGTGCAGTGGCCCTGAAAGGGCAGGCCAGACATCTGTGTACCATGCAAAGTACCTGTGTACCAGGCAAAGGTTGTCACGACGTCAGAAAAAACACTGGAGTAGTACCTGGCTTTTGCATGTAAGTGAACAACAATTCATTTTTCCATTTTAAACAACAAAACAACTCTCAAAAATATCTAAACACCATTTTTCAGCCTCCCAGAGCATGAAGGGATACTAATTCTTTCAGATACCAAGAAGTCCAATATTAATTTTAATCCACAGTTCAGCCTGAACTCTGCCCTTCACCCCAACATACTCTTCTATTTTCCCCAACATTGTGTCTGCACCAATATTTGAAAACTCTTTGGGGAGTACCCAGTAATGCCTTTAACATTGCTCTCATATGTGCACTATATATTTTACTAACTTAGCCCCGTTAACATCAGGACTTGTTGACTATGTTGTAGTAAGACGGCTAGGATGTCACCATTTTTCCGTGGTTGACCCTTAGGACCACAGACAGAGAGGAATCATTTGGATCACTGAATCCAGCCTTCCACAACTGTAGCTAAGCACACCTGTGTATCTGCCAAGCGTCTAGTCCACCAGATACACATACAAGGTGGTGCAAAGTAACAGATGGATTAACTACTCTAATTAGCCAGATTGCTCTCAGTATATCAGGAAGTAAAGTTTACTATTTCTTAGTCCCCTGAGCCCCCATAAGGCAGCCGAAGACACCTGACTTACTGTATCACAGGGAGCTGCGTTTAGAGGCACCTAGGAAAGTCTACAGCAAAAGTTGCTACATTTTCCCACCCCGGCAGAGCCAGCCTGCCTGGATACCAGCTACCCCACATCAGCGCCATAGAAGTGCCTAGAGCTGAGCTAACCAGTGGTTGCCCAGCAGAGGGTATTTATGACAACACTCAGAGGTGCCCAGTAGCCATTCCAGCTCAGGTTTACCCAGGGTCTAAGTCCAATGGTTGGCCCCATTCCCCAGTCCTGCTGGCCTCTCCTCATCTTCGTTACTCCATCCTGCCTGCCTCTCCTCATCCTTGCCATGCTTGGCCTGCTCCTGCCTGCCCCGTGTCTTGTTGGTTACTGTGGTAATAGACTGTCCTTTTCTCTATCTCTCCCTCACATTTTCCCCTTTTAATCATTGTCAAAATAAAGCAATTAGCTGTTTGAGACTTAACATCGGAGTTGCGTGCCTTAATCTAGCCTTCTGAGTAATTAGTTAAAAGAACTGGGTTACTGTTTCTGATGGAACTGTAACAAGAGGAGCCACAGCTCCTTTCCTCTGAGACATTACAGGAGAGGGGCTGCCTTAGTTCCCTAAAATAGTAGACAACCTTTCAAAGAGGGCTCCTAGATGACTCTAGAAAGCAAACATGGCCTATACTATAGCAGAGGGTGATGGAGAAGAACACAAGTGAATCTCAGCCTTCTCCCAAACAGTACAGTGAGGAGTTTCTCTTAACTCAACTTAGAGAAATCAATGTGTTCCTGAGAATTACATAGCTAAGAATCTAAAAGAAGCAGAAACCTGGAATATTGTTTGGTTTTATCCCTGTGGCTAACCTCCAGTTATAAAAAAAAAGAAAAAAACCAGAAGCCACAAGACCATATTTCATATCCTTCTTCCCCAAAATGCAAGCAACAAAAGCATACTTAATACTGACACAGTATAAACTGAGACAATCAAATCATGTCCTTCTGCATCAACATGAAGGAAAGACACATTACAAAAATCACACAGGGCAATGTTCAACAGGAATCACCAGGTAACTGTACAAAGTCTCCCATTAGGTTAGATTCACTTCCATTAAGCTGTCTATTTATTTCAAGACAAGGAGTAGGGAGAGGCATGTCTGATGCATTGCAGGCATCCCTTAAGAGACACAGCAAAACTGTGCAAACACACTTCAGTTAATTCTAGTTAATTCGGGACAGCAGTGCCCCATGCAGAAGATGCAATGAGACTGCACACTGGCAACTGCATACTGGCATGGAGCTGGGATTCAGTCACGGCACAAGCCACTCCTCACAGCTATTCATAGAATTAATAATCGCAAAATGAAAAGAATCACTAAATTATCTAATCCAAGAGTGTCTAACAGACCTCCCAAATCCTCCCCCGATTTCCCCTGCACTGAGCATAGTAACTTTTGTTAAAACGCCTTCTGAAAAAGTATCCAGTTTAATCTGAAGATTTAATCAAGCTCAGACAGCCTTAGTACTAGGACAAAATCATGCAGTCTTTCTGTTTGATTCATAAAAGAAGCAGCATCCACCTGGGCTGCCAGTCATAGATTACTGTACAGATTTTTAAACAATCCAGAACATTTTCTGGGCTCTTTGGGCTTGTCTTCCATGAATAGCCTTAATTTCTTCACAGAAACAGAATTATGTAGATTGGAGGGAAGCTCTGGAGGTCATCTGGTACAACCTCCCACACAAAGTGGGTCTGACTAGATCAGACTACTCAGGGCCTCACCCAATGGAATTTTGAAAGTCTCCAAGGATGGAGATTCCTCAATTTGTCTAAGCAATCTGTTCAGGTATCTGATCACTCTCATGGTAAAATACCTTTTCACATGTCTAATCAAAATTTCCTGTGTTTTAACTGGTCTCTCTGTTGCTTCTCTTTCTACTGTTGTGCACTTGTCAGAAGAATCTGACCCTCTTTTTGCATCTTTCTGCTCGGTTGCTGAAGACAGCAATACTATATTCCCCCCATCCTTATCTGGTACAGATCAAACAAATCCAGTTCTTTCAGCCTCTCCTTAAACACTGTGTGCTCCAGCTCTCCATCATCTACTGAATATGCACTAGTGTGTCAGTTTGTCCTGTACTGGGGAGTCCAAAACTGGACACCATACTAGGACGTGCTTGCACAGGTGCCAGGCCAAGGGATAAAACCTTTTCACTCAAGCTGGTGAAATCTTCAAAGTCTCCAGGGATGGAGATTCCCCAATTTGTCTAAGCAATCTGTTCAGGTATCTGACCATTCTCATGCTAAAAAAAGCTCAGCATGCACTTCATCTTCTTTGCTGCAAGGGCACACTGCTGACTCACTCTCAACTTGTGGTCCACTAGAATGCTAAAGCCCTTTCCTGCACAGCTACCTTTTACCCAGGGTACTGTTGCACATAATTGCTCCATCCCAGATGCACAATTTTACATTTGCTTTTCCTGAACTTCATGAGGTTTCTTCCAGTTGACTTCTATGAAGTCTCTCTGAACTCAAGGTCTAACCCCCTATGTGTCAACAACTCCCAGTTTGGTATCACTGGTGAATTTGCTGTGCATGCTCCAAGCCCTCATCCAGTGGTCCAATAAGAACAATAAGCAGCAGTGGTTCCAGGATCAATCCCTGAGGAATGCCTGTAGAAACCAGCTGTTAGCCAGATGTTGTACTGCTGAACCCAGTTCTTTGAGATCAACCATTCAGTCAGATGTCTCTGCAATGTTTCTAAATGATATTTGGGGGACTTGCCCTTAGAACCTTATTGTAAGGCAGAAACGGAGAAAAACAACATAATATACCATTTGATAAACAACTGTGCATAAGTATTATTTGATACAATATGGAGCAAAATCTGCATTATTAAATAAGTTATATTAGTCAGCGGTATGAAAAAGATTTGATAGCCAATTGAAAAAATCTGTTGGCAAAAGCAGTTGTAGAGCCAAAGCCATACTGTGGTGTTTTTGGGGACTACGGCTGAAGAAATAAAGACACTAGTATCTTCTGAACTAAGAAATAAAACTATTCTAACAAAACAACAGTCTTCTCATATGAATTGTTTCCACACAAAGCATCAGTACACTACAAAACACTCCTTGTAATTGATTTTGTGAATTGACAGGTTTTTAGTCACAAACTGAATCTGGGAAAAGAAATGGATACTACTGTATTTCACACAGACAAAAACCAAAACACTCACATAATTAATTTCACCCATCAGCAGTGTATTTCACTAAGCTGTCCAGTCAAAATCTTGGCCTAAAGATCTTTTTCATTTTCTTCATGCTTCACCTCATATTTCACAGAAACATGCTGGACACTTCTACAGCTTTCATCCAAAAACACTCTACTCAAAACAGTCTTCTTCAGGACAGGTTCTGCTGCTCACCATACTCAGTTGGGTGGGATAAGAAAACACATTGTTTCTCCAGACTAGTATTTTTAACTTTAGGGGCATTGGTTCCACACAGTTTAATTCTTAATCAGGTTACACCTCTCATTCTGCCTATATTAATAAAAAAGAAACATCTTATTTAAGTCTTTGATAATCATTAATACAGAAATAACTCTTTCTCCTGTGATCTCCTATTTGTTTCTAAACACCACAGAGTCACATTGGAAGGTGTTGCCCAGACAGGAGTATGACCCACTCTCAGAAACTCATTTGAAAACATGTGAGAGACATGTTTACATGAGAGAACATGTGAGAGACAGCTCTACTTCAACATTTTCACTAAATTTGTCTTAATGTCTGTTCTGAAAGCTGTGTTTCTGTGACACAATTTCTATTAACTACACCATTGAAATAAGAGTTTCAAAACTGCCTGTTTATAATGAAGTATGTTACCTGGTATTCTAAAGACGAAATGATCAGCTACCACGCGGCAGTGTCTCTTCCTTATCATCAGAAGTCTGGCCATGAAATAGATACAGTCAACAGGAGTAGCTCCATGATAAAACACAACAAGCCCTGGTCCTTCAGGAATATTTTCCACACCATGAAGCTCATAACCTGTTAAAAGTGTAACAGATGTCACAGTTTGATACAATCTATCCCAATGAAACTAACTTGCAGCGAGCCCAAACCAATACCTATTGAGAAGTAGTAAGAGCAAAGCAACCTTCACTCAAGTCAAGAGGAGACTTGAAGCATTTACAGGAAACAGAAGCTCCTCCACAGAAAATACAAGTTCCATTTAAGGCAGAAGTACCACACTTAAAAGAAAGAAATAAAAAACACATCAAAACACCCAGTCTCACTGTCTTGAACTATACCATTTTTCCTTCAGTTTTCAGTTCACTGTCTTCAAGGCTGCAAAGTCCTCTGAATCAATCGTTCAAGAGAAATCACAAGGACTGGAGAGGTGAAATAACTATTCCAAGCTATTATTAACCAGTGACTGTTTAAGATTTGACATGTCAGCATCCATATTTACATGTCACCTTTTACTCCAGGGTATGAAGCTACTTTTGTTATTTCTTTCCAAGTTATACCTGCTCCAGTTTTCCATCACTAAGTACTAAAAGCTAGCTGGGTCTTTATATGTTTAGCTGAAAAATACATAAACACACATAAGTTTCTTACTGAACTTACATTTCTATTTAAGGGTGCAGAAAATGTTTAGTTAACACAAAATATCAAAATGCCTCAGTAACATATTAATATCCAGTAGTATTGTTACAGTATCTTGCTTGTGTTTTTTGCAAAATAAATACACAAACAAAACCAACAAAACTCTGTCTGCAGTTCGTATTTCAATATTTTTAATTCTGAAAGTCCTCTTGGCCCTTCTCCCTCTGTTTTACTTTGTGTACCTGTGGAGCTGCAACATATTGAAAGCCCATCACCTGTACCAGTGCAAGTGACCCCTGACTACAGGTATCATGCACCAGTTCTGGGGGTCAGTTTGGGGCTTTTTGATTGTGAGTGAAGTTGTTGTTTTCATTTGTTGGGGTTTTTTTTTTTTGTAATGCTGTGAGATTTGGGGATGAAAAGTTCTTCCAATGATATATTGATTAATCAAGTAAAGAAAAAAATAACTGCAAAACATTTCATTCCTTAGCAAGAGAAGTGTATAAATAACAGGGAAGCAGCTGGAAGGGCAGAAAAAAGTCACAGCTGTCAGTGAGGGACTAGATAAGAATCTTTTCTGTGCAAATAAAAAGTCAGACCTTAGAAAAAGAAAAAAATTATTAAGGTTTAAAAGAGCCAAGGCCTTAAAAATCATTTTCTTATGAGAAAAGTAAATAGCTCTTTATTGTGAAGTGAGCATTTTAAGCTGCCTGATGTAGCTGTTGATTTTGATGTAGTGTACTTTCCTGGATTTGAAAGTTACATCTTAGTCTTACAAAGCCTATATGATACAGCTGCTGCACCATCTGGTTATCAATGCCTTTAAAACCCGCTTCCCTTTGACTAGAGAACAAATAGAGATGATTTTCAAGACGGATTTGTTCTTTATGTAAATTGCTCTTATGCATCTCTTTCTCCTTTAGCTGCATCTAGACTGAATGGCTCTGAAAGAGGCTTATGATTTCCTCAGAAAGAAAAACCAAATCATTTATTAAGTCTGCCTTTATAAAAAAATAATAGTAGAAGGACAAGGAACAGGGCCTTAGTTTTGACATTCTAGTAGAGAAACTAGTTGTCCAAAATACATAGAAAGAAAATAACGTATCGTTCCATAACAGTTTTAGGCTCTAAAGTTAATTTCAAGAAGCATCTAGTGAGTGAATTGAGACTTAAGTGCTTCTTTTAGCTCTCATCTGGCATTTTATGTAAAAGACTGGTTAAATACAATTAAATTATGCTAACACATGCTGACATACCAGCTATCAGGGAATTGGCATTTAAATTCCAGTCTTCATATATTGACTCCAAAATAATATAATTAATTTACCTAATTTTTAACATAACAAACATTTCAGGTGCTCTTCAAATGAGGAAATCCAGGGGTAGTTATAAAAAGTGAAAGAGGAAAAAGAAAGCAATTAAAAAATAGCATATATATTCAGCCAGAAGAAGGAGCTCATTTTGTAACACCAAAGGAAAAAATGCATAAGGCAAAGATTTCACATACACAAAAGTCTCAATGGTTTGGGTTTTAACTCTCAAGTACCACTGGCCATCATGGATAAAACAGAAAACAAACCCGTCCTGCACTGGCATGCAATAGTAACAACAATCAGGTATATATTGATAATCTTGAAAGGTAAATGAGGAATAAGAGCTTCATCAGGTTTTAATGAAATGTCACGTCTTGCTTACCATGCCATATTCTTCCATGTCCATCCCATAGGGTAGCCAACATTTCTGTTGCACCCAGCCAAACATCATGAGAATAAGCTTCCTTCAGTTCATTCTTCCTTTTGTAAATATGAACAAAGAGAGCAGAAACGTAGAAGAGGACGACAATGACTCCCGGGAGTATCAAAACTACTACGAGTGGAAAAAGCACCCACACCAGGTAGAACGCGAAACTCAGATAATCTCCTATATGCTCCACGCCAGTCCATTCTTGCAGAATGTAACTCAGGCAAGTTAAGTAGGACAAAGGTATCTGTCCTGCACTACAGGATTCATTTCCACCTGTCATTTCCTGTTAAAATTTAAAAAAAAAAGTAGATTAATAAATCGTTCAAAAAGATAGACCTGTCTTTATTCATAAATCACATACGCATTTTATTAATGACCACTTACCCCACTTCCCATTAGCACCTATTAGAATCAAAGGTACAAGCAGCAAAATTTCTGCTTGATTTTTACAGTCCTTTTCTTTTGTGTACTGGAAATGTTGACAATTCTAATTTACAAAGAAGGTGCAATTGCTTACTTTCAGGCTAGTATTCTATCTTATTCAAAATTGTTGAACTTACACAGATCCAGAACATTGATACCGTTACCAATACAAATTAATACTGCAATTTTGATTTTCAGAAAGCTGTATTGATAGTCAAATGTATTGCTATAGTAAAACAAAGCCTTCTCCCAAGCACTAACTACAACAGGAAACAGCACAATCGCAAATCCAGTGCTGTAAAAAACTCCCTCATGAACACCTCCACTAACTACAACCATTTGAGGACTCGGAAATAAGAAAGTCTCAGGCCTAGAGAGACCTTTAACTGTATCTGGAAATTTACCGCTCATGAAATGCCAAGACCCAGAGCACAAATACAGAGAGGCAGCAGAAAAGACATGGGAAAAAAAAACTCAAAACACAAAGGTCACAGAAAGTCCTGTAAAAGCTTTAACTGCTCTGGCTTTACTGTGTTTGTGTATAAGAATCTCCCTTCTCCAGTGCCAGCTCCTGAGAAGTTCCTGGGCTGGTATTTCAGGCTTTCTATAACTCTGGAGCAACACTTCTTTCTTAGCTTTGTATGATTTAGAGGAAAACTTGCCATTCACCTCACCTTACAAGTATGAGACAACCTGAATGCTTGGCTCTTTTAGCTACAGTGCTTGAACAGCATATGTAATACCTTGGTGGACAAAAGTTATTCTAGTCTGCGATAAAGTGGTGGTCAAGACTCAACATTCTGCTAGCCAGGACTAAGAAGAAAAACATATTTCAACTATAACGTGACTGTAGAGTGAAAAGGATTAAGAACAATATTTCTGAAAGAATCTAAGCTCAAGGTTGTTGTGGTTTGGTTTTTTATTAGAGTATGACTTACAGTCTTTATGACGGCAGAGCTCCTATTCTAGACAGACATATGTCTATCATTCCTTTACTCTTGCTCTGGTTTTGCCAGAAACAAGTGACTGGAACTCAGAAAATAAGTTTGTTAATACTATCAGAACCCCAATGACAAAAATTATGATGCGAATCAGTTTTATTCCACATCTGCCATAAGACATTGAAATATGTACCATATTGGAACTCATCTCACTTTCCCCAACTCAATTTTCCCTCACATTCTAACAAACCAAGGATGTCCCTTTTCCTTTAGATTTGAAATCAGCCTCTACCCACATTGCTCAAGATAACTCCCACTAATGAGAAGAAAGCTGATCTCATTACAAGGCCTTTGCTCCCATGATCCATGTCTGTTCCACTAATTCAGGCTTACAACATTTTGCTTCCCAGCATATTCTTTGCTTCACAGCATGACAGTGACAAGCAGCTGATTTACCTTCAGCAATGTGCAAGCACACAGCATTAGTGCCACACACTTTACTGATTTCACGCACACATGTTTGGGGTGTGTATTAGGGGGAAAGGAAGGGAGAGAGTGATCATGTGGGAGAGCAAGAGAAAGCTCCTTCTCATTCCTGTTGCCAGACCCAAACTCCAGAACCTGTCAGGCAGCAAACACCCACAGCAAGTATAAGAAACACAACTTGTGAGGCCAAGCAGGATTTGAGTAGCATTCAACACCACAATATTTATTAGATTGTTATGCCTGGACTTCTACAGTGGTTCCACCTACCACCTAGAGAACAATATGGAGCACGGGTTATGGCACAGAAACAGTTTTTCAAAACTGAGAGGTGATTATGTAGCTTAAAAGATTATTTAAAGCTATCTTCTCCCACTGATTATAATTTTAATTGTTTATGGCTTTCTCCAAATCCAAAATCCCCACCAAGTAAATTTAAAGTCCTGTCCACACATGTCAGTCTTGCAAAAATCTTACGTGTCCTTTTGCCTGCAATGTTCGATGCAATACCTCAAATGCAATCATCACAGTACTCTAAGTTTACTTGCATATCTATGTGCTAACCAGTAACAGAAGTTAAAATGTGACAGCCTGTGTGGTACCAGCCACAGAGGTAAGATCTAAAGTGCTGCCTTCTCTTAGGAACCGTCAGCTCTACTCTGAACTTTTTCCTCATCTTGAAGATAATCATAGAATAATTTACACTGGAAACAGCACTGAACAGCACTCGTCCAACTTCTTCTAGATGGATCATGTTGCTCAGGGCTGGCCATATCCAGTCCAGTTTGTATTATCTTCATGGATAGATTCCACAGCTTCTTTAGGCCCCCAGTCTAGGGCTTGACTACCTTCATGGTGAAAATGTTTTATTTCTTCTAGTTAGAATTCCCCCTACTACAGTCTGTGCCTGTTGCCCCCTGTTCCTTTGCTTCAAGGATTTCACTTCCCCCTCTCTATAATCACTCATTAAGAGCAGCAGTAAGGTCCTCCAAATGTGGGTGCAATAGCAGTGACAAAGGGAAGGCAGATCATGACCAGAAAAAGGACAGGAGCTACACGCTGAATAGAGGTTACCAGATAACTGGTAACAACAGGTTGGTCTGTTCCAACTGTACAGCTGTCTCCTCTATGTCTGTACAGAACAGTTAACACTACATGATAATGCACACTGTCTTCTAGAAAAAACAGCAATGTCACCCAGATTAAGACGTTATCCAAGCAGAGAGATCACCCTGCCTTCCCTGTCAGAGGTTTTATTGAAAACCACCACTATCGAAATCTAAAAACTACAACGGGGTGCAGTACAGCTAAGTGTACTACTACTAAATCTCACCTTTAGCCAAGTTACAGGCAGAATCCCTCCATAACATGAGCACATTCTTATTTTAATTGACATCACTGACACACTTGCTGTTGTGCAGTTCAAACTACATATTATTAAGTTCTAACTTCCTAATACATCAGCTTACATACATTTGCACTAGTTCAAAAAGATGTACTTTCTCATTTGACTAATGATACTACACACTGACTTAGGCTCACACGTAAGGCTTTATGCTGCTGGTGAAGTGGAAACACGCCTAACACACAACAATTCCTTTCACTGACTTCTGGTACATGAGCCAGGAAAGTCCTAAACTAATCTCCAACACTGCTCTTCAGCTGCAGCGAGCAGGGGCTGAGTTAACCGAGACCCTACTGCTCCCAATAGAAGTAATCACGGACAGCAACACACGCTGCTGTAAACCGCACACAGCACGATTTCAGTACCTATGTGAAATGTCCAAGTGAAACCTCTGGAGCTGATTCCGGTATCTCCGACCTGGAGAGACACTGCAAAGTATTACCTTCGCCATGCCCCAGCCGACAGAAATATACACTACAGAACGCATTTCCAGCAGCATCAGCAACGCCATCACAAATACAAAAAACAAACACACCAACCAACAAACCATAAAACCCTGAAGACCCTGATAACTCTGGTAACGGCATCTGAGACCTAAAAGCCAGAGGGTGGTTTAGCCCTTGCTGTGGCCCAAGGGCTGGCCTGGCTCCGGTGCCGGCGGGCAGCGCTCGGCTCCCAGCGGGGAGGGCCGCGGGTCCTTTCCTTGCACTAAGGACGCGATCCCGGCGGCCCCGCCGCCTCTCCAGGCCCTGTCCCGGCGCTAGTCAAAGCAAGGCCCCGAGCCTGGGGGTGACCGAACCCACCGGGAGGCAGCGGGGCCAGGCCCGGACCGGGCCCCCACACCGCGCCCGGCAGAGCCCGCTCACCTTGCCCTGGCGACGACGGCTCCGACTCCAGCCCCGCGTCCCTGCCGGGGCCCGGTTTTACTTCTCCTCGCCCGCCGCCCCCGCGGAGGCCGGGTGCCCGCGGGGCGGCGGGGCCGGGGCGGCTCCCGCGGCGGGGCGGGGGCAGGAGGGCGTCCTGGGCGCGGGGGCGCGGCGGGGGCGGCGGGAACTCCGCGTCGCCGGGGGCGCGGGACCCGCCCGGACCCGCGTCCGGCACGCACCGCCCGCCGCTTCCGCCGCGCCGGCAGGCCGCGGGCGCCGGCAGGGGGCGCGCGTTGCCGCGAGCGGGCGGGGCGCCCCCTGGCGGCGCGCGAGGCGCTGGCGATCCCGGGATTTCGGCATCCGTCGGGATGGAGAACAGCTCCGGCAGCAGCGAGTCCAGCCCACGGCCGAAGCACCACGTCAGCTAGACCACGGCACTGACTGCCACATCCAGCCTTAGACGCCTCCAGGGACCGTGCTCCCACCAACATCCCTATGCCAATTCCAATGTCTAATCGCCCCTTCTGTGAAGGAATTCCTCCTGATGTCCAGCCTAAACCTCGCCTGGCACAGCTTAACAGTGTTCCTTTGTCCTGTCACTGGCTGCCTGGGAGAAGAGGCCGACCCCCACCTGGCTCCTTTCAGGGAATTGTACAGAGCAATGAGGTCCCGCCTGAGCCTCCTTTTCTCAGGCTAAACCATCCCAGCCCCTTGGCTGCGATGTCCACTGGAAAATCCTGGGTACCACCTGTTCCACTGCTGCCTCCAGAACTGCTTACCTGCCATGCGCCCCTTCCCGGTACCTGCCGGCCCACGGTGTGCAATTCCCTTCTCCAGCCCCACCGGTGCCATGGGAGCAGCGGCAGCCGAACCTGGGACCCACGGCTGGAGAGGTACCCACTCGTTCCCACTGCATGCACTCCACGTTCTGGACAGCTTACAGTTCAGATGTGGCATTCATGGAGCTGTTAAGGTGTTCCTGACTGGCCAGCAGACTTCGATGTGATCCCTGGATTTATATATATAAAAAAAAAAATCAGTCAAAGAAATAAGCACTGATGCCAACACACAGGTTGGTGTAGCTGCCCTACCTTCTGGCACAGCATGTGACTCTCCATAGCTGCTTCCTCAGCCTTAGGTGAGAAGAACTTGGCCACCACTGACTGTAAGCTATTTCGGACCTCTGCCTCCTGTGCTTTTCCAACCAGCAGTCTTCTCCATCATCGGTCTGCTCGATGTCTGTGGCTGCTCAGCTGGCACATTTGTGTAACTCTGTTTGCACTGTCACATTAAGTGGTCACAGCACCAGGCCTGCCAGAGTTCAAGCTGCATTTGGACAACACTCAGGGACATGGTGTGATTCCTGGGGAGGTCCTGCACAGGACCAGGAGCTGGGTTCAACGATCCCTTCCAACTCAGGATATTCCACAATTCTGTGCTTTTATAAATTTACTTTTCAATTGTTACCAGTAAGGATAGTTTTCCCCAATGAAAAACCATGTAGTTTGAGCTGGATAAACCTTGTATGCAACAAGTCATGAAAACAGGATTTCCCTGCATTATTCACTGGGCAAACTATACCAAAGTCTCCTAAATGCTGCTTTCACTTTGAGGCAGGTACAGGTCATTTGCATTTGCTGTTTTCATTTCTTTTTTGTTGTATGATGGAGAGGCTAAAAATAAGGGTAGCAGTAATTTGATTTGCAATTGCAATTCTATTTGTATGACAAGCTCTATAGTTTCTGTAGTACCAATTTCTAGTTCTAATTTCTATAATGTTGCCCTAAAAATAGTAAAAATTCAGAGGGAGCCACTACTATTTGGAGGGAGCTTATTAGAGCAGCGTTTAAAATTTTTTTATTAGAAAGATCACATACACATCATTCAAAGTCACTCCTTTTTCTCAATAATAATTCTGTCTATCATCTTGACATCCCAGAAAATACTCTTAAGACAACTGTGACAGAAGTAACAGAAATTTTTACTTCAGCTCACTTCAGAGAAGTTGCAGATAACCAGTGATGCTGCTGTAAGATTAAATAGCCCAGTAAAAACCTGAACATTGTTAATAAAATGTTGACAGCTGTCTAAATAGTGGAGATACAGGCAGGAATCTTTTCTTTGAAAGATAATCAGTGCTCTGATTATGCATCTCCTATTCAAGGCTTGTGCTCTGTTCTGAGCTACAGCACAACCCCTAGCATCACATATCAGAGAGCCTGGAATTGGGAAGGTTTTGCAAATTCAGATTACTGGAGTATTTAACTGGTCAGAGAATCAGAATTGTTTAGGTTGGAAAAGACATTTAAGATCATTTGGTCCAATCATTAACCTGGCCAAGCCCACCACTGAAGCATGTCCCCAAGTGCCACATTTACAAATCTTTTAAATACCTCCACCACTTTCATGAGCAGCTGTTCCAATGCTTGATGACCCTTTCAGTGAAGAAAATTTTAGTCATATCCAATCTAAACCTCCCCTAGCACAACTTGAGGCTATTTCATCTTGTCCTGTCACTTGTTACCTGGGAGTAGAGACTGACCCTCATCTGGCTGCAACCTCCTTTCAGGTAGTTGTGGATCCCCTCTGAGCCTCCTTGTAACCAGGATAAACAATCCCGCCTTCCTCAGATGCTCCTCATAAGACTTGTGCTCCAGACCCTTTACCAGCTTTGTTGCCCTTCTTTGGACACATTCCATGATGACATTAATGTGCTTGAAAAATAGGATTGTCAGAGAATGGTTCTGCCCAGTCTTTCTGCAGTTTCTGCAATATGAAGAATGCTTTCAGATTCTGGTTACTCTTAATTCCACTTGCTTCTTCATCTGTGTCCATTTTAGTATTCAATGGCCTTTCCATTAGTTCCTTTTTTCCCTTGACTTAAGCTCAGGATTTGAATTTCAGCTTGTATCGTTGAGAGTGCGCCAGATAAGACTTCCGGTAAGACTTGAATTCCTGTTCCTGGTCAGGCATATCAGTCTGGATCTTGATTTGCTTTAGTTTAGCATCTCCTGTGCATGTTGACTCTGCTAGAAGAAAAATCCTTCTACCTGTATACAGCAATTATATTTAGGGTGTCCAAATAAAAATTCCTACATCTTAGGAGAGAGTTGAGATTTTTTTTTCAGGACAGGATTCCTGTCTTTTTGCTCCGGGGAAATAGCTCACCTGTCTATCCTGCTCCTTTCTCCAGATGTGCATGAAATATCTGTGGAGAACCAGCATGGGAAGAGGAAGAATTTTTTTTAATCCAAAGAGTAGATTTAGTTTTCTAGTGAAAAATGGGCAAACCATGTATATAGTTCCTTAGATGCTATGTAATGTTTCAGGATGTTGAGGAAAAAGATTATATAGGTATTAGAAGTGCAACAATGAAAAATGAGGCAAAAAAATTACCTTTCTTGGTGTTTGACGTTAACAGACTTGGTTGCATTTAATGACATATTGGATAGATTACACAAAGTTCTCCCACTCCCACTGGTAACAACATACCACAGCCTATAAAACACATTCTGCTTTGTAGCAAGTTTCAGTTTTCCACAAATCGCATTAGGAAGACAACATTGTCTACATCTACCTTTCCAAACAGGCATTTTGGTTTAATCCATGTGGAGACAGCAGTGTTGCAGTACTGCATTTTAGGCAAACCACCAGTGATGATAAGCCCCAGGGCTGCATTGCCTAAGTAAGCTCCCCCACAGCCTGCTCCCTGCTCACTGGGAAATAAATACAGCATATCTGTACTGCACACACTATATCCAGGGATTATCAGACTGGAGGCAGGCTCATCCACTAAACAACTACAGTATGGTGCAATAGTGCATGCATGTACCAGCTTAGGCTTGAAACTACTTTCTACATATATTTGCATAGTGCTACACCGAGTTAAAACCTTTTTCCTCTCTTTGAGAGACCTTTTCTCAAGGGGGCTAAGTCTTGGATGTAGCAGTCCTGCTTTCCAGGGTACAAACCACTAAGCTGAAGTGTTTGTAGGAGTCTAGCATCTCTTTTAAAGGGATTATGTCTCTTTGTACAGTCTCTAGGAAAATGCCTAAGCAGTAGATCATTAGCTAAAGTGAGACAGTTTCTCTTCTGACACTGCCTTGCATGGGGTCCAACAGGGAAGGTGCCCACTGCGGGGTGACCTCTGGTGGGACAACACTGACTCTGAGGTTCTGCTCTGACACTGGACTACGATCTGCTCACAACACAAAACCACAGATCTAGACAAAACTGCTAAGGCTCTCAGATATAAGTACCTACTTGTTTTGGGAACCAGGAAAAACCTGGCTACATGAGTTCCTTTTTGGGGCAGTTAGCTGTTGCATTGCTATTATATGTAAGTCATCTTCAATCTTTCTGAGTTCAGGATATTCTCAAAGACACAGGGCAACTTTGAAGAGGCTAACTGTTTTCTTCTATCAAACCTGTAGAAACTTGTAAATTAAACTGGTTGAACACCAACTATCAGTCATCAGTGCTGTAGGACATTGTTTTTTACTGTATGCTGTAAAAACAATGAAATAAACATAAGCATTCTAATCACTTTTGCGACGTTTATCAAATCGCTCCAGTAAAGCCTTCCAGATGCTGCCTGGGATTGTTTGGTGCTTTCTTATGAGAGCCTGGACAGCAGTCTTAGTCTGAAAAGAGAAGAGAAATTTGCCTTTACAGACCTGCTTATGCATGGAAGAACAGTATGACCACTGACTTCTCGGAGGTTCAAAAAGCACTGGGAAATTCATTCAGAAGATGTACTTTAAGAAAAAAAACAGTCTTTTATATTAGCTAGTTGTCCTAGTGACAACTTCTCTTGGAAAGTAAAGGAACAAAAAAATTGATTGCAGTTTGGATAGGTTTAAATTACCAAACCTGGGCACTAGATCAAAGCTGCCTTTAACACATGCAAATACTAAGTTTGTGCAATCTCCATCCCTGAAGGTTTTCATGAAAAATGCTGAATAAAGTCTGACTAGCCACATTTGAACCCATAGCCTTGCTGGCACTAGGAATTTGGCATAGGAACCTCTCTCTGTCCCTTCCACCTTGAATTCCCCTGTAATTGTCTCATATACAGCATGCACATAATGGGAGAATTCACAGTACTCCCTACATGAGATTTAAATGAAGGTTCAGGAAGAGAATGTGGACAATATTTTGTATTTCTAAAAGAAATAAGAAACTATCTCCTTTTGGTTTTTCTTGTATATTTAAGCTTGAAACAAAGGTAGCTACGTACTCCACCGATCTAACTCAGAGTGATGGTAGAATATCACCATGAATACAAGAAGAGTAGCTAAACCTTTCTTTTCAGATCCATGTCCTAACTCCATTCCAGGGCATGATCAGACAGCAGTCAGCCAGGCCACTGCTCACATCGAACCCCCTTAAAGTTGCTATTTTTTTACCAGTTATATGACCTAACTGAACTCCTGCCGAAGTGGGTGGCAGTCAAAGTAGGTGGACAAAGCCTTGACTTTAGTAAAGTAAATCAATGTCACAGGAAATTTCATTTTCAGTTTTGCAGGTACACAAAATACAGTATCCTAAAAATACAAGAATATGAAAAACAGTAAGGGCAGTCATATTGCTTCCAGCCTAAATCTGCTAAAACCAAACTCCACAGTTTACTGGGGCAGTTCCCTTGCAACAGACCAAACCTGTCTTTCTGGTTTCACTTTCGTGAAGCCCAGAACAATCTGTAGTAGACCTTATAAGAAAAAAAAAAAGAAAGTAAAGCTAGTGTTCTTGCATCTTTTGGGGGGCAGCAAGGTGTTTTTTCATCAGTGATTCCTAACAAGTGTTTTGATCTGTGTACTTCCGGGTCACAGCAGATTTTTTCATGTTTTTGCATGAAGCCCTCCTTTCACACCTTCCATGACAAATTTTAAAAACTGAATTTTCTGTTTAGTTTAAAATTCTGAAAAATGCCTAAATGCTGGATCTATAAACACTTTTATGCTCCTGGGCACCACTGATTTCACCAAGCTGTAGGTACTCAAAATATTTTTGTATTTTGGACGCAACTTATTTTTTTAACATTTTCCTTTGACTATAAGACTGAAGCTCTTGCGGAACTTTGTTTCTAGACCCCTATGCTATTTAGAGAAGATTCTCAAAGTTATATGTTATTTATGAAATTTATTTTCATAGTTACTGCAAAGAGCACTTAAAACATAGTTTACATCACTCCAGTTATCAAAGTCTTATCAAAGGCATGGGAGAAACAAAGTTAACATGCCAAGAAGACAGGGCTCACACATTCTGAAAGGATGAGAGCATCTCAATCAACTATTACTATGTCAATACTTACTTGTACATATCCATACATTAAATAACCCCAAAACTGAACTGCCCATCTTTAACAAGATACTAGAAGTGTATTCGTCTTTATTCAAGCATGCAAAAAATAGTGTTAAGTGCATATGCAATAAAAGGCAAAGTATATTGTTCAATTTTGCAAGGAGAGATAACTTACCTTTTCAACTAATTCCTCTGTAGTTATATTCGGATCGTAAGGGATTGGCTTCCCAATGTATGTGCGAAATTTAACTGGAAGTCCTCCATAAGGAGGAGTAAAAGGCAATCGAGTACTTTCATATAATTGTCTAAGAAATCCTGAAATAGTTTATGGAAGGAAAAAGTGAGATTATAGTCACAGATAACACAATCTAAACCCAAAATCTGATTAATGTGGAAGACTTATTAAAAATGCATGTTTTATCTGACAGTCAAGAATTTGTTACAGGTTTGAGGAAACCTTCCACCAAAGCAAAGCTCAAGAGACCTAACAGAACAGTGAAATAAGACTGCATTAAAGAACAAGATCACACAGCACAAACAAGTTATGCACAACCTATTGCCATATTTGAGATACCTCTGACCCATAGCAACATAGCAGGTGTGTTAGAGAATCCAAAGCCAGCAGAAGTCTGAAGAGCAAAATCTAAGAAAAAAAGAGAAAAATCTAAGAGAAAAGTAAATAAACCATTCCACATATTTAAAAAAATATTTTTAATTTCTTACTTCTTTCTTTAAACGTCCTGTAGCCTTCACGGACATTTTGAGTGTACATTGGAATGATGGGCTAAGGAATCACAAAAAAACCAAAAATGGTGGAAATGTTGTACTAGCTGAATTTACATTTTAGTGCTTGTTAATGCAGCTAAGAAAATCACTTGAATATAGAGGATAATTATCAGTCAGATAGCAAACAAGGAATCTTGATATAAAAAATAAACTAAAGAACAGAAATAAAACTCTATTTCTTAGCTCCCACAAACATCTATTTTAAAGTCACTATTTGTAAAGAAAGTGACCAACATTGTTTTAGGATTTATATAACTTACATATTTATTGCAGTATCACTGACTGGAACATAAACGAAGTTTTGCAGTTTCCCCATCTAAAGCTTTCATCATGAGTGGTGAATAGCAAAGTATTCAGTATGTGAAGTCTAGCAGAAAGCAAGAAGACATTCATGCTTGGCTTATCTGCTTCTCAAAGAAGGGTCTCACTGAAGCAGTAATGTTTGGATTATACTTCACTAGAAAAAACTTCTGCAGATCCCTTGGACAAATAAGGCAATTGTATGTCTTCACTGACCTGGACTACACATCTGCTGGAAGGCGGATCCTTAGGTAGTTACAGAACAAGTTCACTTCATTATTGTGACTTAAAAGAAACATGCTTGAGATACCTGCACTTGAAACAGTCATGTCTTACAGCCTGAGGTAAGATTTCGCAATTTGTAGGCAAACTGACAGTGATTATGTCCATATATACAATGGCTTTTTTCACCACTACTGTCCCTTTTCCTTTTTTTTGAAACTGTATTTTTAGCATGTTGTCCATATAAGGTAATGAAAGAAGATTTTTATGCTGTTAAGAATTATTACCACAGAACAGAAAATACAGGACAAGAAAAAAAACAAGCAAGAAAACCACCTCATTAGAGCCTAAAAACAACTCAAAGTGATAGAAACCATTACAAGGAAAAAAAAAAACTTAAAAAATAAACAGTAAAATCTTTTAAAAATATGTCATTACTGCATACTTAAAATACCACACTTTCCTTCAGCGTATAGATTGAATATTGTACCTCTGACACATTAAATGTTTGAAATCCTCTGTCATGCAGATAAAAGACTTTAAATTTTTGGAATAATGAAGAGAAACATGTCTTAGGCTACAAAGAAATATGGCAAAAATAAAAGTTACTCTCATACAGTGATCAGCCATCGAGGTGCAGAGTAGTTAGCAACACTCAGCCTCAAAGCTGGTAAAAATGGGTACACACAGAATCTTTACATTTGTAAAGTAGCATAGTCAGATCTGCAGTAACCCACAGATTTAGATTTGCTGTGCTGGAACCGACCTGGATGACACCCAACCAGCTTGGAAATCACAGACTCACAAGAGAGTTTGGGGCTGGAAGGACCTCTGGAGATTACGTAGTCAAAACCCCTTGAACATACATGAGCATTTTATAAACCATAGTCTCTGTTTACCTTTTACCTAACTAGACTGGAACAATTTTTTGGCACAGAAAAAATTCCGAGATCTTCAGAAATGGTGATCCCACATCATTAGCCTGTCAAACCCGAGCCACAGGCAGAGTGTATTTCTGAAGGTCAGGCCCCTGGCACAGACAAATTTGACTGAGACAAATATATGTCCCAGAGGTACTTTGAGTCATAACATTAAATAGTAACAGTTTCCTTCTCTGACTTCAGTTAAGCAAAGTAGTTGTACAAGATGAAGTGGAAGCTGAATGTAAAAACATGTAGGCAAGGACTGTGGCTGAAACTACCTTACTGGTTTGCTTTTCTTCAACTTTTTCAGTGGAAGAAGTACTGAACTTCTGTAATATTATCTGAATGTCTATTCATATATAAAGTTGGTTTTGAAATCCCCATTCAAGTAATCTGTGGCAGATTATTAACCACCACGTAGTCATTTTGAATAAAGTGTGTGTGGTTCTTTGATTGATGGCTATACTGTACGAAGAATAAATTCAAGAAAGGCCCTTATAAATCTATCTTGCCTTCATTCACAATCCATATAAGTATTAGCAAAACATATATGAATTTCCACAATATAGAACAAGTTCTGATAGATAAATGAGTCAATTCCCAGACTTTGGTCAACCTACAAGACTAGTCTGGCCAGTATTGAAAAGGATGCAGCAAGATCAATCAAATTCAAAATTTATCAAAAGATGGGATCTAGTTGCTGCTATGGGCCTAACTTTACATTCAGAGTGTTATAGAAGGTTAATATTGCCCCGTTTCCTGTTAAATGCTCAGCATTCTTTTTTTTTTGAAGTGTTTAGTTATCTGAAGTGTGTTTGATCACAGATTTCCAATGACACATCAAAGACGCCCAAAATTCAGTGGAGCTTGCCAGCTAATTACAGTGATGCCCACTATACAAGGATCCAATCAGACTTTCTGATCATAAAAAAAAAACAGACTGAATGAATGCAATAAGTGATACAAGAGCCAGCAACACTGTAAAAGTAAGCTCAGGATAGTAGTTGTTGCAGGATAAAATACTCTCACTGCCCTGCTGGTAACACTCCTACATAGTGCATGTTTTACCAAACATTACGCAAATAACCACAAGATCCTTTCATGCCAAAAGAATCTTATCCTCAATGAGTATCCTACTCATTAAACAAACTAAAAAAAGAAAAACAAACACACTCTCTCAAACAAAATTCTCTCAATAGAGGGTGCTAACAATTTGAGGTACAACTATTCAGCTATTTTCATGTGCTTCTAAATTATGGAAGACTAGTAGAATTAAGAGGATTACTAGCAAGGATTTCTGTGATGTGTTTTGATCAGGGTGGCAGTCTCTGTATGGCCACTCAAGAGTTTTTTAATCTAATTTTTCTGTTAGAAAACCAGAACCTATTACATTCCATTACTGTAAGGTGCCGGGTGAAGGGAAAGCATCTGGCAAAATTGTTCAAATGTCTGAAGGAGCTTGAAAAACAGATATGAAAGCAAAATCATAAGAAATTGCTCAAGTTGTTAAAGTGACACCTCCTTCTGACTGTTTATTATTCATTTAATACATAAGAATACTATAAGGGCATTCAAAATGTTTATCTGATTCACATTCTGATATTTTCCTAGTAGAGGCGGTGTACAGGCCCACACAATATATGAACTATTTTGACTAAAATTTACAAGCCCACACTTTTGAGAAAAAGGACAGAAAAGATAAGAGAATCACATAAAACATGACTTTTAAAAGGCCACATATGAAGACAATGATGTGGAAATAGGACTCCCAGCCTAAAATTACTCAATCTTTTGGATAAGTGCCCCTAAGTTTATTCTAGTGTTTAGCTATCTGCCCACAAAAATTCAGAGATAGAATTATGAAGAATTATTAACCTGAAGTATGCATTTTGCAACTCCAGGTACTTTGTAGTAGGAGACATGGCACAAGAGTTCAAAGCAAAGCTTGTAAAGCAACAAATTGGATAAGGTGAGAAAGATATGTAACTGCACAAAAGCCTGAAAGGAATTATAAAAAATTCAAGTTTAATGGGAAGAACTCAACTTCCTATACAGCTTCTTTATATAGAGAGAAACGTTTATGTGGAAGGTCAAAGAGCACTGCAATTCATGAGATATTTGTGAGAATGCGAAGAAAATTGATGGTTGTGCAATTCATGAAAAAGCAGCAGAACGTTCATGGCAGAACAGATAAAACCTGGATTTGCACCACTATTGTCAGACACAAAAAGTGCAAGGTATGTTAAGTTTAAATTAAGGCAGAAAACTTATATCTGGTGGTGATGATGACGAGAAGTGGCAGTTAGGAAAAAGACAGGGTTGCTACTCATTCTGCTCTATGCCCACCAAACAAAATAATTTTCCAGAGACTGTATCAGAGAAACAGTCTCATGTGTGAATTTAGAGTGAATTTAGACAGAAGAAGTCAGAGCTGCTGGCAGAAGGTTGTGTTTGTAATCATCCATATGGAAACTATAAACAACATGCTGGCCATGTGTATATTGATGGAGTGCAAACCAATAGAAGCACATCTCTTGAGGATGCTGAGGATCTGACATCAACACTTAACACTTTCAGTGCTCTGTTTGTATGTACAACTAATTGTTCTCTGGTATAATTGTCTACATGCCCATTTGCAGCTAGAGAGTATTAAGCTCCACTCCTGGTTTATTTTCAGCCAAATGGAATGCAGCTTAGTTATTCTAACATGTTCCTTTATGTGAATGAAAGCATGGTAAGCAAATGAGATGGAAAAACTTCTTCAGAAGTGCACACGTGATTCAAACTCAAGACATTGATGTAGACACACCTTGGGTTAGTCAGTGCTATCTTTCACAAACATGAAGAAAAGTAAGGGTAAGGACAAAATCCTAGACCTTGCCAGAATAAATGAGAAGAAAGAAAGATAAGGATAATACATTAAAGAGCCATAAGAAAATGACTGGCTATATAGAAGTAATTAAGATATAAGTCTAGTAGGATGAGGGAAAAAAAAAAAGAAACCTTAGGATAATCTGGAGAAGGACCACAATGAAGATTCCTGAAGTACAGTCAAGACGAGACACTGGATACCTGAATGATGGAACTGTAGACACAGAACTGCAGAGACAGATGCTTTGCAAGTCAAGGAAAAGTTTGACAGTTCCACAAAATTCTTGCTCTTTACGGATTAATGTGCTTGAGGAAAGTGATGTGAAAAGGCAAAAAAATCTTTACTCCCCAACCATGTTTTCTGTCTGGAAGATTTTCCAAGAAATATTCCTAAACTGCAATTTATAATGAAGCACACACGCAAAAGGCATCAACTGGGATTAGTATTAATAATAATAATAATACTCACCACTCTTGCATCTCGAGCAACCTGAGCAAAACCTTTTCGATTGCCCCATATGAGTTGGTAATTTTCATCACTGAATAGTGCTTCTCTAACTCCACCTGGTGAGATGGACACCAAGTATCCATTCTTCAGTGCCATGAGACACTCCTCCCTGGTGCCTAGTATAATACCTGTCACTTCCAATAAAAATTTAAGACCTGCAATAAATAAGTAGCAAATGCGTATTATTATACCAATAGATCACAAATACCGCTTGCATGTAGGAACCAGATTACAGCTAAAAGAAAATCTAATAGCTATGTATTTACACTAAGACAAATTTTATGAACGAAGTACGACACCTACATAGTAAATATTGGCAAAATAGCAAAGACATGACAATATTTTTGCCCAAATGTTAGGAAGATGAACCATCTTATCAGGAGCATCTCAATAAACTAATGTTCCCACATGCTATTTTCTATAATTATTAAAACACATGCTATGCAATGAAAACTTGCACATCATAACTAGAAATCTGAAAATAAGTATCTATTGCTCCCTTCTTCTTTTTACATATTTTAATACAGAAAAAAAATCAGTACTATAAAGATTACTACAGGCAGCTATATCTTTTAAAATGTAATGTTTATCATTTTAAACATTGAGGTTTTGAGTTTTTAAATTGAGTATTTTGTGGTTAAACTGCAAACTAAGTGGATTAAATTGGACTGCAATAAGAGGCATGAATTACAGAAGTCTGCAGGGCAATTACAGCACCACATAAACGTTCTATTGAATCTCTTTCCTCTGTTTCCATAACTGGGATTTCTCTAAAAAATACATTGAGAACCATGGAAGCATTCTAATTTTTCTTATATTACCTTCACATTTTAAATATATTGGTTTGGAGCTCCCATAGGAGGCTTCAGCAAACAAGAATTTCCTCAATGTTCAAATTCACTGTTTGACCAGCATAGTTTGAAATTTTTTTTTATATTAATAAATGTAAGCAACAACTATGGACTGCCAGAACTGGTGCTTAGCAGTACAACTTTGACAAAAGCCTGCAACAGACACTTTGGAAGACAATGGAAAACATAGCACTGAAACCTGTAATTTAATTGTATTTAATCTTATTCAAAGTATCATGTTTGATACACCTTTCTGTCAAAGACAGAAGTTGACTTTGTTTAAACTTTTTGTGAAGTCAGACATAGATCTCTGTTTTATCCTACAGTCAGAAATGCTGTATCCTTATTAAGTGAAGAGGTAGTTCATTTGCTTGGCTTTAAAACTTTTTTTCTGTAACGAATTATAATACATCACATAAACATATTTTCACTTCTTATTCCCCTTTTCCAGGTCATATAGAATTTTATATCCCTCAGTCATGCAAGACTTCTGTCTTACATACTAGCTCTTCAAAAGAAGCCCTGCCAGACCTCTGATCATCACTGTCCTTTTCTTGTAACTATAATTTTGCAGCTACTCTGAGATAGGGAGAGTTATTAATTAAGAAGAAGAATTCCCCTGTAACTGTGATTAATCCTATAAATAAATTCAACTGAGGTTCCATATATGATCCTGAGCATTCTTTAAAGAATCAATCTCTGAAGTGTAACATTTCTTTGCAAAAAGCAAGTAAATATGGTAGAGCAGGTTAAGAAGAAATTATGCTCAGGGTATTACTTTCAACCACATTTTTAACTACTGCAATGGAGAGGTCTGATCTTAATTATTTGTGGTCTTTTTTACCAGACACCTTTTGTAGCCTTTTTATGGGCTGACACCATATTTGGCACCTTCTGTTCCTCTGGCATGAACATAATTCAAGCAATAGGTTATGTACACATCAGTAGTCCAGAAATTGCACAGCTGAGAGTGTTACTTAGTCCTGACAATAGTGTACTACACATCTGTAATAAAAAATCTGTGCTACAGACACTTCAGTAGAAACAGTACCCTCTTATTTATCACTCCAAAAGAGTCTCCACTGCAACATTTTGCTAAGGTTTCTCTTCTTTCTTGGATACTCTTAAAAGCCAATAATCTCTTGACAACTTAATACTTCTGATGTGCTTAATACCACACAATATCTACTAAGAGTGCTTGTTGAAATTCTTGTCATCTTTCTAGGGGTGCCTAAACATGGCTTTTGCATCAAACTTGCTTTAGTTTATACTACTCGTTTTCAGTGTTTGGACAAAACTTCCTTCTCTGAAGAGTGTCCTTTTAAATAGCTTCCTTGACTCTTTATTATTATAATAGATTTTAATATAAGTAGTATAAATGTTCGTTTAATTAATGTCCTTGCTATTCCTTCTGGATGCTCTCCTTTATGCCTTATTTTTCTAAAATGGAATTATCCTTGCTTCTTGGTATCTTCTCTTTTCACAATGGGATTATTTCTTTCTTTCTCTGTGTACAGTGTAGTTTCTGGTACCATTCACTGAGCATTTCTGCACTCATAGCCCATTGCTGGCCACTCAACACTATATCAATAATAGACTCCTATCCAGCACTTTCTCCTGAGGCATGACATTACAACCCTAAAGGATTACATGCCTCTAATTGGCTTTGGAGGGTTTACCAATGTTTTTGCTGAAATGACAAGATATTTTACCTGTTTGTCCTGTTACATCTAGCAATCTATAGTTTAAAAGTCTAAAAGCAGTCTTTTCCTTTAAAAGCTCTCTTTAAAGTGTAGTGAAGTGTTTAAAACATCAAGTTCACCAAAACCAGTAACATGTCGGGTAAACCCAGAATACTTAAATACAAGAGACCGTGTTCTTACCTGGTAAACGAAAGACAAAATGATCAGCTACTGACAGACAAACTCTTTTTTTCCAGAGAAACAGCCTAGACAAAAAGTAAAGGTAGTCTATAGGAATAGCCCCATGGTAATACACAAGAATGCCTGGTCCGTCTGGTAGGTTTTCCACACCATGAAGCTCATAACCTGTTTGGGATGGAGAATAATACATTGACAATGATATCTGTAAATCACCTGCCAGTTTAAAGAAAATCATTTACTTGCCTTTTTTAAATGACTTTTAGAAAGTTGTGAAAGCCTCTGCAGCAGTTTTTAGAACAATTAAGTTCTGGATGAAACTTTTGGTCAATAGCAAAAGTAAAGTCCCTCAAACACCACAGCTTATCACTGGACTGATCTGTTAGTCAGTTTAATCACTAGATGAGACCTGAACCTTACATTTTACCCAGTGAGGGAACTAAATATTTATTTCCCATCAGGAACTTTTCTCAGTATATAGTACAATAATTTTTAAAAATTACTAACTGGTGTGAAAACATTTCATTTGTAGAATTAGAGGCAAACAGTCTGGATGCTTTCCTGAAACACGAAAGTACGAATTTCCCTTCTTTGACAGGCAGAATGATGAGTTTGGGATTTTACATTTTAAAAAGTTTCTCCTTTTGAGAATGGTTGCTCCAGGCCCTGTCATGACAGATACAATGCCACCCCAGCTCTATGAGGTTCGACCCATCGCTCCGCCCTGCACACACACATGCAATCCTACAAGGTGGTTCTGACCCCATAATCACTGATCTGGTGTATAAAACATATCTGTGGAAAGAACAAGAGCCTAGCATGCTGCTAAGGATCTTCCTAGGGATCAGGGTGTGTCAAAATTACAGGAAGGTTGAGTGTAATAAATTCTGCCACAGTACAAACTTAGATGTGATAGCTAATTACTTCTTCATCCATTTTAAATTTTCATAACACAAAGTAGTTTTTACTAACTAAAAATACAGTAATTACATTTCCAACTAGAACTAACACTGCACTTCACTCTGATATCATATACAAAGAAGTACACCTGCCTATCCACTTAAGAGAAATTTACCTCATATTAATTAATTTCTCCCTTTCATTCTGCTTATTCTATATTGCAATCAGTCTTTGAGGCAGAAACTTTTGGGTTAGATGCTATATAAAGTATAATAAAATTAATTTACTTGCATGCATTTGGAGAAAAAAATTAAAATTAAAAATACTGTGTATTTACCACTTGCTGTAATTCAAAGCTTCAGACAAGCCATGTCATACTTACCATGCCATATTCTCGCATAAATATCCCAAAAGGTTGCTATCGATTTCCTTGCACTATCCCAAACATCACTCAAGGGATCTGCTTTTAATTCACTTTTCCTCTGATATATTAAAAGTGAAAAATTAGTAAGGTAAATGAAAAAGACGATTATTAAAGGAACTATAAAAAAAACTAATATTGCACTAATTGTCAGTGAGGCAATGATCAAATGAAAAAGATATTTCTTCAGGAACTCTGCAACAGTCCATTCTTCCAGTGCATAGACTAGGCAGCTGAGGTCAGTCATTGATATCTGTCCTGAAGTGCAGGATTCTTTTCTACCTATCATGTCCTGCAAGGAAAAGAAAAAAAACCAGCTGTAGTTTCTAATCATGGAAGTTTCTCAGTTTAGGAAAAAAGTTTTCTGTAGGTACACCTGACACCTATTTTGGCATAGCACAGATTCAAATATTTTATCTCTCTGTCATGTTAAGATAGTGCTAGCTATGAGATTATTCTATGTGTTTATGGATCCTTTCTACACAGCCAGATAATAGGGGCTGAAAGGAGAAGGGCTGGAGTCCAAGGAAGCCTCAGGGTCCCTGCAACACGGCTGATCAAATGATTTCTTTGTATAAGTGTGACTTACATTTTACAACCTCAGAAGAGGTTAAGTAGTAAGTATTTTCAGCAGTGTTAGCCAAGACTGCTGCCAGAGATGTGGGCTCTCCCTGTCCTCTGCAGAGAGCCCAGCCGGGACTTCTGCTCCCTCAGTTTTGTCAGTAAGGAGACCAAACAGCAGAGTGAGCAGACAAATCAGCAAGCCAAATCAGGGCAATTGTTGTTCCTTCATAATGCCTGGAGGTGCCTGGGCCAGCATTTGGTACTGCCGGTAGCACTGGCAAAAGCAGCTCTTCATCCCTCATCCATACAACCATGCCAACACACCCTGCTTTCAGACCCTCCATCCTCAGCAAAGGCCAAGAAGGCTCCACGGCCCCAGCAATACATTTGCCAACTGAAGCTCTCTAGTTACTCTGTTCCTACAGCTGACCCTGCCTGCCTGGCAACAAGTAGTGGTTACACTGGAACGCCAGATTCTTGAGCATTAGCCAGAGATTTAAACATCATGATTTAGTTCAGTAATCCATAACTGAATACAGATTTTATTTGCCTCAATCAGGTTGCTACTTGTTCAACGAGTTTTCTGCTCCAACACCAGAACAACTACCTACAAGAAACAAACCGTAATTGCCAGTCAGTGCCAGGATCATAAAATACAGCAAGCCCAGACTTTTCTGACTTTGTGTCTTCCGCTGCACATTTACATGAGCAAACCTGCTTTACACTACTCACTCCATTTTTGTTTTCCTTCTTTGAAGCCCTGGGTAGAATATAGGGAAGAAGTGGTGTAAAGCACAGCTCCCTACAGAATTATGGATAACAAGGAGTACAGCAAACAGCAAAACCTAAAACAGCCATGAGTCAAACATGCAGTAAGGCAAGCAAGGTCCCTGACAAGCCCTGAGGACTGAGCAGTTGCAGTAGCTCTAAATTTGGTCTTGCACACTTCAGTGAAATCTGTCCTTATGTCAAACCCTTCAAATTTCACATTGGATACCAAAAAGGATCATCATGGTTTAACCCCAGTAGGCAGCTGAGCACCACACAGCCGCTTGCTCACTCCCCCTTGCAGTGAGATTGGGGAAAGAATCATAAAAGAATGTCTTGGTTTGAGAAAAAGACAGTTTCATAGGTAGACCACAAGCTGGAAGGATAGTAAACTAGGAGTTCAAAGGAAATAAGCACTGCATTAAAAGATGCTCAGCATGGTACAAACAAATGAAACCAGTGTGACAAAGAAACTCACAAGAATGGACTAGAAGCTACTGCTCTGAGTGATTTCATTGTTCTTACAGAAAACAACATGTGTGTTGACATATGAGGTGCTTGTTTGGGCTCCACCTACAAAACATATAGAATTCCAGAGTAATAGCTTTATCTACAACGTAAAATTACAGGTGATATTAAGAGAGACATGGAACTACTGTTTCCCTTCTTAAAGAGGAGTTCCTCTTTCAACAAAAGTCTCCTGTACTACAAGTTGTTCAGATCCTGAGCTCCTGCTGAAGCATGATTTGTTGATAAGGATAATCTTACCATCACTGTAATACCAGGGAAGAACAAAGCTGTCACAAGAGACCTATTATATCAAAATTAAAACCTTGTAGCTGGCTTTCAGCTGTGACCAAAGGGTTATAATACTGGTCTTGCTGCTCACCAGTTTGCTCCTGGCAGTAAGTTTAGCAGAGGATAGTGAAAAGATGATTGTAAAGCAACTGCAGACTCTTCTAGAGAGAATTTTTTGACACCTGCTTTCTTGTGCCAGGCTCCTACTCTTCGGTCAAACTCAACTGCTCTGTTTCACAAGAGTCATCTAACAGTTACAATTCTGCATCTTGTGTTTCAATGTAAATGAAATTCCAATTTTATATTTCCTGGATGTTTTGTGGCAGTTTCATGGAAAATAACTCTCTTGGTGGTCTGACGCTGTCACCACTCACTTTGTCTCCATAAATCCACCCAACTTGTACACTCCTATGTTTCTAAAGCTTTCCCTACCTCCAATAGGTCCACTTCAAAAATGAAGGGTCTATCCCCTCAGGAAAGAAAGCAACTACAGTGCTCAGTCTCCCAGCTTGTTGCAGCCATTCCACGTTTTGCATACATTGAGGATACCTAACCTGGAGTATTGTTTCCCATTTAGAGCCTCAGCAGCTACAGGTAGCTAAATTACCACTCAGGTTTGATTGAGCATGTGGAAATTAGGCACTATCCCTGACTGAGCATCCTTGTTCAGCCTGGTTGCCAGAATTTTGGCAGGCAAAAATTGGAATAATAAAATCACAGAATTATATGATTGTTTGGGTTGAAAGGGACCTTAAAGATCATCTGATTCCAAGCATGGGAAGGGACATGTTCCACTAGGTTGCCCAGTGTCTCAGCACTCTCATAGTAAAGAATTTCTTTCAGATATCCAAATTAACCTGCCGTCTTTCAGTTTAAAGCCATTCCCCCTTGTCTTGTCACTACCTGCCTGAAGTAAAAAGTCCCTCTCCAGCTCTCTTGTAGGGCCTCTTTTGACACTGGAAGTTTGCCATGAGGTGTCCCAGAAGCTTGCTCTTCTTCAGGCTCAACAATCCCCATTTTCTCAGCCTGTCTTCACAGGGGAGCTGCTCCAGCCCTCTGACCATCTTTGTGGTCCTTCTCTAGACCCAAGAGGTCCATGTTTCTACTGCACTGTGGACCCCAGAGCTGGATGCAGTACTCCAGATGTGACTGGAGCAGAGTACAGAGGCAAAATCACCTCCCTTACCTTGCTGACCACACTTCTGGTGATGCAGCCCAGGATATGGTTGGCTTTCTGAGCTGCGAGAGCACATGGTCAGGTGTATGAGGAACAAGATCTGGGTTTAAAATACAGCAAGTGCCCGACACCTGCATATATCTCTTTCCTCTACCTGGAAATGTCATTTAACATTTTCAAACGCCAACACTGCGAAGACTCAGAGGATTTCTCCAATTTCAGGGCCCCCCAGAGCGGATCGCTGCTAAAGCACGGAGGTGCTGGTACGCCGCCGGATTCTCTCCCGGCTCCTGCTCCCCTCGGGGCGACAGAGCCTCCCCCCGACGCCCTCCGTCCCGCCAGCCCCACTCACTTGCCCTGCTCACCTGCCTCCGCTCCCCTGCCCCGGCAACCCCTGCCCCGGCTCCCCTGCCCCAGCTCCCCTGCCCCGCTCACCTGCCAGTGGCGGCGGCGCCGGACCCCGCGCATGGGGCCCCGTCCAGGGATAAACGCGCTACCGCCCCCGCGCCCAGCACGGGGAGGCGGGGCTGGGACTGGCAGCCCCAGTGGGCTCCGCGCCCACATCTCCATTTTTAATTCTTCAACCATAAAAAATCCCGGGACGAGCGCCAGGCGCACCGAGTTGAAGGCGCAGCTTCCCATCGCCAGGGGACAGGGGACGCGTTGAGCCTTCGGTACCATTCCGTGCTTGGAAGAGAGCCCTCCCCAGGACGTGTTTCTAGTCGATTTATGTCTACGTTGATTAAGGAAACTCTCAGACACTGTCATTGACTGCTGAGTTGAGAACATGTAATGGTTTTGCAAAGGAGAAAATCTCTTCAGAAAATTTAGGAGAACTGCGTGTCACACAGGCTTGGAGTGTAATTATAAGTAGAATGGAGGCACGCAATGCTATTATGACTAAATTAAACAGAGGAAACCTGAAAGATAATAAAAAATACCTTTATATTGTACTGTTGTTCACCCTACAGCTTATGTGACAGAGGTCTTATTTAGACTGGTAAGACCAATAGGTACCACCTTTACAGTTCAGAAAATATCCAATCCAACCTGTTTAAGACAGTTGATAGAATTTCATTTATTTGATTTGAAACAGAACAAGAAATTGAGGAATAACAGTAACTTACAAATGAAGAGGAGCAGAAGCTAGAATCTGATTTCCGAGGTGAACACCAGGAAAAAGAAAGTATATCTTATTAGAATCAACTTCCTAAGAATGGAAAGGATTCTGAGAGAGAACTTGGTGTCTCTTCCAGAATGCAGCATACTGATTCAGGACTGAAACAAATTCTGAACAAAGGCCCAACTGCCCACCAGCTGCTGTTCCCAGTGTGACACTGCTTTACAAAAGAGTTACCCAAACTTGAAAGTGTTCTGCTGACTAAGTAAGAATATTCAGTAACACTGTAAAGGGGATTTGCAAAGATTGTCGGGTTGGATTTATTCCCAAAGAGGATTCTTCAGCATCAAGACTCCCTCCAGACTTGAAGAGTCTTGCTTCAGCAGACATCAGCATATTAGCTTGCCACCTACTCTTCGGAAGACTCAGAGCAAGCAGTGCTCCAGTCTAAGCATCTTCTCATACATCAACATTCATCCTCATTGCAGCTCTCTCATGGCTCCCATGAAATGAAACATGGCTGCAGTATATTTCTTACCACATATGCACTGTGTTGTAGCTGTGGTTCAGGGGAAGTAGTCACAAATCTGCATAAAAGCATCCACCAGTGATGCTTTTCTGCTGGCTTCTGGCTATTATGGCTCAAGACAGACTTGTTCAATAAAAACTTTTCTTGTGAGCGAAGAAAAGACTTGATAGCTCAGCTTCCTGCCTAGCAGGAAGCAGAAAATCATTGGAAAAGTGCTTTTGCTAGTAGACAGATCAATAGAATGCAGATATAAAGTCTTTAAGTGGCAGAAGTACATTTAGATGATCAGAGCAGATCAAAAAAGTGTTGTACATAACCCTTACTGGCCAATGTAGCTGAAATAAAGTATTTGTTTTGTTTGTTCTTGTATATATGCATGTTTAAATATTTCCTTGTGTTTTCATGATGGTGTACTATCATGCAAAGAGTCTGGATAGAAATGCAAGAACAAAGACTGCTGTTGAAGAACAGAACCAGAATGAAATAACAACCATGATAATATGGGTATTGAAAAATGCCTTGGAATAAAGAGTTGTGAATGGCATTGTGTAACAAAAAAGAAAATAATTGCATTGCTATCTTTACTTTTCCTTCTCATGTTTTTTTTTTCCTGAGAGTCATCTTGAAGAAAATTGTATGAGGCTTTTTCAGGGTATTTTTAAGAATCTGATATGGGCCTCCAGCAGCAGATTTGGATATGAGGAGAGATTTCTAATGATAGACAAAACTACTCTAAGGAATTCATGCCATTATATGAAATCTGAATTTAGGCATTTGAATCTCAAGGAGTGCAAAAATATATTACAAAGATTCAAAATTTCAATCAGTCTAGAATTTTTAGACAAACTAATGGTAAAAAATTATATAAAGAAGATTCCAAAATATCTACAAATTTACCTAATGTACAATGTCTATTATCATGGCTATAAAGATTCTATGAGAAATGGAGCAAAACCAACTGAATGGTATAATAAACTCTATCTTGTGAATCAAGAGCATATGTTAAACTTCAGGTAAAAATAAAAGTAACAACCAAGGTGAGACAGAAATAAAAAATTAATAGGGCTGAAAAAGTACTTTGCTGTAATTTTGAATTAAGGTAATGAGGTGGAGAATCGGCAGGTGGATACTAAAGATGAAGAAGGAGAAATGATAAAACAGGAGTGAAAAAATCAAGGTTCAGACATAGTAGGAATTGAACCAGTTAGTTTTCTTAATCTATGCAAGAACAATGTCTAGCAGATGTAATTCCAGGCCCAGTAGTAAGGAATTTTTAGTAGCTTCGTGAAATTAAGGTTACCATGAAACAGAAGAATAGCAAGAATAATTAGGAGTCTCCGGTATTCTGCATCACACAGTGTGTTCCAGATCATTAAGTGTTAAGAAAATAGGAGTTCAAGATGTGGAGAAATAGCAAAACTCATGTTTCCTTTTCTAATTGTTCATCCTGCCAGGCAGTCCTGCCAATGGCATGAAGCTGTGGAAAGTGTAAGTATAACCTCAGGGTTTATCTCACAAGAGTTCCGGGTAGGATTAGTGAAGCATTACAGCTAACATAGAAGGCATGACTGAGATACTCTTTGAAATACTGTATTTAATTCTATTTCCTCCTTGTTTATACAGGTTAATTTAGATTGAAACAAGGACAGAAAATATCCAAAGAATAAGGCAGAGGATGTGGCTTTTTTAACCTATCAAAATGAAATTTCAACTATACATGTTGCTGTTAAATAATTTTGGGAGGAAGAAGGTAAAAAAGTAACTCTGTCAAAGTTCATTCAAAGCACAGAATAAATGAGTTAATGGCAATATAACTGTAGCATATTTTATATTCCAGTAAGTTTTCCAGTGAGAAAAATAGAAGTTCTGAATTCATTTACATGAGAAGTAATAGAGTTTCTACTGATATTTGGAAGTTGAAATAAATAGGTTACAGAATTTGGCACTCCCAGTCTGTGTGCTTGAATGACATGGCAGGTGAGTTGCGCTTGGAGCTAGCTCCCTTTCATTGAGGATGGTTCCAGCAGAACTTGGAATATTTAATCCAGTTGTCAGCTTGTCACAAGTGGTGTTCCCCAGAGCTCAGTATTGGGGCCAGTCCCTTTTAATATCTTTAATATCTTTAATATCTTTACCAATGCTATGGATGAGAGGATCAAGGGCCCCCTCAATCAGTTCACAGATGACACTAAGCTGGGAGTGGCGTTGATCTGCTGGAGGGTAGGAAGGCTGTACAGAGGGATCTGAATGATTGCCCAAAGCAAGTGAGATGGGGTTCAACAAGGTCAAATGTCAGGTCCTGTACTTCATTCACAAGAATCCCATGCAGTGCTATAGGCTGGGGGCCGAGTGGCTGGAACACTGTCTGGCAGAAAAGGACTTAGGGGTGTTGATCAGCAGTGGCAACGTGAGCCAGCAGTGTGCCCAGGTGGCCCAAAAGGCCAGTGGCATCTCGACCTGTATCAGAAATAGTATGTTCAACAGGACTAGGGCAATGATTCTCACACTGTACTTAGCACCAATAAGGCCACACCTCGAATCCTGTGATCCCTGTTCTCACAAGTAACGATAGAGACAGAAAGACCTCAAGTTGCTCCTGAGAAAGTTTAGACTGGATATTAGGAAAACTTTCTTCACCAAAAGGTTTGACAAGCATTGGAACAGACTGCCCAGGGCAGTGGTGAAGTCACTATCTCTGGAAGTATTTAAAAGACATGTAAACGTGGTGCATGGTTAAGTGGTGGATTTGGCAGTGTTAGGTTGGACTCCATCACAAAGGTCTTTACTGACCTAAACAATTGTGTTTCTATGCTTAACATAAAGTGACTGTTTGTGTTAGGAGGCAGTGAAGTTTGTTGCTAGAAGAAACTGATTACTTGGTGTTGGTTCTAAGAAAAGTGCCTCAGTCTTGTTTCCTGTCTCTTAATACTTGCTTGGACATGAGTACCAGGACCTAGACAGGATTAACAATTGACCGTGTTCTGGAGCATGGCTTTTGCATCATGGTGGCTTTTGTGGGTCCTTAGGACTGGATCTTACTTCAGCCAGAAATGTTGTAGAGCAATGGGAAGAGATGACTGTGTTGGAGATCTCAAATTTCAATAAGCTGAACTTGAACTCTTTGGGTTTTTCCTTCTTCTAAACTGATACTATAGACATATCCATCACTTATGCCAAAATGTGGGAATCAGGATAGTACCAGAGCTGTGGGATTTTTTGCAGGCAGGCTTGAAAGCTGTAAAGGTGGTACCCAAGACAAAGAATAAATGTTTTTTTATTTTTATTTTTTTAGAAGAAATGTTTCACTGATGAAAATAAAGGAGCTTTTTATTTGGATATTGAAGGAAACATCCCCCCATAATATTCTTGTAAATCAGTGAGATGGATTGAATTTTCTGACTGTAGATGGTGTAAGGAGCTGTATTGCTCAGACAAGGGAATCCAGACATTAACTGTGAAAGCTTGTTCTGTTTTTGCCTATGTAAAATTGGCAGTCAAGCCAAACTGTACCTGAGGACTGAACCTCAGCCTGTGCTTGCAAGTACGTGGCTGTCCAGAAGGAAGAAACAAAGTCAATTGACATTCAGTATTAGTGGCTTAAAAACTAACTCAGTTCATTTGCCCTGAAGCAGATGTTGATCTGAGCAACAGCACAGAGTACTTACTCCTAGCTCCAGGAAATGCTCCTTGGTCCAGTATTCTGTGTAAATCATGCCTTTGACATACTCAAGATTGTGCGAGCCAAGGCTACTTGTTGGCTAAGTATCCCTATTTCTTTTTCATATCCTCAGTCTTATTCTCCTGTTCCACAGCTGTCAATGTGGCCATCCGGCTCCAGATTCAGCATCTACTGGCTGGGACAGTGGTTGTAAGCCCACAAGGCTGGAAACTTCTAACCACTGCAACTGGATTTTACCACTTGACAGAAGGTTAACCCTTCACTATATCATAGTTTTCATCCTGCCTTCTTGTCATGCATACTTTATTAATGGTTTTCAGCCGATCATTTTCTGATAACAGATGTAACAAATCATCAGGATTTTTTGAGTCTCTTCCAATTTATAAAGGAATATGGTGTCTAGCAGGTATTGTAATCTCTCTTTTCTCTATACCTCAATATTTTGAAAGTGTCCTTTGCATTCTCTTCCAATCTATCTCCACTCTATTGACGTTCATATAATTTTTCCTTTCTTTCTTATCTAATTTCAGTCTACATTATTCTTACTCCCTATTTTTTCCCAGCACTGGATTTTACATTGAGATTCTCGCTCTCCTTTCCACATGTTTTTTTTCTATTCTCCACATTATTCCATCTCACTTGAACAAACCTTGCCTTGTCTCTGTCACCCTGTTTTCTAGTTTGTTTGCTCTGTTTATCAAAGTGTCAACAATGAAAGCTTCCCTCTCAGATTAGACGCACCCTTCCCAGCATCCCTTCTTTGACTCAAAACTCTATTGAATCTCCACAGCCTCATCATCTGGAAATGCTACTGTCCATTCCAAGCTCTTTTACACACCATGGCTCCTTTGAAAAAAAGACTGTTCGCCAGTTTCTCACCCACCTTCACATCTGTAAAACCCCACTGACATTTCTCAACCCCAACCCTTCCTTTCCACAACCTTCACTACTCCCTTGTATTTCTCTCTCCCTCCAGCCTCCTGGAATTCAGCAGTAGCCATATGATTTCATTGCCTGCACTGATAGCCTTGAGCTATTTATGTATCTAGACCTAGGTTTTTCTGTTTAGTTATAGTTGTTTGATTAATACCACATATTGAGAGAAATACAGCATATAGAGAGGACAGTCTTTGTAGATCATCGAATCATAGAATGGTTTGGGTTGGAAAAGACCTTAAAGATCATTTGGACCCAACCCCCCTGCCATTTAGATTGTAAAAGGTGATACTCTTTATGAACATAAGCACACTTTTTTCATGCTTCATAGTTGGTCAGCCTAAATCCAGATCAGAAACATATCTGGTCATTTCTCTCCATTCACTTCAGTGCCACAGTGGACTATTTAGCATTCAAGTCAATGGCTTAAAGCTCAATAAGCAGTTGGTAAAGTAACCAAGAGCAAGATATAGTTCATAGGATACAAATTCTGAATATTTGTCTCTAGACCCTGACAATCATGTCACAACCTGCTGTGATAAAGTTCAGACGAGAGGGAGGAAAATCCAATTCATCCCAAATACAAACAGAAGTTCAGAAATATTTGCAGTAGTTGCACACTGTTTCCTGGGTTGCAACACCCATGGTACCTCAGCAAAAACATGCATACATAGTTTCTCTGATAACTCATCGTCACTCTGAGCAGAATGAACCAAGCCCAGTGTGGCATGAGCAGGCAAAATACTAGTGATGGGCGTAAGTGTACATCTTTTAGCAGGGATGAAGTGTATTTTGTGTACTTGCCCTGTATTGATGTTACTGACAGGCACATATACAAATTACATGGCTATTAACTATTATGTGCATCTGAATATACGGTTATTTTCTAAACTCATGTACATATAAACACAGTCAAATATGACCTTATCTCATTAGACACTTTCCATTAAGTAGGGTTGTAAGGCTCATACCACAGCTGGACTACAGTCAGGACTGAGGTCTTCACTGCAGAGCAGGCTAATTGATGGTCCCACTGCTCCTGGCTGATTGTGCACCACTTCAAGCATTATGAACTGTATTCACCACTGAATCCCCAAATAAACATTGTAATATAATTCAGGTCCTGATATTCAAGAGGTTAGGTGGCCTTGCTCTAGTTATTACTTCAGTTAAATACTGTAATAATAACTTTCTTTCTATTGCAAGCAGTTGAGTGGGTGTATATGTAGCAATTGCCTAAGTGGGTAGAATTTGCACAGATGAAAATGAAGTAGATGAGCTTTAATATCCAGTGTGGGTGACATGCCTCCCTTTATACACCCTTTCAGCTTGCCCACGCAGGATGTACATACCAAACAGGGCAGCCTTCTGAAGGGCTGAAAGGTCATAAAACATCACGGGAGCATGGTTTTTGCTGAATGGATCTGTCTAGGATGCTTTATGCTTCAGGAAATTAGGGCGAAAGTGCTTAACAAGACATTCTTTGGTTTGGCCATTTATGAAAATGTGCCTTGAAGTATTCTGCCTAAAATGAAAATTTTATAAATATTTCTTCTGCATCACTAAGATTATGTGAATTATAATCTTGACTAAGCCACAGCAGACAGAAAACGTTAAAGCCTGTTTGAGGTGTGGGTTTTTTTGAGAAAAAACACACTTCTTTTCAACACTTTTGGACTAATATATATGTTCATGTATTTGAAACCAGGTTTTACCATCACTGGTAGGCCAAACTTTTCTGTCTCTAGTCCTGATATCACAAAAACTGAATTCAACCACACTGGATGGACTTAAACATAGAAGGGCGATGATCTCTGGTATCACTCTACAAAGATGTTGCTCCACTCTTCTATTCAAGGAAGAAAAGGCTCAACCCTCAATGGCCAGAGCAGGACTGGAGGGGACTGGGTCACCTCAAGAAGTGAATAGATCCATCCCCTTGCTTAAGGCAGTGCCACCTGTGGCTGTGTTTTCATAGATGTTTGTCTCTATTGATCTAAAAAAATCTAGTGATAGAGATTCCCTCACAACACTTCAACATGATTGTTGTTGTTGTTGTTGTTGTTGTTGTTACTACTATTATTACTGTTATTGTTATTATTGTTATTGATATTATTGTTATTATTGATATTATCATTATTTTGTTATGAGTCTTTTGTAAAGCAAACAGACATTTCAGAAGATAAGAGGATTATCTGTTGGGAGGGATTGAACAATGATAAATTAAAGCACTTTAATATTCCATTAAAATTAGTAGTAATCACAGGTTACATCCATTTTCTTTTTTGCAGTTTTGGATGTTCAATTCATGACACAAGAAAAAAATGAGGAGCTCTTCAGGAGTATGTAAAATGTAGTAATTTTTGCAGTTAATAATAAATGATGATTTCAGGGAGTTTCACAAAGGCAGTATTAAGTGGAAGGAATCTGAAAAATGAGGAAAAAAATTAAGCTTATATTTTAGTAATAAGAAAGTGGATCAAACTCTCATACTTTCCTAATTAGACTGTCTTAAACCATTTATCTCCCCTGCATGTCTTTCAATCCAATTTCCTTTCAGAAAAAGTACCAAAGTATTTCTTGAACTTATGGGGTCTGTTTTTCTAGATTTTCAGTGATCAGCCACACTTTGTACCTGCTCAAACTAGAATTTTTTAATACCTCTATTACTAGTAAGGAATTAAATTGCTGATTTACAAGACAGTGACATTTTTCTATCACAGATTTACTGGGATGTAAGGTTACATTTTGTCATGGTTTAACCCTGGATGGCAACTAAGCATCATGCAGCTGCTGGTCATTCCACTCCCCCATCCCACAGGTGGGATGAGGAGGAGATTCAGAACAAAGGTAAAACCTGTCTGTTGAGAGAAGTACAGTTTCATAATTTTAAAAAAAAATTGATAGTAATAATAACAACAACAATAATAGCAATGAAAAGGGAGATAACAAAAAGAGAGGAAAAAACCATAGGATAGGCAAGTGGTGCCCAACAGAGTTGCTTACCACCCGCTGACTGATGCTCAGCTCAGCCCTGAGCTGTGACTGGCCCCTCCCAGCTGAGTCCCCCCAGTTTATACTCTAAGCATGACACTCTATAATATGGAATATCCCTTTGGCTGGTTCAGGTCAGCTGGCCTGGCCCTGCTCGATCCTGGCTTCTTGTGTACCTGCTTGCTTACAGAGCCTGGGAAATTGAAAAGTCCTTTATTTAGGATAAGCACTATGTAACAACTAAACCATCAGCGTGTTATCAGCATTATACTGAATTCAAAACACAGCACTGTACCAGCTATACTAGGAAAAAATGAACTCTATGCCAGACAAAACTAGGACACATTTATAGCTGCAGTGGCTACTAATACAAACTAGTTAATAATGAAAGTTTTTAACTTTGTTAAAAAATTAATTCAACAGGTTTCTAAAATAGAGTCATCCACAAAGGAAAAAGTACAATCTTTTAAATGTTTCAGAATAAAGTCTGAATTCAGTAGACCTATGCAATGTGTTAAACCACATTCATTTTACTTCACTCAGTGCCACAGATATTTTTAGTAACACTGCCAATTCAACAGAGCAGTATCCTGGGTTCTCATCCACATTTGAGCTCTTTTTACATGCTTTAGCAATGTGAGGATACCTGAAAAGCTACTTACTATTCATATTTATCTAGGGCTTCTTCACAGTCTTAGAGAAGGGTCTAGAATAAGATTTCTCAAAAAATATGCTTCTCATGTAATGAAAATGGAATTAATTTTAAATGCAGTTTATTTTAAAAAATATGTATTGTATTTTCACACATATTCACTCCCATGCCTAAAATGTGAATGTGCCTATGTGCCACCAGGTTGGATCAAATAATTTGAATCACAAAAATCATCCTTCTCACACTTTCTTCTGAGAATATTCTGTAAGTACTCCTTCCCTCTGTTTGAGGATTGAGCTAGTTTCCTTTTCCTCTCTGGATAATCAGAGGTTTTTGTCCAGAGTTCATGAAGTGCTTTCCTGGAAAATATTTCTGGGTAAGGAGTCTGAGCCACAGAACAGTTTATTCAAGTCATTGACCAGCAGGAGATAAGATGGTGCTTTCAGTTAAGGATCTGGACAAAGCACTTTGATGTAGTTGTTTCTTTTGTCCCTGGTTACAGAAAGATAGATAGGAGGTAAAAAGTACTGGGCAGAGATATTCTCATCACTGATTGCCAGCTTTGCTTATGAGAAAATTATGGAATCTTGGCCATCCAGTATGTTCCTCCATGTTGTGATTAAAATCATACTTGATAATTTAGTATTTATCTGAATGAAACAGAAAGAATTAAGAAAGTGCACTTTGTACAAATTTCCCTGTCTTTTTCAGTGAGAAATCCCAAAAGTTTGCCTTTTCCTTCCCAAATTAGCAGAGAACTAAAGAGTCTACCATTTTTTTAGGTCAGTCAAGAATGCATCATCTGCCAGCTATTCTGGTAGTTAACATAAGCCACTGCATGGCATTTCTATATTTCAATATGTCCATAAATATATATATTTCAATGTTTTCTTATCAAATTATACACAACTTTTTAAAGGGATTGGCCAGCTTGTTCCCATCAGCAAAAGACTGCCACTGAGTAAAGGCTTGATGTCAGTGTTTTCAGCCTTCCTGTATCCACCTATTGAGCCCCTGGAAATTTGTCCATCATTACAAGTATTCAGGAAGGTGTTTTTCCCAATGATAACAGTTGCCATGAGGTTGGAAGAGATCAAGACTACTGTGGCTGCTTCTTCAAATGTAGTATTCTCTTTTTGTTGGGTACCTCTAAGACAAATTTTTCCCAAATGTTAAAATTTAATCAAAGAAATTACCTGTGCTCTCTCCTAAAGCTTACAACTCTGAGACTGAGGTGTGTGTTGCAGGTACCAAGAAGTTAAACTCTTTTTTGCCTCAGTAACACTATTTTTTCCCACATGGTCAGTGTAACTACAGAGCAAATTGCATCAAGGTTTATTATGTGACTACTAAGGTGGGTGGAAGTGTGTTCTGTCATCACAGCCCACACCACCAGTGTTCAAGCTGTATGTGTGGCTTCAGTGTTCTGAGGATATGCTGTCATTCTCATATTGCCCACATCTCCTCTGTAACTATCTGCAATTGCATCCATACTGCTTCTGACTATGCTGCCACTGAGCCCTCCAGAAGGAATTCCTCTAACGTTAAAGCCTTCCATATTTTTTTGCCTCAGGGATCATGAAACCCATAACTCAGTAACTGCAAACAGGTCCTGAAGGTCTCCCAAGAATCACAAAATCTGTCAAGTTGGAAGGGACCCACAGGGATCATCAAGTCCGACTCCTGACCCTGCACAGGACCATCCCCAAGAGTCCCAAAATGTGCCTGAGAGAATTGTCCAAATGCTTCTCGAATTCTGTCAAACTTGCTGCCATGACCACATCTCTGGGAAGCCTGTTCCAGTGCCCAAATGATCTTCCGATGAAGATCCCTTTTCCAATATCCAACCAAAGCCACCCTTGACACAACTTCAGGCTGTTCCCTCAGGTTCTCTCACTGGTCACCACAGAGATCAGTGCCTTCCCCTCTTCTTCCCCTCACCAGGAGGTTTCAGATTGCGATGAGGTCTCTCCTCACTTTCCTCTTCCCCAGGATGAACAGACCAAGTGACCTCAGCCACTCCTCATGCGGCTTCCCTCGAAGGCCCTTCACCATCTTCATTGCCCTCCTTTGGACAATTTCTAATACCTTCATATCTTTCTTATATTGTGGTGCCCAAGACTGCACACAATATTCAAGGTGAGGCCACACCAGTGCAGTGCAGAGGAAGACAATTATCTCCCTTGACTGGCTGGCAATGCTTTGCCTGATGCCTCTCAGGACATGATTGGCCCTCCTGGCTGCCAGGGCACTGCTGACTCATATTCAGCTTGCCATGAGCTAGGACCCTCAGAAAGTGACTTCTCCCAGCTGCATGCCTTTAAAGTCCATTGCCCTTATGGGCATTTCCTTCTTGCCATTCTTCCTTTCTCTTTTAGAATGTAAGAGCATGGCTTCTGGGATTTTGGCATCGGGAGAGTAGCTGGTGCCAGACATTTTTGATCCCATGAACAGATGCAGTGGGCATGAAGGGAGCAGGAGGGATCATGAGTGACACACTCACTTTAAGAGTGAAAATTCGTCAAGCTCTGCAAACTGGGCACTCCAGCTGCAAGCCTGGATTGCACACCTTCAAGAGTCCAGGTATTTTGCTGATGAGAATACCTAACAGTTGGTATAGTCTGGCTAATTTTTAATGCAGCAGCAGCTTTAATACAGCGTACAGACTCAGGATTGTCTTATGTCACAAAGTGTTAGCCTACTGACCTTTGATGGTCAAGGACAAGTTTTTCAATCCCTAAGAAGTGAAATAATTAATCCTGGTGGAAGATTATAAAAATATCTATATGTTTTTAAATGCTCTGTTATTACCACTAATTGTTAGGTAAAAGGTGAGTACTAAATAGTTTACTCCCTGATGATCTGGTCATGGTATTACAGATTTAATCTTGAATTAATGTCCTCTTTCATCTGCTGCCCTAGGCCTTGTGACTGCCTGTCTGTTACATGACTCAGTTCCTCAGCTGAGAGCATTCTTGTTTCCGGCCATCAAGGGTTCTGGTTGTCTACATAACTCCAAACCTAGCAACTGAAATTGCAAACAAAATACCATTGCTCCTGATAAGATGTCCCTACTCATGTCGTCCTCAGGTAGGAAGCTACTGAAATTTTTACCATTTATATTTGAGAACATGTCGTTGAATTAATGAGTTAAACAGTACTTGAAAAAAAGATGTCCTTTTTAAGGTACTCTTAAAAATAGAGAATATTTGATGAGACATGTCTACACTTAAGTGCAGCTGTCATTACACTAACGTTTTCTACATCATCATGAGTATAGGTAGATTGTTAAATAGCCTACTCAGTCACTAGGACTTTCAGAAGTTCTGTTTTCTAATAATATAGTCCAAAGACCCCTAACAAACTACTTGTCTCCTATGCCCTGTAGGGTTACCAGAACAGGGTCCTTGAATCATTCATCCAACAATGCAGTTCTGCTACATGTGCAGCTGACAGTAGCCAATAAAAAGAAATTTGCATAGATTTTTCTCACCTCAGAGGTGTGCCTCCATGCAATGATTATTCAGTGGGAAAGTATCTCCCAACCATCATAAATGTGGCCAGTATGAGAAGCTCTTTAAAGTCAGGGACTTCTCCAAGATGCAAGATCGCTTTTTATCCTGCTCAGAATTTATTTGGCTCATTAAAGTAAAAGTGAAAGAACAAACCACTAATTGATTCCACATCTGTGTGTCTCGATCATCTTTGAAACCAATATATTGTCATGTACCTAAACACTGTAAGTCATATAGATGATATTAAAGTCACACTTTGTAAACAGTTTAATCAAAGTTATAACAAATAATTAACTCTTCCATTAACACCGCCCAGATGTGGAAATAATCTTATTAATTATCCTGGATAGAGCAGTGGCTGTAAATAACCTTGCGTAACAGTTGACATTATATAGAGCCATTCTGCGTCAATATTTTTCTTTATGCATTTTATATATAGTTTGCTCTTTTTCTAGGAAGTCTCATAAAAATCTCTGGTTAAGTTTATAGAGTAACAACAGTGATGTTAAAAGGACTTTTAGTACCTTTCGTGTCTTGATGCATCTGCACCCACTTGCACCAACTAATATGTGTGTCCTATAGGAGTAAAATTATACCTTGTTCATCTATAAAAGAGATCAGCCACTGTTGTAGTAGTGAGCCTGAGACTGGCAACTTGTGATTTTACATTAGCAAATCTTAACATTCTTTGTATTTAGCCCTTGTTTGCATAAATTACTTGTGAATGATATAAAACCAGATGAAAAATTCCCAAGTGCTTTGCACGCATTATAGATGTATTTGCCTCCATGTAATAGTGGGAGTTTACTGTCTGTTGAAATAATGTCATGCAATTCTACAGGACTAGATGCATTTTAATACAGAGTTACCACTTCATAGTCCTCTCCTTCTATTTGTTAACTAAGATTTATTTTCCTTATCCTATACAAAATTATTCCTAATAATTTTAAAAGGAAATTAATTGTTCAGAGTTGAAGACCTGGCACCAGATTCAGAGAAGGCAGCCTGCCTTATGTTTAAAGATGAAGAAATTTAGTAAGATGGTTATTCCATGCATAAATGGAGATTTTAAGGGAAGTTAGAGGCAGTTTCTGACAAAATTCATTAGAACTGGACATCTGCTAGGTTAGAAAATCATGTTCTATAGACATGCTTCTATTACTGTGTAAAGTTCAAGGGAGTCCCTCAGGCATTTCTAAAACTTATGCATATGATGATAACTGCCACTTTTCCCAATTGGTTATGGAAACAAATCTTAAGTTTGGAGGGTAAAACTTCTTTTTCATCTTTGACAATGTATATACCTAATGGCCACAAAAGAATCATCAAGACTGGGAAAAAAATAGCCAGGTATTGCAATAGTGGTCTGAAACTTTCAAAAAGCCTGTTGAGACTCATAGCGTCCTGCTCTCAGAATATTCACCTTATTATTGTCCTCCCAAACTATCCCACCATATCCAAGTTGTGAACAGGTTCACAGAAAATTCAGCAGAATTCCAGTAAAACAAACAAACAAACAGAAACAAACAAACAAACAAAACATCAAAAACCTGAGATATATGTGCAAAATTATAAAAACCAATGTAGAGATCCCAAGAGGTCATCTATTCCTGCTCTGCTGTAGAGGATGTTCAGTCATCTCTGCTTATCTCTGAAGGACAGTTATTTCACATATGGTCCAGAGAGATCAGGATTCAATCCCATGACTCTCCCTGTAAGACCTGGGGTCTGCCACCAATACCCATTAACTGAAAGTATTTCCCTCTGTTACTGTGTTTGCAAGAAAGCATTTGTAGTTCTTTAGTCTCAGCATCTTGTCTGGCAAAATATTCCCTGTCTAAATATATCTGGCTTGAATTAATAGAAGCATTTTTAAAGTTGCTCTTTGACCACCACTTTCTCAATGCATTCACAGATTTTTTTCTGACAAGATCAGTAATTTACTGATTAATTGCATAGTCATAATAGAGAGTTGTTTTCCTTCCTTCTCTTCCCCAAAATATGCCTTACTGATTTCTAGTCTGGGGAACGTTTTTCAGTCTTCTTCACATTTTTAACTGTTTGTTTTTCCTAAGTAATTTCATATATATAGTATTGAGTTATTGAGGATGTGTTCATGCAGCCTCCATGGCCACCTTCTTGGAACTTCGTGCAACTTCCCTGACAAGACATTGGTCTCAGTCCTTGCATTCCAAGACAGTAAAACTTACTCCAGAAAGACAGTGGCATTAGACTTTACAAAAGGGAAAACTAATGCTCTCAAAGAGTATAGATCTCCAAATACATTTTGTGAAGGCTACAATATTACTTTTAATTAATGTCTGCTTAAAAGATTTTTGAGTTCTGCCATTTTGGTTATCCTGAGATTACAGCAGTTTCTCAAGCAAGGTTCTTGAGAAAGAGTCACTGGTTGACTGATTATAAACCTCTTTTGATACACCAGTAGAAGAGAAGCCAAGTGAATGGTTGCATGGATATTTCTTCTCCAACCTGCAATTTCTTATCAGAAGTGTGAACACAGCTCCCTCAGTTTTCACAAGCTAAATCTGGAATGTATTGTTAACTGGTTTTGATGAAATGCAATTCCAGAACTTCTTTTTTCTTAAATCTTCTATAAATTCACATCCTCACTTTTCACACTATGATTTTTTCTTTAGCAGTTAAGCTCTAGGATAAGATTGATTTCTACTGAAAATATTTTTATTTGTGTAACATGAGGCTTACATATACAGCTCCATCTTCTTTTCCTTTCCTGCTTGAAGAACACTGTTTTGATTTGTAAATTCTCTCTTCTTTTTAATGTAATGATAATGAATTTTATGGCAAGTATTTTTTAATTGTAATTTTTTTCTCAGTAAGTATTATTTATGATGAATTAATTAGTTAAAGCAAACACAGAGAACTTACTCAGGAGTATAGACAAGAGTCACTTCATTTGCCATGTGAACAAACCGCATCAGAGTTTTGAACAAATATAACCAAACAGGGGGGAAAAAAAAAAAGGTAACAAGCAACCCTTTTTTTTTTTTTAAATGAGATTGTTAACCTTTGGCAGAAAGTCTGATCTGGTTGATATTTTCTTTATGCTCAAAGAATATGTGTAAGCTGAGTTGTGCTTCTTTGATGGTTTTCTTTTTATATTATTACTTGGCCTGTAGAGAAACTGCAAGAGGCATTAGACTGCCTGATTCCTCAGAACTATTTCAAGGTCCAATGTCTCCTGTCCACAGGGAGAACAAAGTCTCTGAAGTACATCTGGTGACTTTCTTTACCCATGCAAGAGCAGTAATGTCTCTTATGGAATGCTTTTATCCCATCCGATCTTATTCAAATGAGAGAAATATTCTGCAGCTAATTCAGTATATCTCTTCGACAGTCCCAGACCTTAGCATTATAACATTCTCTATTCACGCTCTGAACTTTAGGCAAAGTGCACGCATTTGATTGAAAAAACACCCAAATTTTATCCATATTGAAGAGTTTAAAAACTAGAGAAATCAAATAGGTACAACAGTAATACACTGTAACTTCATCTCTTACTCCTTAAAATATGTCATTTCATTCAACCTCCTTTTAAAATCTGTTATCTCTTTCTGGGTAACCACAGAATTAACTACTCTTCTCCTAATTCTGTTTTCAAATATCTCCTGTTGATTGTCCAAGTCTTTTGAAGTATTCAGAATAGTAGTTTGCAGCCTTGTGGATTCTGGTAGCTAATTCAAGAAGGAGATTACTCAATAATCAACCTTGGCTGGTTCACTGGGTGACATCCTTCTTAAGAAATGAAAAATGTCCAAAAGGAAGGCTGTATGTCCAAATCAAACTTGCATTGTTGCAACATCTTTCTCTGAAACCTTCTCAGGGATTAAGTTTCCTCAGTCTGTTTAATTAAGGAGAGCTGGATGAAACAAATCTAAACATGTAAAATTAGATGGAATAAATATTATTCTCTTTCTGTTTCATTTCCACTATGTTCAGCAGAGATGAAATTTGTACTTTCCAGGGGAAAAAAAGAGCCGTCAGTGTGCAGAGTAATAGGAACAAACTCCCACTTTCAGTATAAAAACACAGAAGTGAAAAGATCTGTACAAATCCAGTCTCCAGAAATCTCTGGAACAGGCATATGGCTACTGAAGAAGCCCATGAAGCATCTACTCCACTTGCAGTGACACATGATGCTTCCACATCAACTAGCTCAAGAATTTTAATAAGAGGTCAAGAGCCATAGCAATTAGGTGTCACGGGACAGATTAAGGGAGTTGTCCATGACAGACTTATCTGCAACAAGAAGGAATTTGTTGAAAAAAAAATCCCGGATGATGGGAAAAACCTGTTGTCCTTGCCAGACTGATTTAAGGGAAGATTCTCTGTTGACTGCAATTCTGGCAAAACAGATGAATGCTGAGCACATAAGGAGTATACACCAAAATACACCTTGGCAGTTTTAATGTCAACAGAAACACAAAGATGTTTTGTCCTGCAAGGCCAGGGTTACGAAAGAGGTGGAAAGATTAGGAAAGAGGGGAAAAGAGTCTCCTGTCCTACCCCAAAGACAAGCAGCAGAAACTACATGTAGATCAATATAATGTTTGCATTCTTTTACACAACTGTAAATAAAAGTCTCTTTTTCTTACCTTTTTGGAGGTAGTAGCCCATGCAATATATAAATATTGCAAAATATAAAAATATTTCAAACTCAGTTTTAAAACCCTTTCGTTTTCACACTCAGGACATTATTCCAGAGCTTAGTCTTCAGATACTGTTTCCAGTTTACATGTATTTATTACCAAGATAAGCATTTTATCTTGCAACAATATTGCCACTTAACTTAAACAAATCTCCTTAATGTTTAACTCCTTATGTGGCAAGGTTTTTTTGCTGTATTTAGTCTAGGTCAAAGGGACATATATTTTGAGCAGGCAAAATTCAATTCCTCACCCTTCCTTCTGTTTTATCTCCATGTCTCTGGTGATAACTGATGTAGCTACAGCATTCCCTTTGACTTGTATGTTGCTAGTGAATTTTTTTTATCAATCTGCCTGTATATCTTGGGGCTGATTTTGGGGCAACTTGGTTTATATCTGCTTAGAATATTTTTCTTGAAAGCAAGATAAAGTCTCAGCTGATGTGTTCCCAGCAACTTTTCCACTCATGCCTGATACTATTCACAAATGGTGTGTTCTACTCTCTCTCCCTCTTTTCTCTCTTTTTCAGAGTCTGTTTTACCCTGGTGTGAGACCTAATTAGTATCTAAAAGCACAGAACTGTGAGCCTACTTATGCCAAGTACCAGATAAACACAGAAAGGTCTGCACCTGATCCTGAAAGCAAGTGGAAGGAATTCTCAGAGAAAGTGATAACAGAAATAGACCTTTTAGTATGGAAAATTACACATTACCTATTGTTTCTACCCAAGTTAAACCATAAGGCAATGTTAAAAGAGAGAAAGCCAAAGGAATTGGCTGTAAGCAAAAAGTATAGACATGGCAGACTTCTCATCTCTGGCAGAAGTTAAGATAGTAAGTTAAGAGGTTTAGATAGCACAGCATAACAAAAGTTAGATGCAATTGCCAAGAAAGAATATGACCAGTTATACATTATCTATTATGCATATCTATCGCCTCTACTTTTAATGCAGTTTCATCTTAGTATTAAGATTATAAGGAAAAGGCTTCTCTTTGAGGCACAGCTCTCTGATCCTGTGTTTATCCTGCTACTCCCACATGGAGGTGCAATGAGACCTTCACTCTGCACCCTATTATTGTGAATTTCAGGCAATGTTTATCACTAAGAGATCAGCCTCCTGTATATGTTTCTTAACATCTTAAAATGCATACATTTCTAGTATTAAGATTCCTATCTGTCAATTAAATTTTGAAACATTATTAGGAAGGTATTTTTCTTTCTGGCAACATTTGTCCTGTTTTATTTTATTGCCTGTATTAAGTGATCAATATTTTCCAAAATTTTTAATATTGCAGTTCAAAATCAATTCTAGAGCCAGTTCCTTGAATAATTCACAGAGATTGAGTAACCACAGGGCTCATTTTACTGATAAATTACAAAAATTGGAAGTTTTTTTGTGATTAGTTGTGAAGTGTTTTTTGAAAGAAGTTATGTTTGACTCATAATTCATTAGCACTATCATTGATGCTTGTCTACAGTCATTAACTAAATGTTTACTGGCAGTCAAAAAACAAGGCAGATGGTGTCATCTTGTGACAGTAGAAAAACAGTTCACCCAAATCTTAAGTAATTTGTGTAGCTTGAGTACTTGTATTTCGTAAGAGCATAGTCCAGTTAGAAAAGGTATAAAGACAACTAAAATGATGAAGAGACTAAAACATCTGTCTTTTGAGAAGACAAAAAAAAAGCCTCTGGGAGTCCTCAGTTTCCAAAGGAGAAAGCAGAGAGGAATGTGGTTGGGGTTTATTGTGTCATAAAGGCAACAGGAAAGGTGAACAGAGAACACTTCATCAACTCCCACTGCATTGGAACTAAGGCAAACTCAATGAAACTAGTAGGAGATTCATTTAAACAAAGATAAAAGGAAATACTTGATTAGTCAGCAGATAGTGGACTTCTGGAATTCACTACCAAAGAAGCTCATAAAGGCAGAGGTTACTAATAGGTTCAAAAAGGGAGAAGACAGTCATGAATAACTGGTCCTTAAAGAGGCGTGAAACAGGCAGAAATGTACCCTCCAACACTCCTGATAATTTCTGCATGCTGCAAAAATACATATGCAAAAGGCAAGGATTTGTTTGTGACCTGTTCTAGATACACTTGCTAGTACAGTTTCCCTTCCTGATATTAAAGAACATCTGTTGTAGTTTGGGATTATTATGTAAATTCTCTCCCCTGCCACTTAACTGCCCAGGCCAGCGGTTAACAAAAGAAGCAGTTAACTGTTGATTGCTGTGGTGGGGGCAGGTTTGTCTCTTTTGGTTTGTTTTTTTTTGGATATTCTCCCCAGTCTTGGCTCGGCGGAACGGGGGAGTGGGGGCTCGAAGGAGGCAGGCTGCCCTGCTGGTTACTGCTGGGGTTTTCCTGGCTGTCTTGGTGCTGCCTACCTCGGACTACTTTTCGTGCCGCGTTGCTGCTGCTGCCTGCCTTGGATTTGCTGCTGGTTGCTCGTACCTTTCTGCTTCTTGGACGGGGAACACAGGGGGAAGAGACTGAGTCCATCTGAAAGCTCACTGCTCGTCTGTCTCGCTGGAGAGGGACTGAAACTCACTCTGCAGCCAGCCGGGTTGTGACAAGGACACTTAAGTATAACCTTTTCTCCCGGAGGAAAACCTGCTGGGTTTTGTTGTTTTGGTTTTTTTGGTTTTTTTCCCTCTCTTGTGGTGTTGGGGAAGTGGGTTGCACTAGTCTGTTTACATATATATATATATAGCAGTTATCCTTCTTGTATTAAAATTCCTTTTCTTAAATTTGATAAAGAGTGGTGTGATTATCGTGGAGGAGGCCCCTCCCCTGCTTGTGGGTAAAACATTTTGGTTTTTTCCCCTCAAACCGAGACAACATCTTTGTGTATTAGGCAATACAAATTCATTGGCCTACTTTTTACAGCTACTGGCCGAAACTGAGTGAATCTATAATATAGTATTATATAAGTAAACGATCTATAATTGATAGATATACATTTCAAGCATAATATACTGAATTACTTGAGCTATATTCTCAGAAGAATGGATAAAGAAGGGATAAAAGCTCAAACAAAAACAGGTCCTAGGGCAGAACTGCAGAAATGATGGCCATGTCAGCTGTAATAATCTGAAAAGAAGATGTATATAAAATTAGTTATTACTATGCCTCATCCTGAACTAGCAATGCAATCATGTATCTGATAAACAAGCTGATAAAAGAATCAAACATACAAAATGTATGCAGATTAGTGGCATGATGTCAAATATGTGCAGTGTGAAATTGATTTGTTTGTATAAACAAACAAGTCCCTCTAATTCTACAGAAAAGTAGGATCACAGGATCTTAAACCCACAGGTTATTTCATGGAGACACATGGCACTGTTCTAAACTGGCATCTGCTTGCAAAGGGCAGATACATATATATCATACAGATATATGCTCATACTGTAAAAGAGAAGTCTGTTTTGCTCTCTTGAGGAATCCCAGGGCAGAAGGCAGAATCCGTGTAGCTTTCTAACAATCCAGCCACTCGGACAGGCAGACTGTCTGGTACATGTACAGCAGATTATAGAGACACTCAGTAGCTCTTCAGGTCTGGTCATATTTCATCATTCGCAAAGAGATTTTATAAGCAGTATATACAGAGCTCCAGATTACCCAGCAATTGGTTAACACAAAGGATGAATAGCTGGGACTACTATGCAACAAAAATAAGCACTACTATGCTCACCACTCTCTTCCAATTCTCTAATTTTTTCTTGCTATTTTCTGTCCACCAGTTACACCAGTACACTTTGCCTGTCTGATTACTTATCTTACATGCTATAGCTCAAGTACTGTCTTGCAGCTCTAAAATAATCTTCTTGAAGCTCTAAGACAGCAATGTAATTCACCAAACTTGGTCGTAAGTCACAGAGAGCTGAATCTTGGGCTGATCTACATCTCCTGTCTGGGCAATTCTTCAAGTAAGTTGTCTCTGAACTCTTGCTTCTGCCAAAGCTATGCTGTCCCCTTTTTCTTTGCACAGTTCTTAAAACCTGTATTTGCCTTTTCTACTTTCACACAGCAGTATAGCATGATTTAATTACTGCATATAAAATCCATTTATTATGCTGATGTAAAAGGCTATTTAAGATGGTACACACTTTTGCTTGCAAATCTGACATCAAATGACTGTAAAAATAATTAAGTAATTAATTCTTCCAGCTGACAAGTCTGTGTCTCAGCTGAGCATAAATGAAATACTGAGCAGAAAACCAGAAAATCTATCCTGCATATTGTGGTATGAAGGCTGATGTCTGAATTTAGATTACAAATTTAGGCTCTAAACATCTTACTTACCGCAGAAGTATTTACCTAATATCCTACTGATAAAGTGATTAGTTGCTGAGTGGCAGAGCCAGGCTGTGTTAATGCAGAAATCAACCGTAATCTATAAGAACAACATCATGGTATTAAGCAATAAGCAAAGGTCCTTTCAGTGTGGTTTCTGCATCGTGCTGTTCATAAATGGTCGGGTGCTCAGAATGCAAAACTTCCAATAATAGCTTCAGGCAAGGCATCCCACAGCGTAACTCCTTACAACAAGCAGGGGACACAGTAAATGAAAGTACACATTAGTCAATATTCAGTGGGCAGTCAAGAATTAAATGTTTTCACAACTATCATTGAGTCTTGGCTCTTCAATATTTTAGAATAGCACTGTGGTCAAAATTCTATGGAGACAAACCAAGAGCATAGCATATGGCATGCTTTGCCTGTGTAGTGTTCATTTTATTACAGATGTCTAAAATTTGTTGATTATAGCACTTCTGTGACACTTGTGAAATTATTACAAGCTATTTCAATAACTGCTTTTTTAGCAACTGTTTGTATAGCTTATGAATACATGAATATATGTACCAATTGGAATTTAAATTAATACTTAAAAATAACACCAAAATAAATGAGCACACAAAGCAAGTAAGAGTAATTCAGAAGTTAGAAAATTTAGAAGATGAATACAAAATTCCCACAGGCTGAGCACAAGAGATTGTCCTAGTGATAGTCACCCATTTTTGTGATCAACCTTTTCATTACACTTTGCAAAGAAGCTACTTAAGAAATCTGTATGTGATTCTTTCTTTCTTGATCTATGGTATTTATGCATACATTACAATCAAGTGCAAGCAGCTACTTCCTGTTAGAGGTATTAAAATTCATTTTCACTTCTCTGGTCAACATCGTTAAAAAGAAGGATGCATTGCATGTGCAAATCCACAGAGAAAGGTGACCATAAAAATTTACACTTAATTCAGAAATGTGGAAGCAAAAGAAGACTCCTAACAAATTGGCAATTCTAAAAGCAAAATGCACATACAATTTCAACATTATTTGAAAAAAAAATGCAATTCATCTATGGACAGTACTTTTGTTTGTTTTCTAGGTAGCACTACAACTGAAAGCCTTGTGAGAGACTACACTTCCGTTTTCAACTCAAAAACTCAAGAATTTGCAGACTTCAGCAGCATCTTCTGAAGTTTACAAAGTCTGAACAGTTACAGACTGTCTTTTATTGTTATATTGTCTTGGATTTAGTGACATTTTAGCAATATTCCACAGATGCTGAGTCTTCTGCCAGCACAATTACCTTTTCAGAAGAACAACTAATATATGTTTTTCTTGGAAGGAGATATAATACCTAGATGATACTGGAAATCTCTTTCCTTTTGTACAAAAGAATCTGTTGTAAGAGAACTTCTCTTCATATTTAACTCCTAATAAAAACCAACCATAAAAAATAAGGAACTATTTTTATTCTTAAATAGCAAAGCTATTTTTAAAAAAGCTGTAGTAACTCATTACATACTGCTTAACAGTTTAAATAGCAGTGATTTGAAAGAACATTTCCAATGTTGTTCTTTGGAAAATGAAAGCCTATTTTCTGACCAGTTGTCATTTAAAATAAGTATCAAAATACATATGTCACTATAAATCTGCACTAATATTAATTTGGACATTTCAAATCAAAATTACATTAAAACCACTCTACTAAGAAAACCAAAGGCATGTTCTGAAGAGGTTTTTCATGACAGCAAGTTACAGCCCAGTTCACTGTAAGCTATTTGTTTTTAACTTCTGAATACCAAGTTCAAACATGCACAGTTCTCCTGCAAGTGCTTTTTCAAAATGAATGAAGCAAAAGTAGCCTGGGAAGGACCCCAAAACTGCTAACAGAGATTTCACTTAAGAAGTGCATTAATAAATAGTAGGGTTTACTGTGCTAATACACAGGTATGAAGACGTATTAGAGGAAAGAAAGAAAGTGAGAGGTAATAAAAGAACATGGCTCAGACTTTGACAGGTGAAAGGAGCTGGGGTAAAGGAATCCTACTGGGAACAGGCAAGCAGCAGAAACCGATCATTTCCTTGCAGTCATTGTAGTAACAGCCAATATTATGCTGCTATCAGGAAAAACCTTTGAAAGCCATTGGCCAAACCGCTCCTGCTTGCAGAGACTCACAGGCTACCAGTGCTGTGGTACAGACAATCCTAATCTGATTGGCAACAGCAAGGGAGTTGAGTGAACTCCACAGTGAAAAATCACTTACTAGGATTTTCTTAGTGCTGAAAGTGAAGCACCTATATGCACAGAATTGCTTTGAAAGAAAAAAGAATCATGAATACTATGTTGTACATCTGGTGTCTGGCTTTATGTCTCTTCTTATTCTGGCCTTAGCACTACAAGCCTTATTGCAAAATCTATTGAAATTCCGTTAAGATGGTGTTTCCAGAATAGTCTGCTCATGTCTGATTTATTTTCATATTAAAAATCAGTTTGGTGGTCTAATCTCTCATGACTTACATAGGAATCCCTGAAGATTAGCAGGATGTCACTTTCAGGCTTTTATATTAGCTATTGCACTTCCCTGACTCATAAAGATGTCACTTGCTTTATCTGATACCATAGATTCAAATGATACCTTGCCCAGAGCATCCCATGATACTTGCACACAGTGTGAGAGATCCTGTTTTCATCTCAGACTTTTCCTCCCTTTTAAAGTCCCTTATTCATACATTTAAAGCTGTCTGTTATGTGCCCAAATGCCATGGGCACTTGGAAATGCTGGGTTTTTTCGAAAAATCCTTGTGTTTTCCAGAAATTATCCTGTGCTTATCACTGTATCAGAGCCTTCTTGTACCCTCAACCTGAGCCTCAGACATGGGGCAGAGGCCAGGAGGCCAGCTCTCTGGCAGGAGATGATGTTCCCCCTTTAGGGCTGGCAATACCCTGCATTGAGGGTGTTTCTGTTTAGATCCTGCTACATCCACTCTGCCCCAAAGCTCAGGGGAGCAGCACCACATGAAGCACTGCCAAGGAGCCTGACAAGACCACACTGCCCAGCCTGTCCCTGGTGGTGGTCTGGTTTCAGCTCTTGCATTGCCACCTCTGTCCCAGCCCCACGCTTCACACTACTGTCCTTCCTCTCCCAGAAGCAGACCTGGAAACCAGCATCTAATGCCACCCAAGTGATATGCTGAATGGGTGCCATCAACAATTTCTCTGGTCAGAAGTGCTCTAAAAGGGGGGGCAGGAGGGAGCAAGGGCTGGGCAACAGCTGGCTGTGCCCATCTTCATATCCAGCTCTGCTTCATTACCTTCCCTCCTCTCTGTACTAATGGTTCTTCCTTGTTAGCACTACCCTATTGCACTTGGTTTCTTCAGCTTCTGTTCCTAAGCCAGGGAGCTGAAGAAATAGTAAGGGGAGCAATCTAGACCATCCTTTTAATAGTCCTGCAGAAAGCCATCCTGTTTTTTAATTACATTGGGCTGAAAGCCACTGCACAGGTCATCAGCAGGGATTCCTGCAAAGTACTTCTGCAGAACATACAGCACCATCAAAATCACCAAGGCTGAATGCTACTGGACTCACAGTCAAGGTGTGAATTTGATGACCTTCCAAGCTCCAGCCAGCATTCCTTCCCAAACATGATGCCTGCTCTGAAGACTCCAGACACTTCACATGGTGGTAGTTGCTATCTTACTGTTCAGTGCTCCCTCCCAGTGTTAATCCTTATATAGTAGCAACATAAAGGATAGTTTCTCTCAATGTTGCTTTCTCATATAGGCACCTTTAGCTAAATCCATAGCTAAAACCAAGCATGTTGTGAAATATAGATTCACACTAAGGTAAAAATGTTGTATTAATAAACAAGAAAGTAACATTAATAGGAAAAAAAAGAGGGATGAGAATAATGACCTACCAAATGCTGCCTCAGACTCTATTTTTAAACTTACCCTTTCTTTTCTAAAACAGACACTAAATACAGTTCAGAGTGATAAAGTCTTTCTGTATTGCCTGATTCTGTATCTCTTGTTTGGAAAAAAGGAAGTAATCCTTCTGATGTTTAGCAAAACGAGACAGAAAAGGTCTACACAGCAAACCCTTATAATGTTAAATTCTCTTCAACAGAAAGCCTCAAAAGTTCATTCCCTGTGACTTCACTGTTACTTTACCACCTGATAAGAAGGTCATCTCATCTCCCATCCTGTCTCAAAGAAGCCTCAAGTAGAGGTCAAGAGAAATAAAAATAAGGAGAAGTAGAATTTCTCAAGACCCAGACCAAAAAAGTCTCTGGCAATTTGAGTTCAAGGAGGGTACAAGCTTATCTGGGATAGAGATATCCCAGATATCTTGGGACATTGTATAGAAAGAAGAAAAGCAACTATTAGTACAGTGATTTTGACTTTAACATCAAATACACTTAAATGAATCTATTAAATAACTAAAACATCTCCCTTAAAACATCACAAGATCTAGCCACTCATTGATTTGAAGACTTCTTAGGATAAAATATTTCAACATATTAGAACATACTAGTAATTTTTTTGGAGATCATGAAATATTTCTAATAAAGCTCATAGCATGTTTCCTTATGGTTTTTCAGTCTGAACTCCACTTTTTGCCTATTAAGAAATGAAAAAAAGAAAAACAAACATATATGAAAGTTGCAGGAACTTCAGTCTTTATATTCATGACCTACATAGGTAAAATACACCATCTAAAAGGCTTTATAATTTATTTTATAATCTAGAAATGCAGTTATATATGCAACCTTTGGAGAGACATCTGTCCTCAAGAATATCTGTCTATTGATAATGAACTTGTTTCCTTTGAATGTATAAATTTAAAAAACCACCAAAATATCAAATATTTCATCTCAGACTCTTTTGTGGCTTTGTACTGAAAGCAAAAGGTCTTGCAAAATGGGAAACAAGATCCTTATAATTTATACAAACATACTTTTACACATGCAATATTTTATCCTGCCAAATGCAAATGATTTTTTGAAGGCTTTCCTGCATCCCAAGGACCAAAATGGAAATCTTCTGACCCAGCAGCTGCTTCTGCCTTCCTGGTGAAGCAGCTCATGTGGACCTTTCTGGCCTGTTTTGAACTAAATCAGCCTGTTTGGTTTACCCTACTGATTCACACATTAGACTAACACAGCTCATTCTTTCTCCAGCAAATGGAACCATTACAAATCCTCTTCCTCCTAAGTAGACCTGCAGGGGTGGTAATTCCCAGCAGGGGAACTTTGCTAAACCAGTAAAACCATTAACATCCTTCACTACCCCATCCCCTTGCTAAGTCATTTCCTGGCCACAGCTAGAAGAGCTTTACTTTAGAGCTTGAGTCAAGACTAAAATACTGACTTAGCACTACGTTATTTAAGAGCTTGAGTCAAGAGTAAGATACTAACTTAGCACTACATTATTTAATTTACATTATTCCTAGGATGTCATACAACATCATGTTTTCTCTGGTGGAAACCAGGTTTAGTAATTTCCCAGAACTTGTTCTCATGTCCCTATCACATGGTTCTTAACTTCTGGCAGTCCTTAAGTGAAAGTGTGCTCAGAACCAGATCAGTGAATTGGCATTTTAAACGCACTGAAAAATCAAGATGCATGGAAAGAAAATTTCTTAGATATACCTTAGATAATATGTAATGTTAATAAAAGAGAGAGCAGGAGAAAGGAGACTGCTATGCTTTATGTAAATAATGCTGGATTAATAGCTTCTGAAAACCTATGCCCTGCTAACAACCATGAACAATAGAATATAACAGATTACCTAAGACATTAGAAGTTAGATCTTTTCTGTAGTGATAAATAAGCTCAGTTTCAGTCAGGCTGTGAGAGCCATTTGGGAAAGAGATCCAAAACTTTTAATAGATACTTCTGTGAAAATATTATTCCTGAGGCCCATACTCCATTATGGTCAACAGCAAATCAAATGCTGGCAATTACAATAAAATAAATAGAAAACAAAACAGAATATATATAATGCAAATTTATCAGGGAATCTATCATTGCATACGTGGCTTATTCTTTATTTTTTTCCCTCAGTCTTGGTTAGCTACAGTTGGTCATAGCTAAAGAGACTTAGGGAACAGCCCCTTTGTTTCTTTATGCTCCTCTTTCCTTACCAGAATTACTGTAGGTACATACTTATCTGAGCTTCATCAAAATATTATAATTTAAAATATTTCTTACTTAGTGTTCTCTCATACAATGGGAATATTTCCCTGGCATTTTACAAGCCTGTGCCTCTCACTGGGTAAGCCAGCCATGAAGCAGAAGGTATCACTAGGGATATCTCCATGGTGAGTGATAGACCATATGGTTTTATTCCACTCTGTGAAGCTCCTTACCAATCAAAAACATAAATTTTATAATATTGATTTTATACAAGTTGAGTTTCAAGGGAACAAAACCACCTGATGGATCTGCCCTGAATAGGAGCTGGTGATATGACAGGAATATGAATGAAAAAAGAACATGAAGACAGAAGACCCCAAACTGTCTGAACTAAGAGGAGGTTACCCCAAAAAGGGAAATAAATAATGGCAATGTTTGCTTGCAATAAGGATCCGTTGGATTAAGCAGCAACCAGGAGATTACCAAGAAGCTTTTGAGAAAAGTCAGATTGAGGAGAAGTACAAAAGATGAAGGGAAACTTGTGACTGTGGGGTGAAATGTGGAAGTGGGAAGGCGCTCAGCACAGCATTCTGACCTCTCCCTCAGATGCTGCCAGGAGTCACCTACTGCCATCGTGCCCCATCTCCTCCCCATCTCATGCAGAGAACAGGGTTGGCAGGATGGGATGTAGCAGCACGATCCACAGCTCAGAGCACATGGAGTGCCTTCCTGCCAGCACATGGACCAGCTGGCAGCAGGGAGATGCACTGGTACATACAAAGGCAGAGCAACCCCATCTCCAGTGAGAGATCCCCTGTCCTGTGAGATGGGGGCACACACTTAAGTCCACTCCTGTGGGATTAGAAATGGTGGGGATGAGGGTGTTTAGAAACCTATAGGTGCTTTTTAAAATCCTGCAAGGGTTTTGTACTCTGGTGTCAGCCTGTTGATATTGACCCAGAAGGTGAAGTTCACCAACTCTCAGCTAATTATGTGTCATTAATAAATCAGTAAACCACTTAGACCCTGATCTGAGTTAAACCACTTAAGTGAACCAAGTCTTCCCTGCTGCACTCCCTGGTGGTGAAAAAGTCATATGCTATTAAAAACACAATGAGCAATTAGCTTAAGTACCCCTGAATCCCACTCAAGTTACAATAGGTCTTTAACTCAGGCAATTGACTATTTCATTTCAAGCATAAATGTAGCTAGATGCTAACATGCTTCGTCTTGGTGCTCTAAAACCTTCAAAGACAGTGGCTGGTTGCATTCCTGTGCATTCCTGTGCTACTTTTCTCTATATGTGGTCACCCTGTAATATGAGTTTGTGCTAGGGAAAGGAAATTTCTTATTTTGAATGGTAATTCAGTAGGTAGTCTCTCCTGACATGGGTCAGTGTTACTTGCAGCCCAGCTGTTTAATCTTGAGAATACCTCCCAGAAGAATCATATATCTATAAATTCTATAATATGACTACCTATTATTATAGTCATATGCGATAAATAAGGAAATTAAAAATAACTGATTGGCTAAGAGGGTGCAGAAAGAGCAGAATGAAATAAAAGCTTCCTGTGGGGATCCAGGCTCAGACTTTGAAACAGAGAGGCCCAAGAAAATACAACAGAACTGTGTTTGTTACAACCTAACTATGTTTTATAGCTCTGTCTGCCTTGTGAGATAAGAAATAGTTTTCCAATGATGTTACAAGAGTGTCTGAAGCTTCTTTGTGATTACATTGTTTGCATAACCCTTTCCTTTTATCTGCATGTCCTGCCTCCAGAGTTTATATATTGCAAAGTGTGTGTCTAATAAATGATTCAGTTTTTATCCCCATAACTGGATTGTGTAGTTTTAGACCCTCACAGTTTCCCATTCAGCAAAAGCATTGAAAAGAGAAATTTAACTAAAACTTTTGGATCCTCAAGTGTGAACTGGAAAGCAAGAGGCTTCAATTACTAGTTCCAGAGAATAACACATCCCCTAGGATTTTATTGAAAATATTAATCATGAAACACAGCAAATAAATTTAAAACATATAATACAAATGTCCCATGAAATACACATATAATTGGTATGAATTGAACAGAATAAAAATAATAAACCTGCCAGCCACTTAAAGTTTTTAACCTATAAAGAAGCTCTAGCAAGTGGCCAGCCTACTAAAGCTTCCTCTGATTTCAGACATTGTTGCAAGAGAAGACATCCTTGCAACTGCAAATCAAGACCTCAGCAGGAGCAAGTTCAGTTTCAGAGGAAGATCCTTTTTAATATGGAAGGACTAACATTAAACTGCTTTACTGTAGATAGGCAAGGGCACATCCCTAATTTGCCACCCTGTTTTTTGGGAGGCTAAATCCATTACATTAGTTTTATTACCCTGCAGTTACTTAAACCAGTAGGATCTTGTTTTGTGGTTAGTGGTGGCTGCTGAGGTGAAAAGTTAATGGTTTCTCTAAGCTCTCACCTATGGGCATGTCCTTTGAATTGTCTTTCTTTGACATCACTTTTTTGGCCTGAAAGTACAAAATGTCTTGCATTTTTCATGCAATGTTGCTACTTGCTCTTTAGATTACAAATTATCTTTTTACTCAGAATGGTCATATTATTTAATACAATGTGTTTATGATTAGAGTTCTTATATAATGCCCAAAAGTCCACAAAGCCACAAGTAAAAATAAGCAATAGAGAAACATAAAGTTAATATTTTTCAGAGCTATATTGGAAAACAGCTGTAATATAGCACTATAAAACTTACTTACAGGAATATATATAAAAACTAACCCAATGATAAGATTAATAAGCTTTACGATAGAGAAGAATTAAAGCTACACACATTCAAACTAATTTTTAGCTGTCCCTGATGAGTTCATAATCTTTCTATGTGGCCTTTTCTGGCTTAAACTGCATCAGCAGCACTTCCAAAGGTGCAAAGGAACAGTGGCCACTTGTAAAATAAATTATCTGGCCCATTACCTAGGGATATGTAACCGGATATGATTTATCTGCATTTACTACCATACCATTAAAAAAAAAAAAAAGAAAAGAAAAAAAAAGAAAAGAAAAGAAAAGAATATAGAAAGTTAAACCCAGGACTAGAATAGGCAGAAACAGAAGTATTAGGTTAACAGTGTCTGATAAATGGCAAGACCAAACAGGTACTGCTCCCATCAATTACAGTTCCTACATGATTCAAAGGTGCTTTGAAAGCAGCAGGCACTGACAGTATTCATCTGGGCTGTGAAAACATATAGAACAAGGGACAATCAAATTCACAGAAGAAACATTATAAAAGTTATCTGTTACCTTTGTAGTCTTTCTGGGTTTTGCCTCCAAGAGTGAGCTAGAAGATTCTTTATGTAGGAATTAAAGATGCTAGCAAAAACTGATGGGACTCCCCAGTGCTGCATCAAACCAGTTATCTATTCTGTGGCAATTTCTCCTGGTAAAATGTCGCATATGACCTGGTTTATGCAGAAAAACAAACAGAAAATATGTCACTACCACAAAAAAACAGAAACAAAACCAAACCCAAGACCACTAAAAATGCACAGGGACAAAACCCAAAACCAAAGTAAACAAACAAAGAAACCCAGAGTCCTTCATTGTATAAAAATAAGAGCAATTAAAAATCATATTCTGTCCTAGAACCACCAAATGTGGAGCTGTGGCTGAAGCACCACTTTATTCCATGTTTTCTAATAGGTTTCCTGTTAAACACTTCTGCTTTGCTTCTGTGAAAGAGAAGTAATTACTGTTTAACAGTGTCACTGTTTCATTCTAATTGCAAATACTGAACAAACCATAACAGCTACAGCAACTACAATGATTACAAGAACCTGCATCTCCCACAGATTTGGCTAATGAAACAATCTGAATACAGCTACAACATAATTAGAGGATTCCGCCCATTACTAAAAGGGTGAGAATTAGGTGTCTTTAAGAACGTAATTAGGGGATCGAAAATCCACCATATAGTATGTAACAGACTTAAGTAACATGTCTGGATATCATGTTTGCTCTGTGTCTTTTTAAACATTTCTTTGGTTCATCAGCATTTTAAAAAAATACTGAATCTATCTGGGATGGCTACATGTTCAAACTGTGATTTCCTTCATGAGGAAATGGTCTCAAGCTGCACCAAGGGAGGTGTAGGTTGGATATTAGGAAAAAAATCTCCATGAAAAAGGTTGCCAAGCTTTGGAACAGGCTTCCCATGGAAGTGGTTGAGTCACCATCCCTGGAGGTATTTCAAAGATGGAACATGATTTAGTACTGGGCTTGGCAGTGTTAGGTTAATAGTTGGGGTCCATGATCTTACAGGGCTTTTCCAACCTAAATGATTCTCTGTATTTCAAAATAAAAGCAAACAATTGTTAAATGCTGAAGAAGAATTATAAGTGCAAGGTTTCCATGACTATCAGTGTTTAATTCCCACTGAGATAATATTGCCGCATAAAATTACTTTATCATGTACCAGGTCAGTCATATCTACATGTCAAAGAGGACTTTGACACAGAAAAAAAACCACCTTCTCTCACAGATGGCCACAAAATCATGTCAAACTGCCCTGACCTTATGACCTTTGTATTTGCTTAGTGGACTCTCTCATCTTTACCAAAAAAGTGAAAAGGAAATATTACTATGAGATCACTAATTTTGCAAGTAATGAATAGTATTTGAGTATTTGGTCATTTGTACATTGACTAATACCTTTTTAGAGGACTGGAGGGTCTCTGAAACTTTATTCCATTGTATGTCCTTCTGTGTACAACTGCAACTGGTGAAATGACATTTTCTCCATCTCCTCCTCTTTATTCAAGACTATTTTCAAACTAAGAGAAAAAAAAACCTCACTTAGCATGCCATAATTTCCATACAAATTCCACAGACATGTCACCACTTGCCACCTTCTGTCCCACAGTTCACTGGAATAATGTTCCTTTAAGCCATCCTTTCTCTTATAAATGTGAAGCTAAAGACTGAAAGGGTACAGAACACCAGGCAGAAAAAACTCAGGTACAAGGACCATTACAGCTGCATTTGGATCAGCCAGAAGCAGGGCACACATTGCAGAGCCATCCAGATACTTCAGCTGAATCAATTCTTCCAGTACATGAATTACAGAGATTAGAAATTCTCATGTAGGGCATTTAGGTCTACATATCCTTTCCTGCTAAGTGAAAATACAATACATTGAGTTCAAGACACTCAAATATTTCTCTCAGCTTATCCACTACAGAGAGATGCTAAAATTACTTGTCAGGGCAGTTGTGGTCCAAAGAGGGTATCTCTAACATGATGTACTACAACTAGGAAAAGGTCAGAAGAGAGTAGTGAGGAAAGCCAGAGTATAGACTGGCTCCCAGAGAAGGAACATTGAATATGTCAGGGCTTGTCATCTTGGAAAAGAGATTAAAAGGAATATGACTGACATCTTTAAAATCCATCAGCACAGTAGCTGAGTAGGGACCAATTTCTCACTTACTCTTCCAAAAAGTGAAGCAGCACTTGAAGCTGGGAGAAACCATGTTCAAAATAAAAAAAGGTTATTTCTTATGCAAGAAGTGCGTGGTAAACTGGACAAGTAACATAACAACAAATCCACTTTCCTACTAAACAGGCAGAAAACACAGGCCATCAGCTGCAGATGAATGGGGAATGGGAGAGTACTAGGAGGCATTCCCATGTATATCTGGCCTTCCCTGATGGTGGCTGCTCCTTAGGGCTGAAAGATGCTTGGCTCAACTACTATAAAAGAACAGCCAACTTGTTCTTATACAGTAGTATTCTTCGCATTTTACTAGAAATGTAGCATTGTTTCCTTAAGAGGAGGAGCATAATAAGTCTCAAAACATTTTGCAATTCACAATTCAACTTTTATGCACAACATTTGGCTGTTGCTAAACAATTTGTGTTGAAAGATTTTCATTTTACTGCATTTTCCGTTTTGAAACATCATCCTAATTGCAGATGCAGTTATACCCACATGAATGCTAGAACTGGTGCAATCTTTCCCTATATTTCTAAAGAATTTAATGACTGTAGCAACACACATATTCAAGTCCTGACCAATCTTGGCATTGAATAATTTTTTATATCAGGTGTAAGATGGTGCATGATTCAGGATACAATTAATTTTAAGATTTTATTTCTAAGTAGATAGAATTTGTTGTTGGATAGTAGTTGTGCTACTGTCACCTGAATGGTCAATCCTTCTGCCTCCAAACTCCTCTTTGCATATTGCCTACATGAAATGTCTTAAAAATCCTGAGGACATCCTGCACCCTCATGAGGCCTTGTTAACTAAAATGTACTGATGCAAATGGAATGAGATAGCACAGCAGTCAAACTGCACAGCTCATAATGCACTGAATGTGGGTAATGTAAAGCCCAGTTTCCCAGCTTGTCAAAAGCAAATACTTGCAGAGAGGTGAACGTGTGGATAATGCATTTCTTTCTCATACTCTCCCAGTGTCCAGTAGCTCGGCTAGCAGGTAAGAAGAGATCATATAGTCTGTAATTAGTATCTGAGAAACCCTGTCCCAGTGATGTCTAGACAGGCTTTGCAATGGTCTTTAGAGACATGGATTTCATGCATTTTATAGATAAGCTCTGAGTAAGGTAAGTAGAGCTGAATAGTCCATCACTCAGAGTTTTATGTAGGAAATCTCTCAAACCTTCTCCATCATCATATAAAATCTCTGCAGTAGAGGCAAGGATAATGTGCAGGTGAGTGTAAGTGCATCCTTAAGGAAAGCTGTTTGGAGGTTCTGCCTTAAAGAGAACAGAGCTACCTGGAGTATGTGTGGTGACTTGTAACCAATGAGAGGCTGTGGTGTATGCAAGGTGAACTGGTTAACCAATTATGTGTTGGCATGTTGGATATGAGAGTGCTTAAAAGGTATGGACATTACTGCGTGAGAGAGAGATTTACTAGGATGTGAGCGTGAGTCAGATCTAGATCTACTGATGTAATAGGAACTAACTTCTTCTACTATGAGCCATGAGAACTGTGTGTTAACCTATCTGAATAAACTCCCTAAGTTGTGAGCCTTCTGATCGAGCCTTCTGATCAAGCCTTCTGATGTCTGCTGTGCCGGAGCTCTTCTGACCGTCAGTCCACACCCAGCTCGGTGTAGGGGGCTCCCCCTATAGGATAAAATCTGGTTCTACAGGGCAGTATCCTGGGGTCCGCTCAACAGTGCGTCTTCCCTAGTCTCTTACCAGCCTCCTACTCTAAACCCCCTCCAACTCTCTCAAGTCAGCAGGTATCCCAAATAACAGTCTCTCTCACTCCACAATGTTTTCCCAGAGTATATCTTGATCTGGTGCCTGAAGCAAGTCTCCACAGGAAAGAAATCTGAGTCAAACACGGTTATCCGTATCGCTGTACCCTATCTCACACAACTGGTTCCCAATGCTTTCCTCCTTTCCCACCCAAACTTTGCCTCCAGAGCCTCACTCGGACTTTACGGCCTCATTCTGCCTCCTGCCAGCCCGCTCTGTTTACTAGGCTTTGTTTTCATTTTGACTCCCTCTGTCCGCCCTGTCCCTATTCTCTCATAATCTTAAACCCTCCTGTTACTCCTGCATTATGCGGCTAGTGAGTCACTGGCACAGGTTGCCCAGAGCAGCGGTGGATGCCCCATCCCTGGAGGCGTTCAAGGCCAGGCCGGATGGGGCTTTGACCAACCTCGTCTAGCGTAAGGTGACCCTGCCCACGGCAGGGGAGTTGGAACCGGGTGATTTTAAGGTCCCTTCCAATTCAGACCATTCTGTGATTCCCTTATTCTATTCCGCTCACTACTCCAATGCGCCTTGCTCAGGCTTTCACATCTGCCTCCCAGTCCGGCTGTATACCAGATTTTGGTTGCAGCATTCCCTGTTGCAGACTTTTCGTGGCGATGCCCTTTCCTCCCCCTCCTTTCTCCCCACTGTGAACCACAGCAACACGCGAGCATTCCTCGTGGGGCGCCACTGAAAGCACAGGAAGCCGTACGAGCAAGGCTGTCCTATGAGCAGAGCTGCTCACCGCGCCCCGCTACAGTTCTCGGCAGCCCATCCATCCGCTCTGCAGCGGCGCATTCCGGGGCGCCACTCAGGCGCAGCAGCGACTCCCTGAGCGCAAACCCCGCCGCTCGGGCCGCTCTCCGCCGCAGCAGGGCGGGCTCAGCCGGGCTCGGCCCCGCCGGCAGTTCCGGCGGAAGGCGCCGGGGACGTGCTTGGCGTGAGAGCCCCGCAGGGATGGTGCAGGACCCGGGCGGGAGACTGGTGGCGGAGCTGCTGCTGCGGGCAGGGGTGGTCCCCGGCATCCTCTGCCTCTGCTCCCGCGCCTTCGTCGAGTGAGTAGAGCCGGGCGGGCCCGCGTGTCTCTGTCCCCCGCGGCGGGGGGAGGTTCCCGCTGGGGAGGTACGAGAGGGCCGTGCGGCCGCGGCCGTGACGGCGAGTGTGTGTGCGCGCTAAAGGGCCCCGATAGGCCATGTGTACCGCAGTGTACCAGCTGGGGCGGAGCAGGGGAGGGCGAGGGGAGCCCCCGAAGGCTGGTGCTCGCAAGCACCCTTGCTGGAGCTCCCCTGGCGCCGGGGATGCGCAGGGATGCGCGGGGGGATGCGCGGGGATGTGTGGACGGGGATGTGTGGACGGGAGTGGACGGGGATGTGTGGACGGGGATGTGTGGACGGGGATGTGTGGACGGGGATGTGTGGACGGGGATGTGCGGGGCGCAGCCGCAGCGCGCCCTCCCGCCCCCTTCTCACATCCCCAGGACCCCCGTCCTGAAAGGAGGCACCGGTTTCTCAACGAAGGGAGGAGACACAAAAATTTAATTCTGGGGTGTGCTGCATAGCTGCGGCGTTTTCTGGACATTTCTCCTGTGGGCTTTCCTGTCAGGCTTTAATTAAAGTGTTGACTTTTTGAGATTTTTCTTTTTGTTTCGCGTGTTTAGAGTCACAGGGCAGCCCGCGTGGGAAGGGACGTGGAAAAGTCAGCTGGACCTTTCATGGGAATGGAAGCCTAGACGAGTTTATTAAGTACCCTGTGCAGTCACATCTTGAAACTTCCAGTGATGGGGACTTTACTGCATCTGTGGGGAGGTTTTTTCCTGTGAATGATTGTTTTTACTGTTAAAAAAAGTTTCAATGATGACTTTCTGCATCAGTGTCCATCTTCATTTTTACAGAGATCGAAAATTATATAAACTGGGATTAAAAGGATTTTATGTCAAAGATGACAGTACAGGTAAGGTAATGAAAAGTACTATGCAATGTGATGTGCAGTCATACTTAAAGTGAGTTGTGTGTGGTTATTTAAGTTGTTCCTATCTCTGTGTTGGTTATAGTACCTTTGATGAGCGGATAGATGTGAATAATAGCTTAGCACTTGCACAACTTTCAGGTTACCATAATCCTGATGTGGAAGTTTGTGTCAAACCAGGTGCGATGCTTATTCCTGTCCAGATAAACTGAACCACCTCACTTAATTTTCCCCTGGTCTGTGGAACAGATTACCTCACAGGTCCCTGACCTGTTCTCACATCATACTCAAAATTAATTGCATAATGGAGGGTCTGTAGGTCTTTGATAAATTCTGTTCTGCTTCGTTTGCATATACACAAGGAATTGTATGATGAGGCCCAGAAGAGTAAGTATCCTCCTTGGCATGCTTGTATTCAAGGAATTATCATAGTGTATACTCTGGCAAATTCAACATCACTCCCTTTCTCCATCCTCCTGAATTCCTCCCATATGCCTACATGAACATAATTGTTCTAGTATCTGTTTTTTCTGTTGCTGTGTTGGTAGATCTAGCAGAATATCTTGATTTGAAAGGAAGTTTGAACAGAAATAAAAGCTAATGGTTAGTAGCACAGATTAGATGTAGGCAATATCAGAGGAGTGAAGAAGGAGAATGTAAACTATGTTTTTGTGCATATATGAGTGAATTGTAGTGAGAATGATCAGTTAAAAACAGAAGGGTCTCGAGTTATGTGGTAGTTTAGCAGTAAATTTATCCTGAACAACAAAACCAAAAATCTTGAATGTTTCAGTATTATCAACTGTGTCAAGAGCTTTTGATTTCATAATTTCCATCAATATGCAGTTCCTGCTTTCTCAATAGTATTTATTATTTTGTATAGGTATGATAGTGCTTAACAATTTGATAGTGTGCAAGCAGATTCAGTAGTTGATCAGTTACATCTAAGATAATTAGGTTCTGTAGTTCATACATTACAGTTTTGTAAAAGCATGTTCTCTCTTCCAGTGTCGTTTTGAAAGATTTGTAACAAAACCAACAAAACCTTGTATTTTACGTTTGCTGTGATACATACCAAAAGAACTCCAGTAAAGAATTTTTGTTTTACAATCCTCGTTTATCTGTTTGCTGGGCATTGCATTTTGCTCTGCAAGTTATTGAGGTGAATGTTTGTGGTGGGTTGGTCGCAAGTACCTTCACCCTCTACCCAGTTCTCACTGCTGCAGATCACTCTCTATGGTGTGCACCATCCCATCCAGTGTCTGTCAGCAGTCCCAGCTGTGTTCCCTCCCAGTCTCTTGTCCAACCCAGCCTACTCACTGATGAGGACAGTGGCAAAAAGAGAGTTAGGAAGCTGTGCAAGCACTGCTCAGCAGTGGCCAAAACATTGCTACCCACTCCGTTTCAGCCACAAATGCCAAACACAGTGCCAGAGTGGAGAAAGTTAATTCCGTTCCAGACAGACCCAGAGCAGTGTTTTGGCTCTCAGTTATATTTTGGTTCCTACTGATAGTAATGGAGAAATTGAGGTATTTAAGAGGAAGATTTTAAATGCAAAAGGAAGCATAAGAGACAGCTATTTTTTTCTATGCCATGCTGTGGCATTGAGTTATCAGAACCAGATTATATTCACATGTAATATAACTGTTAACAGGCGAGGAAGAAGTATCTGAGGAGGAGAACCATTGTTCCAAGGTGGATACTAATCATGCTCTGGACCTGGAAGATGAACTAGACTCAGAAGCTGAGCTTATGAGGAGCATGGGATTGCCTCTTCAGTTTGGTGGACAGTCAGCCCGCAGGAACTTTGTGGTAAATCTTTACTTGCTTTATTTGTCTGTTAATGTTGTGTTTCCAGATGTAAGGATGTGTCTCTTCTCAGTTATTTTTGGGATGGCAGTTCATGGAAATGTATTTGAGTAGCTTTTAACCTGCCTGCCTCACAGCACACAGCACCTCAGTCTGTCCAGTCTCTAAAATCCACCTGCCAGTTTGACTGAACAGGGGTAAAGCTGTGCTTTATGCTTCCATATCTGTAGTGCTTGTGTGACTAGGGAGACCTGATTTAAAACAGCCATGGTAAGTCTGATGCTCTGTATCAGGAAGCTAGAACACTCCAGTCTGAGCATGCATTTCACACTCTACTTTAACCATTTAGCTTTCAATACTAAAATAAAAAACTAGTTTCTCAAATCCTCCTTGCAGCTGATAAAGCCAGGCTGATAAAGTGAGGCTATAGTGCTCTGCTTCCCATAGAGAGCATTTGGACTTTAGAAGAGAACTAGTTTTCACAAATAAGAAAAAGACAGTGGGATATTCACAGTGTCTGCTTTATGGAAAACAGACCTCCCTGGCAGTGAGAGAATACTTTTGTGCAGAGCACTGGAGGGTTCTGGCCTGATTAATTTGTAAAAGAATAGGAGAAACTTGTGATTTTAATTGATGGCATGTAAATAGACCATACAGGCATCCAACTTCAAGCCCAAGGTATATATGCAATTTTTGTTGCTATGTAGCAGTATTGCAAATAAGTTGAGTGGGAAAATACTGTATTTTGTTACTAGATTGTGCTTTGAACTGTGTGTTTTATCAAGACATTATAAGGGATGCAGATGAAGGATTAACGCCACTTTTCTGTTCCTAACTTCCTTATGGTCCACATTATGTTTTTTGTCAATGCAACAAAACTAGGCATTGCAGCTGATGGGATGTTTGGAGTAATATCTGTGCATTTTCAGTCTTTTGCGGATATGAATTCTGTAATCACTTGTTTCACAGATGCTTCCTGTGGAGTTGTATTCGATGAAACCGACAAGTTGTCTTAGTGTTCCTTTCAGTAACAGGTTTCTGTCTTTATGTTCCACTAGACACATGTAGTAGCTGAGTTTGCTGTAACAAGTGAAATGGTTGGGTTGCACAAATGAAAGGGACAGTTGTTTGGAGAGGAGTCTGTTTTTCCCTTGTGTTTCTGTTAGCCAACTTTGAGCTCAGTATCAGATGGAAAGGATATTACACCCTCCTTTTGAGTCAGTATCTTCAAATGTATCAGCTACAGGATTTACAGACCTTATGAATATAAAGTGATGCCTTTTTCATGTACAGCACCCAAAGACAGCAAAGTTTTAATCTTCTGTGAGGCTGACCGTTATATGCTCACTGAACAGTGTTTGCTGGTCAGTCAGATAGCAGGTGAAAGTAAGGGTGAGCCCCCACAGCCCCCTAAAACAGGTCCTTGATGTTACTGAGATACTGTTTTGCTGTTGAACTTGAACCTGTGACCCCTCAATTCCTGACCAACTTCCCTTTAGGATTTTGCAGTGTTTCATGTTGATGTCTTTACTAATGACTTCCCTCTCAGCAGCCCCTCTCCTGTCTGGAATTCTGCCTTTTTTGTGTGTTTGTCTTTCTAGAGATTTCCTTCCTGCTCTTTTTCACAACTTCCTCAGAAGTGTCAGACAAAGTTATGTAGTGGGACCGTGTCTTTTGGGGAAGAAAGTTAATAACAGCAGGGTTGTACGGAGAGAGAGTTACAATGGAAAGAGAAATATGCTCAGAGAGAGGATGACACTGTATATATGTTGTGGACTTCTAAGTGTGTTTTCCCATTGTATTTTAGGCAACAGAAAATTATAAAAAGAAAAGTAACATGAAATTTATGAAAAAGAAAAAGAAGAAAAAAGAGTTACAGCAAAAACAGGATAAAATGAGGCAGGAATGCCAGGATGAAGGTAGTTGTATCCAGTCTGTTTCTGGTGAGGTGGCCCTAGCTACAGAGCAATGTGAGACAAACAGCAAACCTCAGGTTGCAATTGAAGAGAACTGTGAAAGTTCAGAAAGCCTTGCAAATGAGGTTTTATCCAGTGAACTTAAGGAAAAATGGGAAAAGTACTGGAGCGAGTATGGAGAGGGCCTTCTTTGGCAAAGTTGGTTGGAGAAGCATCAAGAGGTCTCATCTTCTGATGCCATCACAGCCTCTGAGCCTTGGAATAGCCTGGACACCAAGGGAGAATGGGAGCAGCATTATAATGAACTGTACTGGTATTATTGGGAACAGTTTCAGTACTGGACAAATCAAGGATGGACTATTGAGAGCTCACATGATGCCAAGGTGGAAGTTAATTCGCTTATACAGGAGACTGGTCTTTCAGGAGAAATGAACTTGATTAGCCCAGGGCCTGAATGCAGTGAAGTGCTGAGCTTGGAGCTGTCTCCCTCTAACACCAGAAGCGATGAAACACTCCCTTCAGGTGCTGAGCCCCACAGTGAAATCATCTCTGGAATTTGTAATTTAAATCTGAATTTAAAGGAAGTGGAGCAGAGCAGTGCAGCTGCAACAGTAGCCCACCAAGGTCCTCAGGAGCACAGTTCATCTGACAGTGAAACTCAGAAGGAGCCCTGTGATGGAGGAACCAGGAAAAGGAGTGCATCTTGTAAAAACAAAAGTGTTAACCAGTCAGGTAATACCAAATCAGCTAAAATTGTTTCTATCAAAATTTCTCTAAGTGGTTACATATAAGAAACAAGGGCACATCTGTATTATGCCACTTTTAAAAAGTTGATCAAGTACTTTGTGGAATGATAGTATACTTGATTCCTTTTTCTTCCCTCTGCTTCTCTGGATGATTTCTCTCCTCTCTAACCGGTATATTGAATGTGTTCTTCAACCAGAAGTGATTTTAACAGAACATACACTTCATAAATCTTCAGCCGTACGACAGAAAGTGGTGAGAGAGCACTGTTAATGCATATTTATATACCTTGGTATTGCAGCTGTGTCATGCAGCTGAAATGTCTTTTCTTACTGATAGTCTAAAACAAATGAAAACTCACATTGATGTTCTCATGAATCTGACACATATTAAGAACAGCTTTCTGAGAAAAAAAAAACAGTTCTGCAGTTCTGGGGTTGGTTTTTTCCTTCTGTCTAAAAATGCTATACTTGAAAATACACTTTTTTTCTTTTGTTGTACTGTGTTACTGTGGACCAGATATCTTCCAGAGGTCCTTTCCAGAATGGAGTTACTGATTAAGCAATGAGCTTCAGTCAGCTTTAAACCCTAGACTCATATAATCCTAACTAGCACTAACATGTGAAAGGGCCTGGTAGTAGTGTGGTGAAAGTCAGTGGCTGTTCATGCACTGCTTCTGTGAGGGGTGTACAAGATGGGACTCCATCTTTTTGCCAGTCACTTAGTTCATCTTGGAGAGAAAGAACCACCTCATTTGCTTGCCGGTTCTCGTCAGTGTTTGTTGTAAACAGCAGTGTCACATCTTTCATGACCGTTGGATGTTTTTTTCTGCTGAAGAGGAGGGGTGAAACACAAGTTGTCAGCAGCTCAGGACTTCAGTTTGGTGGGAAACCTTTGAGTCTGCCGCTAATGACTTTCTAAGGGAGAAAGAAGCAGGTGTGGTCCCACCTTGATCCTACTGTGGAGTTGGAATGGGAGAGATGAAAGGAAAATCTCATTTCCAACAAGAAATGAGAGAAGCATTTAGATCTTCTCTTATTAAATGAATATCTTTTCATAGCTAATGGGATGAAAACAAAATTTTACATACAAGGAAGAAGCTTCCAAATTTTCTACCTTGTAAGCATTTTATTTTTCTTGGAGAGATGAGATAATTTGCAATTGGTCCTGTGTAAGATTTTTAACTCTACAGTGTAAGTAATACCGGAAGCTTTTTTAGTATGTTGTCCCTCAAACAAAAGACAGGTACATTTGGCACTTGTGCCTTATTTGTCAGATTCAGGTATGTAGGACAGCCTAACTGTAGCTGCAGACATACTTTGGGGACAGGAAGATAGGAAATTGATTTATGCAGAAGGAGAATATGATCTGTCTTTTTTTAGGTTCGCAGGAGTCATGTAGCTCAAATTCAAATGAAAAAGAGCAGTTGCAGCTTCATGACCAAGACGACGATGAGGATGAAGAGCCTCCTGAATACAGGCATGTCAAAGTCAAGAGAAGGCAAGTAATGAAATTTAGATGAGCCTTTTTTCACAAGAAGCCCAGGTCCAGAAGCCTCCTGAATTTATAGTAACTATATCTTTGACTGAGGATGTGAGTTAAAATGTCAGTGCAAAACCACACAGTCTTCCATCACTGCTTATCACTTTACCTTGCAACAAGCCATGGATATTTTTTCTGTTCTCTTGCTCTATGAAAGCAATGTATTGCCTCAGTGAATGTGCAAGGTGACAGTGCTATTCTCATGTCACTGAAGGATGCAAGATGGTTAAACTGCAGAGAACTTATCAAGGTCTAATTAAAATAGACAGTACAGGAACTACAGGAAATAATATGAATTATTTCACTGAATTGTATGCTGCCAGTAAAATGTTCAGAGCCATGGCAGCCATAAAATAGCTAATCTCTGCCTTGTCACCATCTTTTTCTTTCTCCTCTAAAAATGTGTAGCTTCAAAGATCATGAGATGGCTCTTTCTCTCTAATAAATTTTCAAACTCTAAGGTGAAGGAATGGATGGAATTGTTAGCTGCTAATCATGTAGATTTGGTTTTGTTCTATTATTTTGTTGTTGCCACTGTACTAATAATAGTTAATAATCCAGATAATATAATAGATGATGAAAGCAATTTGGAAGTAGACTGAACAAACACTATCTCCATCAGTTCCATGTAGGGTTTAATATTAAATATTGAAGAGGTCATTCAGAATAGTTAAGATGTTATAACCCAAATAAAAAGACATGAGCCTAGAACTGGATAAAAAAACCCAAAATACTCATGCACATGAACAGACTGGTGTTACCTCCTTTGTTTGTTTTCAACAATGTGTGGAGGAACTTGGTGAATCCCACATTTAAAGGTTTTCAATACATGAGATTATAAGTCGTGTATCTGCAAAATAAAATTGCTTTTTTTCATAGTACGTAAATTTGTCATATTTTTTTTTTTCCTAGCCATGAACTGGATATGGATGAGAACCCAGTGGAAGATCCTGAGGAAACCTGCTCTGTCTTGGGTTTCAAGTGTGGCACAGGACAAAAGTAAATACTTACAAGGAACTCAGGGTTTCTTCATAGCAAGTCAGCTCTCTTGTTATTATTGAGACAGACCATCCATCTCCATTTTGATTTTGTTAAACTTTTGAAGATGATTCCCAAAGTTAGTCTCTGCTCTTAACAAAACTGTCATGCTTTGCTTAGACAGAGATGCAAAGTTATGGAGACTAGTTTAAAGTGCTTTGAAGCAGAACTGTAACTCATAAGGTACTTTCAGTCACATAAATGTTAAATGCCTGGTCAGCTGCTTAAATTAGAATGTAAAGGCTCTCACAATGAATGGTCCTCTGAATCTGGAGTCCTGTGAGCTTAGATCATAATTTATATTTGTTTTACATTAGAGTAAGATTGCTTTATGTTAGTAAAATGTTGCTGTGTTAATAAAATGTTGCCAGGGTGTTGACCAGAGAAATTTCCTTTTTGGTGGTATGATCTAAAAGTAACAGTAGTCCGTGCTATAGAAGGAATATCACAGGGCACAGGTAGACTGTAACTTAGGTCTAGCTTTTCTGAAAAATTCAGTTGTTTAGTACATAACCTTTTTCAAAGAGAAGTGTGGTTTTTTATTACACTTAGCAGAAGACAAAAGCAGCTGTCTTCAGCCACCAAAGAGATCTTTTTTTCAGCTAATCAAGATATTTTTTTCATTTCCAGTTCTTGAGGCTGGTGTGGGAACTTGTTTCTATCTAGAGTTATAAACCTATTTAAAAAATTTAAAAATCTAACCTCAATTTGGTTTCATATTTTTCAAATAAAAATATTCTAAACTTTTCATGAAGGTACATTGTTTTGCTGCTACATCCATGGCATATATTTTAAATGGAGCAAATGTCTTATAAAGAAATAATTTAGTCTCAATCATTTTTTTACAGACATTCATATTAAAGCTTCCAGGCTAGAAATTACCCAAGTCCTTGTCTATCTGTATATTTATTTATTTTCAGGTATGGTGGAATTCCAGATTTCACCCACCGAAGTGTGCAGTACTTGGAGAAAAAAGCAAAACTCAAGTCCAAATTCTTGGATATGCGTAAACCAAGGAAGAGCAAAAACACACACATCTTCTTTACAGAGGAATCGGAAATGACATGCAAAAAAAGCAAAGCTTTGAATAAGGTAGGTTTAATTATTAGCATTGTTGAAATTCATAAATTTATCTGCTCCCTTAGGTGTTGTTCAATTATGAAAATTAAAAAAAATTAATTGCCCAGAGTAGATGGCATTTTTAAGTGTTAATCCACTGCTCTTCATTCTTTTTGGTTTTTTCCTTTTTTTCTCCCCCTCCTCCCTTCTCCTCGCCTATGTTAAGAGTATTTAGATTAGGGTGGTTATGGAAAGGCTTAGGTGGACCCTGGGGGCAATCCCTCAAGAGGAATGTGAGCTTCAATGGCCAAGTTATGTGAAAGTCATTCCTAACATCTGGGTGCATCATACCTTTATAAATATGTGTATGCTTCTATATTTTACTGTCTCTGGTTTTAGATTACATTTGAGGCCAGTTGGTAATGCTGAAGTTTCAGCAGTGACAGAATATGTTTGTGTAGATTAGTGTATTTCACGTTCTCAGTAATTTGTATCAACCCTTTTGCTTATGCTTCTACCTGCATTTATTTTCAGCTATAACTTTATGCTTTTTTTAAAAAAACTCAGAAATTAGTAACAAGTAGAAACATTTGTTCACTGTAGATTTTACTTAGTTGAGTCTCTTTGAAAATCTGAGGGAACAGATTTTAATGTTACTTTGCCTTCTTTTGGGATGCTTGGCATTCCCAGACACCAAAGTGCAAAACACTGCTTTTTGGTGGTAACAACCCATGTTATATTGAACTCCAATCCCATTGCTATAATTTTTGATGGATTTTTGATCTTGTACGTGGGGCTGGTATAGTTCAAGGGCAACTTTAATTATGTGAAGAAAAAAAGAGTTATACATTTCCTCGGACTTTCAGATAAGAAACTGTTCCTGGTCTAGAGCCACTCAGAGCAACTGTAATGTAAAAGGGTGCATCTGCATATGCCTTTGAAGAGCTTGGAGTAGTGTCCATGCTTTGGTTGGGAGGCATTGTCGAGTTCTCTGCTGTGCAGCAGAACCCTTCACTACATACACCAGTGGGTACATCTTGGAGATGAGACAACTGATGTATGAAGGTAATTTTACCTGTTTATGCTAAAAAACTCTTTGCTGAGAGGTAGAGGACATCTCCTCTGAATGCAGATTGGAGAAGGATAGTTAAGTAAAAAATAGTAGACTTGTTCACCAGTGTCATGGCAAGTCTGACTATTTAAGTGTCAGATATTACCTGAGGAAAAAAGGGAGCATAGTTAAGGACTTGTTGAATGTTTTGACTCTGGATATTTTACTGTTTCCAAATACTTGTGGTAGAGAGTGCCTGCAATGGCAGACACTTTTGAACTGTAAGGCTTTTAAACTGTGCTCTAGGTAACTGGTAAGCAGTACCCTCTGATTATCTCTGATATTTGACAATTACAGGTGGAAAAGTTCCTGAAGCGGGTTCGTAAATCTGAGGAGGAAGTAACAACCCAGACAAGCATTGCTCAGGATAAAACGGAGGCATTGTCCATGAGCAGCAGCGACTCAGAAGGTCAGGAAGGCATTACTGCCACGCAGACTGTGACGCTGAACGCTGAACACCAAAAGCCACCGTCTTACAGTGCTGCCTGCACAGAACCTGAAGGGAGTAACCTTGAGGAGGAGGCAGAAGATGCTGCAGCAAGTGGCTCCAATGAACAGGGTGCAGGGGGACCAGAGCATGGCGGTGGGCAGCAGCTTGTCCCTCTGGATATTCCTGATTATCTCCAGGCAGAGGCAGAGGATGTCAGCCAAGGTACATCTGTCTCCTACAAACTGATGAAATGAATTGGCACTGGACTTAATGCTGCCTTCCCAAGTTAGTGCTGTGCACTACTTGTTTATTTTGTTTATTCAGAGAGATTCATTTGGTCCAAGGAGCAATGAGCATGATTGAGAGCTGTACTAGTGAAACTGGCTTATTCCTGGAGTGCCAGAATCCCAGGTCTTGTCTTTAATGTTGACAGTATTTCTTTATAGATAAACAGTCATTGCTGATCCTCAACATGGACCAACTGATTTCCCATTCATGCCTTCTTTTCCCCTGCAAGGATGAGGGTGATTAACTTGAGGCAGCTGCGCAGGTTTTGGGTTTTCAGTGCATATTGCTGAGCTCTGTGGAGCATGTGTTTTAAAAATTATTTTCTAAGCAGAAAAAATCTGCATTATGAATTTTTGTATTTAACACTAAACAAAGGAAAAGAGGATTATTCATGTTTTTATGTATAGTTAATCCTTTTTACAGTAATTCAATTATGTTAGATTCTTACTGTCAAACACTTTTCTCGGTTGGTTCTTATTCTTTGCTGATACAAGGGCATTAAATTAGTCTCTGATCCACTTGTTTGCTCACTACATAGGGTTTATTGTCATCAGTTGAATATTAAGGCTCTTATATAATGTGTGAACTCTTGTGATTTTTAGGAGTGTGACCAATCCTTTGAAATATAGGATATTCTTGTATAATTTAAAACCACTAATTGCATAATCTGGCAAAAATACTAAAGGATATTTAGCAGTATTTTTAAACAGGAGCATCTTGTATCTTAACTCTCCCCTACCTACCAGTTACATTGCTAGCCTACAAGAACAGTGACTGTCAACTTTTTCAGTGTCTTCCAGCTGTAGATGAAAAAATTACCACAAAGAAGAAGAAAAGAAGAAGAAGAAGAAATAAAACTATACCGAGAGGTATACCTGCCGAGATTGCTGCTGATCCAGAGCTAATCAAGTACTGGGCTCAACGCTACCGGCTGTTCTCTCGGTTTGATGAGGGTATCAAACTAGACAGAGGTGTGTTTAGTACCAGGTGTGCTGACTTGGTGGTATAAGATGTATCCAAATCTGTGGCCCTTCTTACAATTTATTACTAATTTTCTTATAGTAGGAACATTACTGAATGTGTGTTTGCACCTCTGGATAAATTCCATCCTGCCCAGCAGGCAGGTGAACAAAAGTCTTGGTGCTTTTAGTGTGGGACACCCCTATCTGCATTAGTCCTGATATCTGCTGACATTTCATGCTGGATGCAAACTGTACTTCGTTGTGACTTTTTCAGACCTCAGTAAACTCAGTGACATTTTTCTATTTCTAGTATTTTATAAAGTAACTTTGTGAAGCTTCCAAATATGCTGATGGATCCAGTTTTGTTGTTTTGTTATGACTTTCAGCAGTCCCTTTCAAAGTGACTTTTTTCCATTCTTTACATGGAATCCACTTCAACTCATAAATTTATAAGTAAAAGAGGAATTAGGATTACCATTCCTTTTGCTCATTTGGTTCGTAAGCCTTTAATTTCTAATGCTCTCCCTCATAACCATGCAGATTATTTGGCAGACCAGACATTGTGGTGAAGAAAATAACATGGTAGATAAGTGAGAATATATTTCTGGTTTTATTTGCTACAGAGCATAATCATGATACATAAAATTTCTCATAGCTGTGTCAGTGGACTTGTCCTTGATAAGCCGAAATCCTCAGCACCAAGCTCAACAAACCACTTACTGAGATCAAGGCATATCTGTTTGCTTCAGTGAGGCTTTGTTTGTTTAGCAAATCGCTGGTCTGACCAGAGTTTATCATCTTCAAAGCCTGTATTTCCTGGTTGAATGCACTAAGCCAAAATTCTTGGGATTAACACTAAACCTTCAGTTGTATGTGGAGGTTGGTTGTTTTTAAGTTAGGTGACCTTGAAATAGGAGGCAAAAATACATTTCTTCCCTTTCATTTGCAGAGGGTTGGTTTTCTGTTACTCCTGAGAAAATAGCTGAGCATATTGCAGTCCGTGTTAGTCAGTCATTCAACTGTGACATCATAGTGGATGCGTTCTGTGGGGTTGGAGGAAACGCTATTCAGTTTGCATTGACCTCAAAAAGAGGTAAGTATGTGTTGTACATGGTGCATTATTTTGTTTCTTCAGTCTTTTTTCCCTAAAAAATTTGGATTTGTGGTTTGTTGGCTTGTTTTTTTTCAGTGCTTCTGTAGCAACAGAAGCTCTTTTGCCTCATCAGTCTCACAATATGACCTTTCTGTTTTCAAAAAGGGCTAAATTTTTGGGTTTATTATTTTATACTGCCCTTGTATCATCTCTCTTGTTCTGTGTTAGGTGAGGTTTTTTTTAACAGTTTTCAGTACAATGTGATCAGCCACAGATAAATGTTTCTTTTTAACAAAGGAGAAGAGTACGTTTCTAATTGACACTAGCTAAGTTGCAGCAAGGAGGACTTTCTCTCTTGGGTGGAGAGCCTTATGTGACCACTACTTGAGCTGAGATGCAGGGTTGTCACAGTAGCAGATGTAAGACTGCCTAAAGCTAAAGCTTCCCAGGTTTGCAACAGCAGCCAAGCCTTCCCAGTCTTGGTTGTGTGACGTCCCTTGCTGGTTTGTAAATGCAGCCATTTTGCTCTTGGCGGGTCCTTCCTCTCTGAGGAGCTGTAGCTTCATGTCTACCACGACCTACAAAATTGAAGTAGTTACTCATCACCTCACAGCAGCATATTTGAGATGTGACCCATATCTGATGGCTGCAGAAGGACAGCTTCCCTCTGAAACACCCTGTCTGAGGTGGGGGGGCACTGGCATGGCAGTTTTCATTTTCCCGTGTGTTTGCTCTCTCACTCACAGTGATCGCCATCGATATTGATCCCGAGAAGCTCATTCTGGCGCGCAACAATGCAGAGGTGTACGGGGTGGCGGATCAAATAGAGTTCATGTGCGGGGACTTCATGGTGCTGGCTGCCGACCTACAAGCAGATGTTGTGTTCCTCAGCCCGCCCTGGGGGGGACCTGACTATGCCACTGCCGAAATCTTCGATATTCAAACCATGATTTGCCCTGATGGATATCCTTTCCAAGTTATGCATTGTTGTGATTTTCAATCATTTACGAATTAGTTTCTCTCTTTTCTTCCCTCTCTTGACACTGTGTTTGCATGTCCAGTTGGCTGACTGTGGATGATACAGCCAGCTGCTGAACTCCCAGAAGTGCCACATTTGTTTAGCCCTCTTCCCCCAGCCTCAGCTATATGGCTTTGACCGCCTAAATTTAAATACTTTTATTTTTATTTTTTATTTAAAAGAAAATAGTGATGAGTTGTTCTTAAAAGTAAAAAATCCATTAGAGATTGAGTAGCCTCTTAAAGCATTAATTCAGCAGTTTTAACTCCTGTATATAATTTTATTAAAATACCCTGAGGTAATGAGTCATGTGTTATCTATCTATCTATCTATCTATCTATCTATCTATCTATCTATCTATCTATCTATCTATCTCTAAATATATATATATATAATAGTTATGTGAGCTATGACTTTGTCATTAGTTCCACTTTTTAATTGATTTATAAAAGGAATATCTTATTTAAAATACCTTACTAAAATTCTTCTCAATCATAACATCTGCCTATGACTTGGGAAATCACAGAAGAGTGCAAGCAAAATATTAACTCCTTTAATTAATGTATAAAAATCCATATTGACTTATTAACAGTGCTGTTAAGCACTCATTCATCTGGGAAGGTATTAATATAGTAGTTTCATCAAATATGAAGTGTGAGATGTCTTTTTTTCCCAGAATAATCTCATTTGTTTCCTTTTTTGCTAAAATTTAGCGCTATTTATATGAGTAAGAAAATCCTTCTATGTATGTGTGAGAGATTCCACAAAACAGATTAGAAAACAAATGGCTTTTTTCTACTTCCTAAGGCACCAATGGTGAAATAGAATTTCTGCATTTAGACAATGCTGATTTCTGCATTTCAGAAGAGAATCCTACTCAACACATTTGGAAGACTAGCTATAATTTAATTGCGTAATAACTGAATTCAAGACATTAAAAATGAATGAATGAATATAAAGCAACTTTTCCTTCCCCATTCTTGTTCTTTTTTCTTGACTGGCTTATACATTTGAAATTTTCAGGCTCTCCAAGAAGATCACCAACAATATTGTATATTTTCTACCTCGGAATGCTGATATTAACCAGGTGTGTTACTGGATAAGGGCTTGATAATTAACAACATGCTCAGCTGGCATAAAACATAGGTATTACAAGCACAAACATAAGGCTTCCAAGTCTATTCAACTGAATCTGGCTGTTTGCAATTTTTAAGTTTAACCCTTGTGTTAAAGGATTTCTGTATTTGCAGTATTTTTGATATATTTAGAAATGAGAGTAGCAGGTTGTTTCCATGATTTTGACACTGTCCCATCTTAAAGCAAGAAGTGGATGGTTCTTATATATGATCCAGAGCCAGTAGCTGGACAGATACGTGATTATAAAAGAAAAAAAAATCACGTATTTTAACCAGCTTTTACTGTCTTAATGTGCTGAGTCCCAGATTTTCATGGCTTTCAGTTTATGAAGGAGTTGTAGAGAAATACTATACAGCCTGCAGTCCCTGCTATCACTGATGAGTAAATCAGACACAAATGCCATGCCACCAGAGGTGGTACTGGTGTGTGGTACAGGTGTGTCATTCCATATGGGCTGGTTGCATTGCAGTGATTCCTGATAAACACATAATTTGTTGCACTACCGTGGGAGTTTTTGTATTAGAGATTTTTTGTTCAATTTTTTTTAAGCGGTCAAATGACTAACAATTTTCCTGAGTGTCTTGTTTAGCTTCCTCTGTTTATTTTTCCATGGTAATTATGTCTTGTAGCTTTTTACAAAGAAGGGAGCAGTGAAATGACCTCACCCCCAATGTGCTACTGAACTTCGTAGTATTGTTTTTGATTTTCCAAAAGCTCTGTCTGCCTTAGAGCAGGCAAGGTGTCAGGCCATATGGTGGCTTGCAGAATCATCTGTGGCAAACAGCTGGCTTGAGAAATAGGCTGAAATTCGCATGGCCTCAGGATTAGCCTGCTCTGACCCCACACTGTGCACAGCACCATTGATACGGCAGGTGATGATGATTCATTTCCTTTCTGCATTTCAGCCAGGTGAAATGTCAAAGCAGCTTATGAATCTTTGAACAGGGACTTCAATTTTAGACATAGTTTCTCTAATTTCAACTTCTTACCACTGCATTTATCAAATGTTGCATTCCCATGATGAAAAACTACGTTAGCAGTTTTCTGCTCTGCTCATTAGCACCTTTTAATTGGGTTTATAAAGGGCCAAAGGCATCTACATTTTGCTTGTGTTCCCACAAAAGCATCCAAGAGCACTCCCCACAGGTCTGCATCTATTCCTACAGAAGAGCTCAGCATCCCTATGGGGTTGGGTCGGGTGTCTTGCCACCTGTATGTGATTGGCTCTGATGTTGATGTACATCCATGAGTTTGCCTTTACATGGCTGAAGAGTAACAGCTGTTGCTCAATATCATGGCTTAGTTGTCAAAAGTACATGGCTGGAGGTCTGATTTCAGTTCAGTTTGATGTTCCAGGCTATGGGCTACTCCAGGAGGGGAAATAGTCTCCTCATGCCATTCTCCAGGGGTTGCGTCAATATAAGAAAAAACCCCTAAAGGTTGATGATCTGAGAGCAGGGAAAGACAACATCAGTCTAGCCCACTGTTTAGGGAAATGACTTAATGCCGTGTGGACAAAGTTGCGTCAAACATGACTGTGCCAAACCAGACCTTAGAGATAAACTGGTACACAGGAGATTTGATTACAGGTTTGGCTGCCAACATCTCTGTCTGCATTTAATTCTGAAGTTTTTGGATTTACTGCCACTACACCTACAGGGCTGTGATTCTCCAGAAAAAAAGATTTATCATTGAAGTTCCTTAATAGTATAGACAGTTGTCTTCTCAGTTTGCTCATGATTTTAACCCCGTTCTCATCCATCCTATTTTTCTCATGGACCAGATAGAGTGGTTTCTGAAGCAACAACTGCCTTGTCAAGGGTCTGTGGGCAGCATTGCAGTGATGTAGTGATGCAGCTTGAGGTGTGAATGTACTCCATAAACTGTAGGGGCCTATAGAAGCTTGATGGAGTAAACTTTAAACTTTTCACAGAAGACTAATACATGAAAACTGAGTAACAGATATGGTGATACTTGCTGAAGAGATTATCTGCTGCCTTAGATTTGAAAGGAAACTTAAAATCCGAAGTTTGATTTGTGATAACATTGCTCAGTCAGGTAGGATTTGCCTCTTTTGTGTCCTCAGAAATTAATTTAGTATGCTACTGGACATACGTAAGGCTTTCAGAGATCACTTAGTTTTTTCTTTTTACAAAAGGTAGCTATTAGATCACTGTTAGAAAGGTAACAGAGAGTAGGGATCCTGCTGCTGGTGTGAAAGCAGGTGATAGCTGACCTTGACTTAACTGTGTTGAAGAACTCTGTGTTCCTGGCCTTAGTTGTTGACAAGAGATCCAGCCTTGTTCCACACGATGTTATTACGAAAACAGTGCTTGTTATATCTGCAGGCATGGCCTGTTCTAGGTAGAGTTAATCTTGCAGAGAGAGAATGGGGTTCTTTGAATTTCTTCGAAAAAAATCAGAGTTTAGGTTGAAGAGAATTGAACTTTTGTACTTCTGCCTCAAGAGGGAGCAGCGAACCAGTGGAATATGGTTGGTACATTTACAAGAAATGTAAAACGTTTCCCTGAATTGCATCACATCTCTTTGTTTACAAACATGTACATGTTAGAAAAACTGTAATGTATGTAGGTCCACTTTTCCATTCATTCTTTCACAATATTCTTTCAAGTTAAAGAATAATCAGGAATTATATGTATGTGCATGCACATACATTAAAATACTGTTTTACTAATGCTAATTATCAATAATGGCCTTATTTATACCCACCTCCCTGCAGCATCCTTCCATCAGAGTCTTTCTTTCTATAACTTTTTTCACATCCTTTAAGAAAAAAGAGGAAAAGGGGACATTGTAACAGACACCTCCACAAGTACCTTAGGAAGCAATCTTGTTGAGACAGAATGATTAAATGTAGTCTATAAAGTGTTTAGCAAGCTGTGCTCTGCCTCTCTGTGCAGAGCAGGAAGTGTGTACTCACCTCAGAGACAAGGATTTATCTCAGGTAGTCCAATCTCTTTCATGGGCTGTTTTCTGAACCAAATAATACTTCTGTATATTAATAATTGCAACAAAGAGGGAGGAACCTGAGAACTGTTGCTGTAGGGCCTTCGTCCTAATGGTGGGATATATTCCTATCAATTCATTGCAGAAAGCACACACAGTTACTATTGATCTCTCACTGATAGTCAGAATGGAGTCAGGATGTATGATGACAAAGCGATGAGCATAAAATGTTGGTGACCTGATATGTTGTGAGACAGATGACCGCATCAGCATCCTTACTAGCCTAGCCATGATTGAGAGACAGAGCACTGAGGAATCAGGAATTTATTACTTATCTTGACTATGGATAGTTAGCAGATCAGAAACTATATTGTGCCTTAGCGATTGTATAAAACTGCACTGTTTACTTTAAAGACAGGCATATTGTTGTTTGCAATAGCTATGCCTAACTTGTTGAAATTTTATGGTTGTTACATATTTTTCTGTCCTAAGGATTGGTGTCACAGACCTGGCTTATATTCCAGATATTGCTAGAAGACAGTAATCTTTCTTGTTTAGTATAGAGTGATTCTCTGAGTATAGAATTAAGCAAAGTGTTCTTGATCTTGATAGTCCTATGAAAATACACATTATGCTGTTGTTTTCTTGTTTTCTTGTCTTTGTTCCCACCTCACCTTCATCAATCATTCTTAGAAAATCCACAGCTAGACACCAAAGTCTTCTTCTGTCTGCAAGTCTAGTGCCTGGATGGGAAAATGTTTGATGTGTTTCTGTTTTTCAAAGTCCAATTGTTAAAAATGACTGCTCAGTGAAGGGAGTGAAAAGATGGGTAAAGTTTATTTATTTATTTTAGTTTTCTCTCATGTCATTCGTAGAACAGAAAACCATACTAGAGAGATCAGTTTAGTAAAAGAACATACGGTAACCCCTGTGAATTAAGAAATTTGATGGGAGGCTGATAGTAAGACTATCACTGTTCCTGTTTATGTACTATGATTTTAGACTGAATACCTTGCCTAATGAGACCTGCCAAGTAGCAGCATCTTTATTTAGGAGTAAACAGAACAATGAGCAAAGCAGGGGGTGAGAGGCCAGGAGATGAACTCAGATTAATTTGATGGTATTTTTAAGATGCTTGAATATTAGGGGAGTTTACAGGTAAAGGACTGTGGGTTGATGTGTTTTGCAGGCTGATCACTTCTAAGTGAACATAATTGCATACACTTCAGCTGTGACTATCATGTTAATAATGACAGTTTTTAGGCAGCCTACTTTAAACTCAGATTTGTTCTCTGTCCTTGATAAAAGATAAAGCCAAAAGTTACCCACGGCATAAACCAAGCCAGAATGACACTTCTGGACCTCAATCTTCCTGAAGCTCGTAGTGCTTAATTACTGAATTCCAGTTTGCCTACCCCAAGTTTTACATACAGACATGAATACATAAATAAATGTCTGACCTGTCAAAAGGTGGCAGCACCACTGTGACAGTGGCGAAACTCACCTGCAGACCTGTACATTTTGAAAAATGCTGCCTGAGAGCATTTCATTTTATTATGTTCAGTGTAAAGAATACTATTGCCTTATTCAAGTGGGTTACCCTGTTTGGTGACTGGAACACATAGGAAGTTACTTTCATAAAGGAATTTCAGTATGAATAAAAAAAAATAAAATAAATCCGTGAGACCAACAGGTAAACCTTCAAGTTCAAAAATACACCTCAAGAATATAAAGCAGGTTTGCACCTCAAGCAGCTTGTGCTCCTGAAATAATCTTCTATGTTAGTTCCCTTTTCATATTTTTTTCCTGATGTCTCTCCTATTTTAAACTTCAGACCAAACCTGTTGGCTACTATTTTAATGCTCTGGAGCTGTGTCTGTGGACTTCTATCAGTAGTCACTGAACTGAAGGATGAAGCATCCTGGTGAAAGGGATGCAGGGAGGCATTAGCTGATGCTGTGTCCTTTACCTGTGCCTGGGGAGGCATGTGGCACATGCAGAATTAATCCAGCACAGCAAAGGAGGCAATATCTTTCTACCTGAGTACATGGATTTGGACTAAAGAACAAACAAGGATAAGGAGATTTGCCAGTAGGGAATCATTGTATTTGCACAGGGAAATTAAAAATAAAGAAACTTTGGACTAGTCCAGCTTTTAAAAGAAATAGGAAGCCTTTCTGTATTTACTGTTCACTGCAGAAACAGGAGATGTGTGTTGGTATCTCTAAGAATATTTGAGCACCTTTGTTTTTCTCAAAGCATCATTCCTCAATCTGCTGTTATTTTAGAGGGTGTTCCTCTGCCAAGCTGACGCTTTTGTGAAGCTTGGTGTGTGACAGCTTCCCCTCATTACACCGCCAGGATTGCCTGAGCCCTTCCGAGAAAAACTTGGCAACTCCTACATAATTAAATTTGCAACTGCCAGCAATTTACAAATAAGCATCATCACAGAGGATTTGCATTTCTCTCCTGTGACTATCAGGGTGGGTTGAAGAGCATACAGTGGCATATCTGTTGCTGTGAAGCTTATGCCCATATGCTCATTTAAATTTTTGTTGTCTTCAGATTTATCAAATATTTTTAGTCGTTGTTTGAAATCAGTCTTAGTTATCCTGGATTTAACACTTAAAGCCCAGACATGGCATATGTAAATCCTCAGCGGTCCTTCCGTGGACACCACCCATCAGTGCAGGAGCAGCATTTGCCTGCATGATGATGAAACATCTTGTTTTACTTGGTCTTCTAAGAGAAATATTTAGTAAATACTGGTGTTTAATATCAATGCATTAGTAATATTTAGATATGCAATTGATCCAAACTGTGCCCTGAAAGCAGGAGTGCATAACCTCAAGACAGTAATTTCAATATTATGTTGACTAATCCAAGTAATATTTGAAAATACTAAATGACATTAGTTATAAAGTGCAAAGCCGTTTAATGCTATTTGGAAGGGACAATGCAGCTTTTCTTTGTAGTAAATTAAAAGTATAATCTTAACATCTTTCTAAAAAAATACTAATGACCCCCGAATGTTAACTGATTTTTGGATTTCAAGTAAGAACAGGAAAGTTGTAAAATTGCCAATTTCAGATTTTTGTGCTATTTATAAGTCAGCCAGCCTGTGCTTTTTTACTTAAGTGGCAGGTTCCCCTCTGACAAGAACGTGAAGGGCTTTTTCCTATCACCATTAAATTTACAGATGTAGAAACCACTCACACTTCTGCTTTAGTCTGAAGAAACAAAAAAATGAAAAGGTAGAAAACAAAACCAAAACAGAAAAGTAAATGCTTGATTTAGATAAGTGTGGCAATTTTCTGGACAAGTCAATAAAGGTTCACAGTATAATTTAAATTAATCTGTTATTTCCTCTTGACAGTAGGCTGGTTTTTTACTTACAGTAAAATAGAGGAAGTTCAGCATGTTTATATTTAAACCTGCACAACAGAGTCAAGTCTCAAGGGAGTTTAGAAGTGTTAATAACACAGCCTGAACTTAAAGTTTCAGCTGCTAACATCATCTTGGTTTAAAGATCAGTTAAAATCTACTGCAGGCTTGTAGACCTTGGTCACTTTATGTCTGCTGGGGAAGTTTCTCTGCATAGGGAACTACAGGAATAATTTTCCTTCAGCAGCCTGGGAAAACAGAACTGGCTGTGGAACAGGAACCCCAACTACAGCACCAAGATGGAGGGAAAAAAAGCAGTTAACATTCAGTTTTGGTGTTCTTCCTTCTGACTGCGGTTGTCCTGATGAAGAATTGGCAGCCTGAAGGCTGTCATACTTCAGAGGGATCATACTAGCGAACATGAGTGGGAACAGGAGAGAGGGGTATGTTGCATGTTCCAGTCCAAAATGCAAAGTCCACTGCAAAACATTGTCTGTAATCATTAAGCATTAAAGGTGTGCACCAAACTCGGTCAACAGAGCATGGATGGTGAAATTCTCACTCCAGTGACTGTAAACACAAAGCTGGGACCAGCACTGCCCGAGGGGCTCTCCCTGCTGCAGATATGCTGCTGCCCCCAGCCTTTGCCTCAGCACTGGTGCAACTACAAGACACAGAACAGCTTTTTTGTTGTTGTTGCAATAGCAACAACACAAAAAAACCTGGGTTTTGTGAGTTTCTCTGCCTGTTTTGGGGGTTGGTTTTGTTTTGGTTGTTCCCATCCACTCTGCCACTCCTCAATGCAACCTTTATGCTTTCTAATTCTAATTCCTAAAATTGGTTTTACTCTTTCCCCAGAATTTGGGATTTGACATCTTTAAAGAACAGTTTAGAGTTTGCTTTTTGCAACAACTGGATGTCTCAAATGCCAAACACCCTGCAAACCAGAATTTAGGATCTCTTGCCTCAGCCCAGTGTGTAAAATTATGAGTATTTATCTTTGGTCTTGAAGTCCTCTTATTTTCATGATTTGGGTGAAGAGGGTTTTTCAGTCACAAGAAAGCCACAAACCACTTCTGTGAGGAAAAGGAGACGTAAAAATGTACCAGAGGCATTAGGTGCCAAGGAACATTTTCCACCACTATTAACAGAGCAGAGACGTTCTTTTATGTGATAATTTCATGTGAATAAAAGGTTTGGGGTTTTGCCTCTTTTCCTGTGCATCGATTAGTTTACTTTTTGTTCTTTGTTTTTCAGGTGGCTTCCTTAGCAGGGCCAGGAGGGAAAGTTGAAATAGAACAAAATTTTCTCAATAACAAACTGAAGACAATAACAGCTTATTTTGGTGATCTAATAAGGCATGACATCTCCTGAACTCGGCATGGATTTGTCCAAACCCAGCCTCCCTGACTGCTGCTTTGCTTAACCTTTTTTTACAGCTGGCTGGTCAAAAATGACTTAAAGCCATTTTCCGCTTTATCTGTTTACAGAAATTTGTTCTGTTTATTGCTACTGTAAATAAATGTTTTACAGTAATTTTGACAAAACTGTAAATGTAGAGAAGCTGTGAATATATGAAAAAAAATCTTTATAAAATGCAGTCTTGCAAGGTTTGAGCCCAGCCCACTGAATCCCAGGGTGGTCAGTATTTCTTTGCAGCTTTCACATGTGCTACTTCTGTTCTTGCTCTGGTTTTGAGCATCCAAGAGATCAAGAACAGCCTGAAAGCTGCTGGGTGTCAGGAGCTGCTGTCTGTGCTTGAGAAGCAAGTGTCTGAACATCAAGTGGAACTAGATGGTCAGGTACACCATGAGAGGTTAACCCCAGTCCACCTCCCTGGCTCCATGCTCACTGGGAAACCTTTTCAGGTTTTCTTTGTAGGGTGAAGCTTCCTTTTACTTCCAGTGAGTGCTTTGGCTTGTTGCAACACAAGGAAAGAGCTGGGTGTGTTTGTGTCTGGTGGCAAGGCTCTACCCTCTGGGTTTTGTCATTTTATTTTACTTTTTTACGCCTTGCCAGTCTTCTTCATGGCAAAGATATATTGAAGAAACCTGACTGGAGGTTTGTATTAGTAAACATAGTATTCATGCCCCCTTCTTTTTGAGGCCTTTTAGATCCTCACACAGGCTTCAGGGAAGGCAAAGGGAACCCAGCTCTTCCTGGTGAGGGCTCTCTGCTCCCACTTGTGGTTTGGAGGGGAAGAGTGGCTTTTGGGCACTTCTCCAAGCAGAAAAGGAGGCAGACAAGTGCCTAGGGCACGGATATGGTGTTCTCACTGAAATACTTTTACAGTAAGTCCTGTTAAGCTAGTTTTTGAGGTAAGAGTGTAGGAATAATAATTTCTAAGACAAATTAGTGCTGCTTCTCTGCTTGGAGTGCAGCAGGATGCTGAAGGCAGTAGAGACTAAGCACTAAACTGTGCATTAGTACTATCAAAACTATAGAATAACTGTAGAATAACCAAATAAGAGGATCTGTTTTTACCATTAAGCAATGAAAACCAACTCACCAGTTAACAGACAAAATGTGTGCATTTGGGATGTTAAAAAAAAGTGTGCCACCTGACTCAGTGCAAGTTCACAGTACAGTAAAATAGCACTTGAGAAATAATTTTTTTCCAACTTTACTGTCCATCCAGTACCAGACAAGTGCTGAACTGTTAATGAACTGTTACATCCATGCTTAATGTAAGGTATGTTACATTACTTTGGAGACAATTTGGCTAATTTGGATCACCATGTTTTGCTGCAGTGCTACAGCAAGGAAGAAGCATAATAGTGCTGGGGTCATGTCAGTATTTAAAAGGGAATTATTAAGGAAATAATATTTCTTAGAAGTTTGCTAAAAGGTAGCAGGGGAGGCTGGCAAGAGTGCTAGTATTACAGAACTCCAAACCTATAGTGGCAGTAGCATATGAATGTAATGGTGCTGTTAAATTTTCACTACAAGCTACAAACAGAAATCTAAGAAAGTCATGAGTTTGAATGAAGACTAGATTAATTTATACTGTGCATGGAACAGTACTCAGTACACTAAAATTTTACTATATTTGGCTTATTATAGAAATACTCTTGTCTTATTATTTGGTCCTTTTTTCCTCCCTAATGTCAAGGAGATGCTTTAGAAGCATTTTGAGATCTTGCTCTAATGCTGCTCCTATAAAAGGAAGCTCTGAGGGGGAAATGCCCCTGAACTTGCTTTTACCTTTTGGAAAGTAGTTACATTTTGCTCAGTGCCCAGTATGCACAGTGTGGAAGCTGAAATATAAGAGGTATAGCATTTACTCATTTAATGTTTACTTCCAGGATCAAGAACTTAATGGTAAAAAGGAACAATTTTTCAAATGTCTCTGCTGAGCTTTGCAAGCACATGCAGCATCAAAAGCAGAAGAGTATCTTTGTTCATAGCTGTTCCTATTTCTAACCAGGAAGTACAAAAGGTTTTGTTTGATTTTTTTTGATTTTTTTAAATACAACTTGAAGTCAGAATACATTCTGCTGGCTTGTGATCAATGTTTGCCCTCACCTTTCTACATGCACAGAACTGGTGAAGTTCCCCAGGGCTTTGAATCTGTCAGTCTGTTAAGCCTAAAATACATCTATGAGTATTTTTTTTTTGTTAGTAATTTCAACCAAAAAGGACTTCATGGAGGACAGCTTCAATAATGATGCAAGTCTCAAAAAAATTTTACTTTGCTTTTTATTGCAGAAAAATGTTAGCATGGGCTGAGACACTTAAATTTCTAGACAGCTCATACCCTATGTTTTAATACCCTTTTGGTATTTAAGCAGTGTTTTGTAAATGATACATGGGGCAACAAAGAAGTTATGTTGATACTGTAAATACTGATAGAAGTTTGGTCTTTTACCCATTGTAAACCACAAAACAAACTATAAAAAAATGCAGATTTTTAGTTTGGAAATTAACTAATATGTGGACTAAATGCAATAAATACATACTGTGTTATACTTTCCAGCACATCACTTTTGGTTTATCTTAATTAAATCCAGTATTAAACCAAGCCAATCAGTTTCTTTTTCTGGCACATGGTATAAGGAGACACAGTGGAACATGGAGTTAAGTGCATTACAAGGCTGGAGCTTAATTGCAGACTCAGGGGGACCAGAGCAGAGCAGCAGTGGGGATGAGCAACTGTCTCTTCATGGCAGGACAGTTAACATTATGCCCGTCTCTAAAGGAGGCCCCATTAGTGTTAAGGTAAAAAGTTAACTGTTCCATGAAGTTTTCATTTAGACGCTTTAGAAAATCTTGCCCAAGTGTAGTGTTTCTGAAATAACATCTGGGTCTATATGCACAACTCAGGGGTTATATAAACAAATTAATGTTACACTACAGTGACCATGGTAGTATTTTGCAAAGGGAAATCCCATAAACAGCAGAAGGAAAAAATTACTTGTAGTAACTCATTGAACGAATCAGTAGAAAATTGAATAATTTTCACTTGGTTTACTCTCTCAGCTTCCATATGCCTCATATTCACTGTTTGCCTTAGCTGTCCTCCTCTCATACATAGTGTGACTCCTGAGGAGGGTCTTCTGCAGGCCTAAGAGTTGGACTTGATGGTCCTTGTGGGTCCCTTCCAACTCAGCATATTCTGTGATAACTCTTCCCACCTCCCAGTATCAAGGAAGGAGGGTAACTCTATCATGTAGTGTGAACTTATTTACTATCGCTAGTATAGCCTTTCCAACACAGATATCTTAGTATTCCTGTCACTGTAATATCTTTGTGCACTCTACAGTAGTTATAAAAAGTTGATTTTCAGCACTGAGGAAGTTTTAGATTTCTTTATGAAGACACAAGAGATATCTTTGCAAGTGTGTGTTGCAGCAGCAAGGGACGAAATGCTCTAAAACCAGGCCTGAGATCAATTTAGACCCTTTTCTGTCAGGTGGTCAGGGCAGAGTACTATCAATATGCATGCTCCAGCAAAGTACTTTGGGAGTGATGCTGTGTTGATTCAGTTAAGTGAAGTCCCCCAAATACACAAATTAATTCATGCCAAGAAGTATTTTAAAAGTAGCTTGTTGCTTGGGAGGCTGCAGAAGTTGGGTGTAAGGCTGGAGATTCACCCAAGGAGTGAAAATCCTAGCTGCAACCATGAAAAGGAGGATGCTGGAGTGAAGCTTGAGTCTGCAAACAGCTTGTCCACCCCAGGGTTTGGTTTCCACCTCTGCTCAGCACGATCTAGTGGTGTCTCTTACCAATGCCTGAGGCTTTGACAGTGCCTGTTGATGGTGTGAGCAGGGCTGGTGCCCAGGGTCGAGGTGGGGTGAACAGCAGCCCATCTGCGAGTTGTGACAGCTCTGGCCTCTGCTCAAGTGTTTCCTCACCCAGGGGAATTCCCAGTCAAGCTGTGCACGTAACTCTGCAAAACATTCCCTGCAGCCTAAGGGTCTGCCCCGGATTTCTCCAAATAAAGATCCAAGCAAGTATCAGTGTCTTTTTAGCACATGTCACAGCAGGGGTATCTGGGTGCCAGGGAGTGTGGTCTTGCTGTCAGCCCCTTGTGAACCCTTCTTCAAGGCTCATGCAAACTTGTTTTCTGAGCTCTTCCTTTCTGCATGTCTCTGAGGTCTTGGCCTGTCACCTTGCAAAGTTCCAAAACCAGAGCAGGTTTCAAAGTGCTTCCCAGCACTTCAGGCTTCCCTGAAAACTGAAGCATCGCTCTGGTTTTCTGGGCTCTCAGACCACTGCGGAAAAAAGTGCTGTTGGAGATAGTCTGGGTTTGATGACAGCACAATCCTTCCTGTCTCTCTCTGTGCCTCAACTCATTATCTTCCTTTTTCTCAAGACTGCGCTGCAACCTTCTTGTGAAACCCCTGTGGTTTATTAGAGGAGTGTAATAGCAGCACCGGAGCTTTCAGCACTGCGTAAACATGAGTATAGGGGCTCACAGTGTGCCTTCGGTGTTTTGTGAGTAATGAAATGCCTTTCTTCAATGTTTTATGCTAAAAATATGTCCAAAGAATGGGCATCAGAGAGGATATTCCTCTGCAGAGTTATCACAGGTTGATGCAGGTTGAATAAACACATTTATCATATCAGTGCGCTACTACCTAGACAGACCTCTGGGGGTTCTTTGTCACAATGTCAGACACAGTGATGGTAACAGTGGTAAGAGCTTTTGTGAAAGGCAGTGTTATGATCTGACAGCAAAACCTGGCCTAAGGTATTCATTAAATTGTTCCAGGCACCAGGACAGCCTATGATTATGTCAAACAAGGGAGCAAATTGTACGCTCTGCTTTCCTGGTATGCGCGAACTTAATCTGAAAATCTGCCTAAGAAAGGTTAAACACAGACAGCTTTGTCTAGGAGAACTCCAGACTGGCAGAGCCCATCACCCCAGAGGATCACTTGAGGGGGGCTGCCTCTGCCAAGTGCATGTGCTGGTGCAGGAATGATTTTCATGGATACAAGTTGCAGCTGACCTTATCCAAGGGGTTTCCTCAGATGTCAGAACATTTGGGTGCTCCCAGCAGATGCAATGCTATTTGTATCTCAGGCTCAGACATGTACTGCTGGAAAGCGATGATCCTCAAAACAGAAGCTGGAGTTCCCCAGGAAGCAGCTGTGTGGGGAACTCTGGACTGTGGCTCCTGCTGCAAGAGAAACCATGCTCAGGGGAAGTGCTTTTTGTGCTGGCCTTTGACACCAAAAAGCCCAGATCTTCCAAGAAAGGTGAGCCTCGTGGAGGTTCTTCACCTTATTTAGAAATTACCCACCAGGGTATTTATTAACCCTGTCTAGAAGAGGTGCTGTTAGGAATCAGGTTTGAGAACAACCCTTCTGGTCATGTAATATAGGGTGGGACACCAACAAGCAGGGGGTTCTGATGGTTCAAGGATGATCTGAGAACTGGAAGCAGAACAGAGCATGGGGCCAGCAAAGCCATGTGCAAGCTGCAGAGATGAATGCCTGTAGTGCCTGGGTTGTGGTTTCTGCTTGTGTCCACTTTTGCTTCTTGCTGCCATATTTTGTGACTTTACTGGCAGCCTTTTGATTTTTTTTTTCAGCTTGTAGAGAGGATTGTCTGAAAAAACTTCCAACCTTGATCTAAACATAAATCTGTAGTCCTTGCAGCTAAAACAACCAAACCAAAAACAACAAAAAACACCCACAAAACAAAACAACAACAAAAAAACCCACCTAAACAAAAATAGCTGACACAAAACCAAGACCTGGATGCATTATAATAGTTCAGAAATCAGATAAGAATGTCAGAAACGGTAACTAATTTGCAATTGCTTTGTAGGCAGGTTCACCTCAAATTTTAGCCTGAGGCATAGAGATAGAGGCTGACATGACTTTTCAGCATTTTGAAATGACCATGCTGCTTGCCCCTGCTGCTGCTCTGATTTATCAGCTTTGTTTAAAGATCAAAGCATTTAGGATAAATAAGTTAAAGTAGGAAACAGCCTGATTTCTTGCATGTTTATTTTTTCTGCTAATGAGAAGGATGACCTAATTCAAAATTATTGTCACTTGTTATAAAAATTCAAAGTGGAGAAACCATTTAGTTGCTTTACAAATAGAAAAGCAGTTCACAAATGGATGCAGAGGCTGCAGAATTAAGTCTGCCAAGAAGAAATCGAATCTGGCTGAATTGACAAAGTTAACACTGCCCAGTTAGCTAAAAAATAGCTACCCCAGCACAGAAGATGCAAAAAACCCTGGAAGATTCATGATTTCAACTCAGCCCTGAAGAGGAACTAGTGGTGAGCAGCTGTTTGACAACTATGAACCATGAGGGAAGTGAACCTGAGTATCTGGCCAGCTCAGAGCATGTTGACAGACATGATAAGTGACAGTGATTAGGGACCTGGGAAAACTGCCAAGAGAAGAAATTCCAAAGAGCGGTGGGTCCCAGCTTGGAAGTCAACTCTTTGGGTGAGAAATAAAAAGAGCCAGAGTTTATGGATCACATTTGATAGGTATCTGGTCCTGCAGAAAGCTCGTGAGTTTTAAGAGACAAAGAAGCAGCAGATTGTCTTGCCCAGGCTAGTGCAGGTGCTTGAGGGAATATCTGGGAGCCAACCTGGATTACTGCACAGTTTTTGCGGGTGCTAAAGATACTGCTGCCTTGCAGTGCTGCAGTACCATCGTCAGCAAAGAGGAATGGCAAAAATCCATGACAACTTGCAATAATTTAGTTAAAGCAGGATTAAGAAAAGATCAAACTTCTACTGGAGTCCAGGCTATGTTAAGCAAACACTACCCATTCCTTTTTTCTCTCCATCTGCAATGTAAGTTTTGTATTGCCTCTTGGGCCATGCAGGAATCTTTACTTTTCATTTACTCATGAAAAGCAATCAGGGGACCTTGATGACAGGTATCAAGGCATATTTTTGAGACCACACACTGACGGGCAATGCTAGGATCCCCAGCAGCACTATCAATTTCCACAGCACATTGCAGAGGAAGTAAACACACAAGGTGCTCCATGCTGGCCACAGCAGGTCTCTCAATCCCTGTAACACACCAGGCAAACTGCCGTTTAAAGAAAAATACCACAGATGCTTCAACTGGTAGGCCTGGGAGCCATGCTGGAGGTAAAGAATAACTGGCCAATGTGACCTGAATAGGCAGCAGGGTGGTACTGGGTACCATCTTCACAGCATTTGAAAACCTTCAAGGTTCCCACAGGGCTCTGAAGAAAGCCAGAGGAAGGAGTCAGTGCAACTGGTGGCCAGCCCCCATCTAGGCAGGCTAGCACCTGCACTGTCCTTTCCTGATTATATGTTCATTAAAAACAGGTCAAAATGAGTCAGTGTCCTAGGGCAGTAACACTTTCTGGGGTGTGATAACTGTTACTTTTCTGGCCTTAAGAGAAAATAGCAATGCTGCAGTTGCTGTTTGCACTATGAAATGTATTTGCCAAGACTATTGGGGGTTAATACAAAGAGCTGTGAGTAAACAATATGAATAAGATTATACAGTAGAAGTTTTGAGGTCATGACTTCTTGCTGATGCCTGGTTATTCCAGCTGAATGCTTAGTTGGTATCATAGATGGCGTGGACCCCAAATCCCTTCCTTGCTGCCAAGGAGAGGTTCTCAGTCTTCTTTCTGTCACTCCTATGAGGGCAACTCAGATTCCAATCCCAAAATCAGTATCAAGACATCCCAGAAAATTTACTACAACTAGGTCTGCAGCACCCTGGGAAGGGAGCTACAGAGGAAAACAGCTAGTGCAGAGGCCCATGCAGCACACATCAATGTGATTTTATCACAGACCAGCTCTAAACTCGGTCCTGTGGGTCACATGTGCATTAGTGGTTGGAGTGATCTGACTAAGTTTCCCCTGGCAGGAATCCAGATTGCACACTCCAGGGACTATGCTGCAGTCTGAGCCACAGTAAGGGGGGCAACCACAAAATTAATTCTAAAAGTGTGTTTGTGATCCAAATTAAACTACCAGCCTGGAAATACCTAGACATAACAGGTGCTTTACCCAGTGCATTAATTCAGTGCCTTATGGGTGATTGACCCCTACCCAGCTCAGCATCCTAACACTCTCTAGCTGGGAACATTGAAGGGCCAACTGCAACTGAAAAAACAAGAGAATCATGGCTAGCCATCTGTTCTTCTCCATATTTCTGTGTGCATCTGTCTCTACAGACAGCAACTGAATGCTTATACTTTGCATGTCGATATATTTCATTTTGCTTTCACTTAAAATTTGTTTCAGTTTGAGGTGGGTGGTGTCAGGCTGGCTGGCAAACTCCCAGTATCTCATTCTCTAGGGAACAGCAGTCCCAGATGTGACTGTGCAAGCTTGGCCCATCAGCCTCCAGCAAGGTTCCTGTGGATGTGGGGCATCCTGCTCCAAGCCATGAGAGCTGGTTTGAAGCAGCAAAAGGCAGCCAGAAGCTCGAGTAGTGCTGGCATAGCCCAGGACAGGCAACACCCAAATCCTGGCTGACTCTCCAAAATTATAATTCTTTCCCTTCCATGGCATTTTCTATGGAGCAAAACTAAGTGCCATCTCATGTGAGAGCTGCAGATGTCCTACCCACCCTTACAGGTGTTGTCTCAGAGATTAATTTACTGATAAATATTATTCTGTTAATTATATGTCTACTATGGGGTTCCCCAAAATAGCAGATACTGCTATGTAAACACCACAGTTATCTAGACAGGTTATCCCACACCTTGCCTCCACCTCTTTGCCATTTATCTCCATCTTCTGATTCCCCAAATCCACACAGATGCTGGCCATCCTTACGCCTGTAGGTGCTTAGGACAGCATAGCTCTGCGATGCAGAAGTGGAGCTGCTGGGTGTAACTCAGAGAAGAAATGATGCAACTCTTAGAAATTAATGAAGTAGTAGCAAGTAGGACAAGATTGTTTTGAAATGAGAATGAATTATTATTGCATACTAAGCTTATTATTCATCCAGGTTGAGATGTACAGTGTAGGTGGGCTAGACTATAGCTGGGAGAAGTGGGGCATATGGCCAATGTCATACAATGTGTGTGTTTGTGTGACTGGTGGCAAGAAAATCCGTCACCCTCTTTGGAGAGTACTGTAAACGTGAGCGAGGTCTGCCAGATGGCAGACATCCGGAAAGACACAAGGACAGAGCAAAGCGTAACCGCGTTGTGCATGGCACTAAGCACTTTGGGTCTTTCTGAAGATGGGGACTTGCAAATCTCAGCCCTGGGGCAAGCTCCTGGGAAAACACTGACAAAGTCAGACCCCAACTCCCCAGACTCCTCTGAGAAACTGGAAATCCAGGACAAGGGTCCAGATCAATCTCATCTTCTACAAATCTGGAGGAAATGGCAAGCCTGGATGTGGCTGAGCTGCTCATGGTGCAGGGTGCACAGAGGGGTGGTAGGAAGACAAACTGACTGACAGCTCATTAGCTCTGGGACTAATTAGAGTCTGGCTTATAATCTGCAGACATATTCTCTGTCTATAAACTAGACAATAAAATTCCAAAATCCGAAAGCACAGGGAATGCAAATATGTTGCCTTTTCCTCCTTCAGCCTCCTTTACTTGTCACTCTCCCTCGGCAGCCACAGGATAAGGTATTCTAGAGCTGTTGAATGCCAATGTGGAATAGGGAGGGAAATTTTTATGTAGCTGTTTTCTCAGTTGCATCATGCTACTATTTTCAAAAACTGAATTCCATGAAATGACAAGAATGTCTGGAAGAAAATAAAGCTTTTTATTATTTTTATTTTATTATTTTTGCTTCCTCCTCACCCCCCCCAACTCCTCCAACCCCCCTGGCATCTTGTCTGTATTTGACTAACTTTCTTGCTTCTTTGCAAAACTTTTTGTCTGATATCCGTTTCAAGGCAGGCTGAGGAACTCATGCCTGTGTCCTCCTCCCTTGCCTCGGCTGCCTCAACTCGGGACACAGATGGGCAAAGAACAGCTGCAGCTCCCTGGGGAGAGTATGCTTACCTGAAACTTCTGACTTAGGCAACAAGAGTCTGTGAAACACACTTTTTTAATTACTCCTCTGTATGATAAATAGGTCCAGTCTTTTCTCTTCATGTGTCCTTTAGTTTTATTCTTATCCCATATGAGCCCAAATAAGAGAAGCCTAAGACATCTATCATGATCCAAATGAAAACAAATAGCTCAGAATAGTTTATCTGATTTACACAAAAGAACAAACATGTTTAGACAAACTGGTATGTGTTTTTGAAGCCAGATACTGATAAGTTTTTCTGGTAAGTTTTTCTGAGTTACACCTTGCTCCAGAAACAAAAAGACCTAGCAGAAACACTGCAATTTGGGTGTTGCTCTGTGATATATTTTAATATCTTCTGTGCAACAGTTCTCAAAACCACGTTGGGGTGTGTATATGTGTCAAGGATCAACAGAAGGGTGCTTTGTAAAGGTATGAGGCACTTCCACACTGCTGTGATATAATGGGTTGTTAGTGACTTGTCAGTTCATGTTTTCAATTATGGTTATTACTATTATTTTAAGACTGTGGGTGTTTCTAAAATTGCTTTATATCAGATAATGGGTATACTCATTCTTCAGTTACACTAATTAGTGTTCTGAGTTTGATTCTGCCACCTCAGTTGCTCCAAGAGCTGGGACTGGTTATCACATACAAAAAGCTCTTAGCTCTTTTTCATAAATACATTGCAACCTCACAGTTTTAACTCTTAATGTCCCAAAGACCATCTTTCCCACCTCTGGCTTTGCTGTGGCTCATTCCTGTTACTTCTTTAGAGTTTCTTTCCCAGCAAATGATGTATCTTACAAAAGAATGTATCTTTTTGACCAAAATAAAAGCACAATCACTAAACAATACCCATCCCATGGCATGTTGCTGTAGAGCACATTAATTTGGAGTGTCCCTAGTGAACAGTTTCCGTATTAGCCTCTCCTGGACTGCTCTTATGTTTCCTCCCCTCTGTGCAGCCATTCCCCAGACCTGGGATGGGACATTCTGACCATTGCCAGGCTACAGCCTGGAGCAGCCTGAAAATGCTGTGCATGCCTGTCTGTCTGAAAACAATGCTGGTGAGCAGAGAAAAAATCTTGCTTTTAAAAACGGCCTTAAAATGTGTCTGAGTCTGGCCTAAAAAGAAGCAAAGTAGCAGAGCAAGTCAATCAGAGCAATGAGAAGAGAGGATTCAATAGTGTGGCACTGCTGGATGCAATGATGCTTAAGTTAGGTTATTATATCAGAAAAAATGTGTTCCTGAAAATCTTATGGTATTTCACTGGCAAAAGCTCTAAAGGGGCATTTCAAAGGAAGAAGAGGACAAAGAAACAAAAACAATCCAGACCATATGAAATGTTGGGAAATGGTCTACTAGAACTTGCATTAAACTGAGGAAAAGGGACTGGGTTATCTAATAGAAGTGACTGAAGTTTTTTAAAGTCCTGTTAGGAGACTGTGTATGCATTTTGTGGTCAATCTCCTGTCTGGAGAATATAATTTTCTCAGAGAAAATCAAAATCTGTCTTTTAAATGATTGGAGATACCTAGAGCCCTGAAACTGTGGCACAACTAGCTTTATTTAACCAGGTAAACTGTTTTTCTCCTTAGTGGACTAAACTTTCATATCATTCACTTTTCTGCTTACCTTCTCACCCAGAAGTTTGCTGCTCTTCTGTTGCCAGATGAAGAATCTCAGTATGAACATAGTGGAACTGCTGGCAGATATCAAGTGTGAAGCCCACTTAACATCTTAGGTTTGCCATCAACCAAGTTCCTTCACTTTCCAAGCCCACTACAGAGAGGCTCTTTGTTCTCTTCACTGATATGGGGGTTTCAGTCTGTGCAATAGCTTGAATGGCTCACATAGCAAATGCCTATTCCATTGATCTGCCAGTGTGGAGTGAAATGAAATGGCCATCTTGGAGCTTGGGACAGACCCAGGTCTGTTGATGTCTGCCTGGGTGTGTTGGCACACAGGACACCTTGCTACAACTGCCACCCAACACCTGTAAACTGGTATGTGGCTTTACTTAAGCTGACAAAAGAGTCAAAATGACTCTTTGTTTAAACATGCCATAGTTAGAAGGCATTGTGTTTATTTTAAGGAAAAATGTACAAGTTCTCCTATTTCTAGGATCTAAATTTTATTTCTAGCAGGTCTATTTGTAGCAAATATTTCCATCAACACTAGGGGAAAGCTTCCAAACCTAACCTACTGCATTAAACCAATACATCCTCCTTTGTGTGGTAAATGGGTGTATTAATAAAGGAAACAACAACCAAATCATAAAGGTGAGCTCAAAACACTCCTCCTGGTTTGGCTTCTGTCAGGGTCCACATTGTAGATGTGATGAACTCAGATGCTTTCCTTTGTTTTTTACATGAGGGGGACACATGTCTTGGGGTACCAGAAATGCCATAGAAGCTGTTTAACTATTCCTTGAGGGCTGCATCCCAAAATAAATGCCTTGTCTTCAGAAGAATGGTTCCAACCCATTATTCACTGCTGTTGAGGAAGATTGCAACTCACTAAGATGCAATGAGTAATATATTTGAAAATGTAATTAAAAAGTTTTTCAGTCATTCATGGAAACTCTTTTAATGCAGAATAAAGCTTGATAATGTCTGTGATTGTACTTTGACCTGATGAAAGCTCTGAATGGAAACTTGTACAGTAGGTAATATTTATTCTGGCAGTATGTCAGTAGGCAATGTCTACTGCTTTTATTGCTCTGTGGAATAAAAGTTTTGAATTTTGCTCCATACTGAACCATTTATTGTCTTGAAATTGGCAGCAGTAACACCCAGCTGGATGCTGGTATGTTTTGTGTTTGCAAACAGACTAATCCATGGGAAACATTCTAGCAGACAAATCAATCTAGTTATGAATTAAACAAAATCTTTACTTGGATATGAGACATTTGTGCCTGAGGGAGCTATTATTTTGGAAAAGGCCCATAAAAGGACTTTTTAAGACATGTACTTTGTCAGTCTTAAATATGATATTCTTAGACTGCCTTTAGGTATGCCTTGCTTTGCATAGCACTGTGGACTTTTATAAAACAATAATTTCTATGTAAATGGTGCTGGTGTCCCAAGTTCTGAGTTGAAAGTCAGAAAAGAGCTTGGTGTTTGGCCAAGCCACTGAGAAGCTTAAATTGTTGTTCTGCCTCCCACCTTTTTTCCTGCCTGTCCCTGGAACAGGAACTGCTATTTCCTATCTGTATCTCTATTGCACAGCAATGAAAAATTCCTTCTTATAAGCAAAGACAGAGGTAGAAAGTTTACCCAGAAATGAGTGCTCATACCAAAAATAAGCATAACATGAAGAGATAATTCTGCATGCTTACAGCCAGTCCTATTGATTCTCACAGTCTTGTGAATGTCATGGGATCTGATGTTTTCTTAATTCCCTGGCTGATGGTAATCAAGGAACCACATGATAACCTTGGCTTCACTAACACAATGAAAAAAATCAACTGTAAATTTCTTGCTTTGCAATGTTGAGAAAATATGAAGCCAATCTTAAATCCCAAAGGTAAATGAAATTACCTGATGGTCATTCTGACCCTTTATTCACTCTTTGTGTACATGCCTAATGTTTCTCAGTTGCTTCTTAGAAATGGCCACACAAAAAAATTGGCTCATCATGAAATATCCTGTAACAGTCCTTGTATTCACCCTCAGTCACAAGCCACCTTTATGATTTTTTTTCTCCTTAACTGGTCCTAAAGTGTGTGCTGAAAATCAGCCTACACAATTATTGTGTTGGATTTTCTAACACCCTACACATGGCTTATTCTCTTTGTAGCTTCAGTAAAGGCCTTGTGTGTTCTTCTTCTTCCTAAAATGCTCAGGCTATTACATTGGAAATAGTTTCCATTCTCACAGACTTCCCACATGACTTTGAGAAAGCCACCATAACAATTCCTCTATTTCTTCTGTATGAAATGAGGATAATTGTATTTCTATTCCTGGTGTGTTTTGGACAGGTTGCTTCTTAGCAGTGGTATGTGCAGGGTGGTACCCAGCTAGGCTTGTTAATTGATCTCTGTTCACTTTGTCTGTCCCTTGGAGCAGGGACTGGAATTCAGCTTTCCCTGCTGCCAGGCTGGGCCAGAGAGATGTGACAAAGGGAGGAAGCAAACACCAAACATCCCTACAGCTGTGCACAGGCCACGTGCCAGTGATCTACAGCCTGGATGCTCAGAGGTGAGCAACTTTGCACTGGGTTCCATAAAACACAAACTGGAACAGTTTAAGGTTGTTAATGCTGCTGTGAATTGGGTCTGGCATGACTAGCCATTTGTGGGCATTTTTAAATTAAAAAAAAAAAAAAAAACAACACATAAAACCCCATCAGCTTCAGTCTTTAATCCATGTCAAAGAACATTCTCAGGGCAGGACTTTTCCCGGTGATTGGGATGATACTGGTTTTTCTTCTTGTAGTGTAGCTTTCAGAGATGGACAGGCAGGTTTCTGTCACGTGACTTTTTTATGGACTATGATAACCTTCAAACACAGACTAAGTTTTCTTATTCTCTCTTTGAATTCATATACCTTTAAGGTGTCGCCTTTAACCATGTTTCAGGGTCTTGAATGCTTGATATTTTCAGGAAGAAATGTGAGAAAGAAAGAAAAACATAATAGTTTCCGATCATCAAATATTTTGGGTGAGTCATTCGCCTGCATCGACATGATAAATGCAACAGGACATCCTGTAACCGTTGGGCAGTTTCTTTAACTTCTCCTATTTTTCCATACAACATAAATAGTGAAGTAGGGAAGACAGTGGCAGTGGAGTCCTGCCAGACACTCCTCTTGGCTTCCACATCAAGAGAGGGAAATCAGTCACCTCTGAGGGCACTACCTACCTTCATACAGGGATATACAAATGTATTGTGTTCTGCTCCTGGCCAGGGGCAGGGAATTCAAAGACAAAGCTCCTAAGGGAGTTTTGAGAAGCTGATGTTGTTTTGCTGAGTATTTTACCTTGTGGAGGTGTTTCTAGCATCAGAGGGAGTGCATAGCCAAGAGTCTTCACTGGAACTTCGCTGGGGAAGACCTGGAAGGGGAATTTCTGTGCCGCCACTCCTTTTGCTCATGCACAGTCTTGGGACTAATCTCCCACAGCCATTTTAGCTCTTGCATGCCAGTAGAAGTATTTCTAAGAGATTTATCTTCTTTTTTTTCTTTTTGGATGCTGATAAAGGGATACAGATGACTAGAATATCAGTAAGAGTGATGTAACTGAAGTCAAACAAATGCTGCTCCCACATAAAAAAAGCAGTAAATAAGAACACCAAAATTCTGGTCATAGAGTTGGCATATTTACAGGTAACAGAGATAGAAAGAAAAGTTGAAAAATTGGCAAAATAAAAGATGCTGTCTTCTTTCTACTCTACCTGCAAGTACAAACAGAGCTTTGAAACTTAGATCAATCAAAAGCCAATCTCATCTTACCAGAAGGCCTTGAAAAGAAAAATAAGTCTGATCTAAGGAAGATATACATCCAGTTGGAAATCTTAGAGTAAGCCTGAGAGACAGTTTGCATATGTGTGAGTATACATATATAATCACCTAAAATTAGACAGCCAACTTTATGTTGACAGATCCAGTGAAAGGGAATTAGTGGAACGCTTACAGATTAATAAAGCACAACTTTCAGTAATAATTCTTGACAGAATTTTGGAGGCATGACTTATCTCCTGAAATTCATCTCCCTCCTCAAAATCCCTTTTCAAGGCTTGCCCCAACTGTGACACTTAAAAGCTGAAGAAACTGGAATTGTCATGTATTATAGAGGATTTTATTTAATTTTTCTTTATCAGTTATTGTATATTGCCTTTACTTCATGTCAGGAAATGCCTTTCCATGTTACAAAGTACATAGACACAGTGGTCTTCAGTTGTGGGAATGGTTTCAATTAACTCCATTAATAATTACCAGAAACCAAATCTGTCAAAAGTAAGTCTCATAACTTCATGATCTGACAGTGAAATGAGGAAAAGTCAATGCCTAGCAGCTACCATGTACATTTATTTGTGGCACTGTTCTTCCCCTCTCCCATACACACACAGCCTCAGCAGGCAGAACGATGAAGATGAGGCTCCTTGGTTTCAGCTGATTCTTACATCAGCATTTTCTCCAGAGTGAGATGTTCCCTATAGTTCTTTTACACACATCTGATCTGCACTTCTCCTATTCATTCTTTGAGTCTTTTCCTGATCTGATCACAGGTATGTTGGCAGCAGTCATTTTGGTTTTTGTGTTGGCAAAGTTGGTGTTTTTTTCCATTTTTCAATCACTGATTCTCCTGTCCTCTTCCACTGGAAGATTCACAACAGTTTTGCTCAACAAATCATCTTCCACTCCCTAGCTGCTTTTCAGATCAAATTCATGCCTAAAGTCTAGACCAGAAAGTCTCTGAGGCAGGTACTATCTCTTGATTGGCATGTATGTATATTTACTTATTCTCAAAAAGCTCCAGTTCCAAACCACAAAGTCCTATTAGAGTAATTAATATTGGTGTGGGTGAAAAAGCTGCAGCCTATTAATTCCAGGAACCACTCTATACACTATTTTGTAGCCTTAACCAAATGGTGAATGTTACTATGTACTTCTCATGGAAATCCTAATCCTTGAGCTGTTCTTTCATCTAACTTCAGGCTCTGCAGGCTCTGTTGAGGCTGATTGACAATAGCAATACAGAGCCTTTTCTTTTTCTCCATTTTATTTGCAGTAGTATTCCTGAATAATTTGGGCTTCCCATGCTTTTCTTCAAATACTACCTACACCATATCTTCCTCTCCTAATAGTTCTTACACTATTGTTTTCTAAAACCTTTGATTTAGTTGGCTTAGTAAAACATGCCATGAAAAAATGCCACAAGAAATTGTTGCTTTGTTCCAGATGGTATTTTTATTTCAGTAATGACTGGGTATTCTTCCAATTTACCCACTAACCTGCTTTCAGTATTTGTTGTTGTTGATTGTGGTATCACTTTTCTTTTATGTTCTTATCACCTAGTCAGGTGTAATCTCTACAATCCTTTGCAGCTCTTTGTACTTCAGAGCGCACCTAATACACCAGTTTAGAGTTGTTATTTCCTTTATCTTTGATGGTTGACACAGTTGAGTCAGTTCACAAAAATAGACTTTTCTGAGTAGTTTATTAAAAGTTATTGTTTAAATTATCACTGAAAAGTAGTGAGGCTGGGATGGAAAAGAGAGTTTTTGTTATGCTCCTGTTAGATTTCTAAATATATCATTGTATGTATTTATTTTTGTAAAGTCTATTTCAACATATCCACATACTGGATTATGTCAAAAAGGATAACACTCACAAAGCATATGCAGCACCGTGTTAAGACACAATATGCTTGTTTTCACATGACATAATTCTCTTCCCACTGTCCGTATCTAGCCTGCTTCATCTGGCCAAAATGTATCTCTGTCAGAGGGCTGTGGATGGCTTATACAGAGGTCACCACTGTCCCTTTCCTTTAGTACAGCACAGCCTCAGGGCAGGGTTCACATTGTTGTTTGCCACAACGCAGGAGAATGATAAGGGAACAAAGGAAACTGCCCTTTCATGCTTGGCTTTGCCCCATCTCCTCGGACTGGACAGGCTGGGTGATGGAGCCTGCAGCTGCAGAGCAGTGGTGTCCAGGGAGGTGATATGGTGTTGCCTCCCAGAAGCTGTGGCCTGTGCCTGCAGCTGGACAAGGCTCTGGCAGGCGTTGCCTGGCTCCTCTGCACAGGAGTTTCATCCTGGCTGATGTGCTCAGTCTCAGAGGATTGTAGACACCTTCTGCCAGAGGTAGGTGTGCAGTGTGATGGTCCTGAGCAGGTGCTACCTGACTGTCTTGGAGCTGAGGCCAGGTCAAACACCCCTTCTCTGCATAGCCTTCCCTTCACCCACACAGCCACTGAACAAGAACCATAAGACTGTCCTACAGATGCCTTTGTGCCCCCCAAACATCTGCTTCTGCCTCTCTTTGCCTTCATGTCCTGCCACGCTACAGTGTGACAGACATACTCCCCCTCACAACTGTGACAGCCAGAAAAGCTGTCTTGGGATCCTGGCTGAAGCTCATCTCTACAGCTGGGGCCTTTGATTCCCATGAGTCCTCATCCCATGCATACACTTCCCATCTGAGGGTCCACAAAGTTTTGGGATCTCCCTGTCTGCTCCCTCCTGGCACATGCCACCAAAGAGTGGCTGCTCAACAAAGTATTTCTCACCACTGAGTCCCTCTTTTCTCCATCTGTCTCATTCATCCTGGCAGTTTCTTTGGGCAGTGGAAGTCCTGTGGGACTCCTTCACAGAGATTTTTGGCTGTTTCTCTTCTTAAAGAAGTAGACTGTGCTGGTTCCTGTTCATCTTCATTCATATTGTCCACTGTGCAGATGAGAGGGAAGCCATGAGATCAAAAGTAAATGAGCTGCTTAGTTCTTGAAGACTTTGTCTGCTGTGCATGGGGGATTTGTCATGTCAATCACATTTTCAAGTGCTAAAATTAAAAAATTTTATCATTCTAAGCAGTTTGTATTCTGGGCTGATTCTTTCAGGAAACTTCAGCATGCAAGGTTTCTTTGTGTGTTTGCAGTTAGTGAGTAGCCTTAAGTTTGCTCTGCATTCCATAATAGCAAGTAAATACCATTGTTGGTAGCCAGAACAGCTGTTCAAATTCACCTTCCAAGAAAAAATATATTACTGCTACCGTGCAGTTCTCATGTATTTGCTACTTTGATATTTGTTCATATGTAATTAATTAATAGGCACTTTTTAAATACACTTTGCCTCAGTGATATACTTGGAACAAATGTGTCAATATCTCTGTTATGTTTTTATGCTTTTTCATCAGGATTTTTCTATTGTTGTTACACTAAATTGGGTATTTATAGATCTGGCTTTTAAATATCAAGCAGGGAAATAGCTGCATACAGTGTAAGGAAGTGCTGTCCTGTGTAAACACTGGATACAGCATCAGGATGGGTGGGCTCAACTTCATATGCAAAATGCTGGGTGTGACTCTTCCAGCAGTTTTGTTGTTGTTCAATAGGTTTCTTCCAGCCACTACCTGCAGAGCAGCAAAGAGCTGAAGTGACTTCTTTCAGTTCAAAGACAGTCAGGCATGGGAGAACCTGACGAAAAATTGCAGAGTGGAAGGTGTGCACATAAATCAATAGCATGGTCTCACTTTGGGGCCAGTGCTGCTGATGGTGACCAGGTAGGGCAGAAGGTTTGAGTGGAATGAGTTAAAATGAAGCTAATTCGAGAACAAAGCCTTAAGAAAATAGAGATTAGCAGACAAGAAAGATTTGAAGGTAAAACCACAGAATAATTTATGTTGGAGTTCAACTTCCCACTCATATCAGGACTGGCTTCAAAGTTAGGTTAGTGTGCTGAGGGCCCTGTCTAGAAGTTTTGATTATCTCCAAGGATGAAGATCCTACAGTCTCTCTGGGCACTTGTAGGTTCAACCACTTTCATGAAGAAAATACTTTTCCTTAGATCCGTCTGGAATTTTGACTGCTGTAACTCTGGCCATTGCATCTTATCATCTCATTCTGCACATCAAAGAACATGGCACCTTCTCTATAACACATCTTCCAGTAGCTGAAAACAGTGATTCTCACTGAGCCATCTCCTCCATGATGAACACAGGCCTCAGCTTTCCCCCATGTATCATGTGATCCAGTTCTCTAATCATCCTTATGGCCCTCTGCTGAACTGGCTCCAGTTTGCAAATTGATTGCTAACGAAGGGGTGAAAGACAATAAGATAGTAGAAAAGGTAGAATAATAAAGAGAATAAGGAGGGAAACCTTCAAAATGCTAAGCCCAGAGCAATTAGGATACTGCATGTAAAAGAAAATTGAAGATAGGAAGGAAAAAAAATAGCATGAGAAAAGTGGCCACATAGTTCCAGATGTACTCTGTAGTAGCTCTTTTGCTAGAGCACCTCAAGAATTTGTCCCCAAAAGCTTTTTGCTGAGAGAGTTGTTTTTCCACTGCTTTATTTTAGAAGTTGGTTTTGATGTGAGTTTCTCTCAAAAATGGCTTGCTCAATCTAATTAATTTTGCAATAGTGGGTATAAAGTACAGAGAGTATGAAATGGGAGATTATTCACATCAGAAAAGTGAGCGATACCAAGTTTTGCACTAGACTTATTCTTTCACAAAGACAGACGACTAAGACAGACAACTCTGAAAAAAAGTTGTGTGGGTGGCAGATAGTGATACCCAAGCTCCAAATCCTCGCTTTTCTTTAACATAGAAGGCATGTCCACAAACTTGCTATGCAACCACATTCCCATTTGTTTTGCAACATCCTAGTCTTCTGGAATCCACTCTCATAAGAGTCACTTAACAGGTTTTACTCAAAAGGGCTGTAGCTGTCACATACAGAAATTTCTTTACTGTTTTGTGACTACTGTGAACCATTCCTCTGATCATGAGCTTGACAGATCACCTGGCTGTTGTTCAATGACCCTGTCACTGTAGTTGGCAGACATTTTTGTGACACATCAGGGCAGGCAGGTACTTTGGAGGCTAGGTAATATCAGTCCCTGACAATGCACTACATTCATGCAAAGGTGATAGCAAATCAGAGCAACATTTTGAGTAATATTACCAAGCATGGAACAACAGCTACCATGTTTTAAAATGTGTGCCCATTTCCTTTTTTAGAGAAATCATTTAATGTATTTCTTGGTAAAATAGATATTTTACATTTTTAGCAGTACCTGCAAATTAAGAAATATCTACCTCTGCTGTGAATGTTTTTTTTTCCCCTCTAAAAATCTTCCTATGACAAATCAATCTCATTAATCATCTAAGTAGATGTCAATAATTATCCAAGATGGACCTTTTCTGGAATAATAATATTATTGATAAAGACCATTAGAAAATTTACAGAAAGACATGAAATCTTCATAGTTTTATATACTCTTATTAAGTCTAAATGCAAAATTGAAGAGGAAATCAGAAGTCAGAGAAGTAGGAGAACACAATGTCAGATATGGTCAGCTGTGTCCCATCTGAGCCCATTTAAGAGCCTGAAAGGGAAGGAATTTCATAAAGGGCAAGTCCTGCCTGAGCAACCTAGTGGCCTTCTATGATGGAGTGACTACATCAGTGGACAAGAGAAGGATTACAGATGTCACTTATCTGGACTACTGTAAAACCTTTGACACAGTTTCTCACAACATCCTTCTCTCTAAAGTGGAAAGAGATGGATTTATTGAGTGGACTATTAGATGGATAAGAAGTTGATGGGACTGTCACATCTGGGGGTAGTAGTCAATGTTTCAGTCTCAATGGACATCAGTGACAATTGGTGTCCCTCAGGGGTCCATATTGGGATCAGTGGTGTTTAATAGCTTCATTAATTACATTAACCAAGGGATTGAGTGCACCCTCAGCAAATTTGCAGATTACACCAAGCTGAGTGATGTGATTGACAAACCTGAAGAACAGGATGCCATCCCAAAGGACCTGGACAAGCCTGAGAAGTGGTCCCATGGGAATATCATGAGGTTTAACAAGACCGAGTGCAAGATACTGCACCTGGGTCAGACCAGCCCTGGTATCAATACAAGGCTGGGGGGTGAACATATCAAGAGCAGCCCCGCCAAGAAGGACTTGGAGGTGCTGGCAGATGAGTCTTGATATGACCTGGGAATATGCACTTGCAACCTAGAACGCCAAATGTATTCTGGGCTACATCACAAGAAGCATGGTCACAAGGGCGATGGAAGTGACTGTGTCCCTCTACTCCCCTCTCATGAGACCCCACCTGAAGTGCTGCATCCAGGTCTGAGGTCCCCAAAACAGGAAGGACATTGACCTGCTAGAGTGCAGAAGACTGTCACCGAGAGGCACTGGAACAGGTTGCCCAGAGAAGTTGTGGATGGCCCATCCCTGGTAGTGTTCAAGGCCAGGTTGGATGAAGCTCTGAGCAACTTGGTCTAGTGAAATGTGGCCCTGCAAATGGCAGGGCCCTGGAACCAGATGATTTTTAAGGTCCCTTCCAGCCCAAACCATTGTGTGATTCTATGAAACCAACTCAGCCCTTTTGGTGATGATATCCAATGTGCTTCACTCTCCTTGCAACTTCCTATTTGGTGGTATTCCTGTGAGTTGAAAGATTTCAAAATGACATTATCCTTTTGATTTTTCAGGTCCAAAATAATTGGGGTTTTTTTCAGTTTTCACCAGCTTTATTTAGCACAAGTTGTAAAGGCTGGAAAAACTATTTCTATAGTAATTTACATAATAGATTAGAACAGACTGTATTTTACTTAAGAACGCTAAGATTTGGTTAATTCAGGTTATCCATAGGCTTGCATATTTCACAAGTCCCCTCACAGGTGCACCTGAAGAAATGCTGTTACAGAGACACAAATAGCAAATTGGCCATACTTACCATTAAGCAATTTGCATGCCTAATGCAATGTATGCCTCTGTTGATTTGGGCAGTACAGAGCACATGTCTCTGTTTCCTTTTTTGATCAAGGTTAAATTTAACCTCTTATAAACAAGAGGGTTGCCTCAGTCACAGCAGTGTGTGATATGGAACCTAACTGCAGGTTAGACTAATTCCTTTGTGTTGGTAGTGTGAGCTGTTTTACTTGTTAATGGAAGTTGTTAAATAAAATTTAATGTTACAGTATGGACCACAGAAAAATAAATTGTCCATATGCTTGTCAAGTTATTTCATATGGATGAAAATTAAGTTAGCTAATCCAACATCTCTTAACAGGCATGCCATCTACAGCAATAGCCTAATCCCTCCAGATCTCAGTCTGAAATTGCTTTTGACATTTGAGTTGTATTTATAGTGCCACCCTTGCCTCCAAGGCTGTTGTTCAAAACAACAGTAAACCTCAGTTTAAATATTACTGGATCAACACTGTAGTGGCTGTATAATACAAAACACTGCCCTGATACATACAGGAGAATGTTTTGATGGATTAAATTTGTATCAATGAATTTTAGGGTGGCTTTTGTGTATTATAAATTCAGTGGCTCTCTCACAGCTAGTACCATCCCAAGAGTCTGCTCCAGTGCCCTCTTGCCTCTATTCTGTTCTAAAATAACCATTCTTGGATGTTACCTGCAAACATGCCATCTTACCTATACTGCTGTCTCTGCTGGACACTCACCAGTCAGATTTCTTTGTCATAGATCTTAACATAGATTCCTGCCTTGCCTCACATCTCTTCATCAGTCTTTTCCTTAACCCTTGGCTTTGTCTCAGCATTCTCACAGTCTGCTAATACAGCACTGTCACTGACTCACAGCCAAGATAACTAAAGTCAAGCCATAAATCTGTGGAAGCCATAAATGTAGCTGGTGTTCCTCAGACACCACTCCTGAGGCTGCACCACACTGCAGACCTTTGAGGGCAGTACATAGCAAGATACAGCTCACCATTTCCCACAGATGCTTCAGTGGGAACACCAAAGGGACTTTGGAAAGTTCAGGGCAAAAGACACACCTCTGGAAAAATCTGCAAGGGGGTTAGAGGCAACAGCGAAGGGAAAGGATGGATGCTGATAGCTTTCCCATCATTATGGTGGAGGACCATATCCTGAGCAGGGAAATATACCTACTTTCAAAGAAGAAAGGGGACTCCCTGGCACAGAATCCAGGTATCCCTTTATTGTACTCGAGTATACCACTCACTTTAAGGTAGAGGACAAATTTGAGCACAAAAACCTGCCCACACAGAAAAGACAGTCAAGGAGAAATGAAATAGTCTGGGTAGCCAAAAGCCCAATCTATTTATAAGTGCTCCAAGAAGGCACTTTTTTTCTTTCTCTTCTCTTTTCCTGGGTTATCTTGGCAGTTTTTAGGCATTCATCTTGGTCCCAAGTACTTTACTAACAGTAAACTAACTAGTACACAAGGAATGCTGCTCCCTAACTCTAGCACACCCCTAGGCTGGTGCCAGAGACTTCTGCCTCAGTTTGTTCCAGGCTTGTGCTATATTGTAACCCCCACTACTACCCAGTACATCCTGACCCCCACACCACCACAGTGTGTGTCAGGTTGAATTGCATGTCATACTTCTGCAAGCCTTCCAGGTCTGTGACTGCAGCATGTCCCAATATTGCTCTCTTATCCCCAGAAGACCCCTCCCTTGGAGAGTGCCACTTAGCACATTTTCAAGATTTTCCCTTGTCTGTAAAACAGAAGAGGTGTCACTGCTGGAGCAATCTGCCTTTGTTGCAACCCGCCTCATTGCAAGTCTGTCTCCAAGGCAGTGGATCACACCATGCACCCTTCAGAAATGTATATGTTTCCACTCATCCTAGGAGGTCTTCTTTACCCCAAAACACCAACAAAGGTTTGTCATCCCTCAATGACTTCAGTTCACAACTCTTCATAGCTACAAACCCATCTATCAAAAAAAAAAAAAATGCACATAGAAGCCACCAACAGTTGAGCTGATCCAAGCAGGGTAGGAGCTTCTGGTGCAGACTTTCAAATAATCTTTGGAAAGTTTAATGACTTGTTTAGATAAGAAGAGAACAAGGATTACTTTTATTCACTTATTAAATCAATTCTGCTAACTGTGGCAAAAAGCAGAACCACAAGCACAGGGTGTGCATGGTACCCAGTAAGCCCAGCAGTCCTGTGGCAGCAAAAGTGTGGATGCAATAAAGATATGATGATCAGAAAGAACAGACTTCATCCTGGACTAACTAAAGTATCCTAGGACATCCAAATATTGAAACCAGGTGACAAATGCAACTGCTTTTGAGATCATATGTGCTAGCATAGACTCAGAATAGGTTGGTCAGCCCACAGTTAACATCATTAATTCCTACTCCCTCAGAATCTTCTGCTACCTCAGACTTCACCTTCCTGACCCTTTCATATCCCATCCTAAACACTTCCACACCAGATAATTGAGACTCAGCGACGGCTAAGGAACAACTTGTACTAGATTAGACACTGCCTTCAGGAGACACTGTGTGAGATACTTGCTACAAGTTGATCCAGAGCAAGAACCCTGGTAGTGACCATCTTCCACACTTCAAGTATGTGTGAAATAGTTGCTGTTTCCAGTTTTGTTGAAGATTTTTCTTTTTGCCTTCCTTTTACAATTACTTCCTACTCTTGTTTCCAGCTGAAAGCATTATTTGGGAGCTCTCACAGCAAGGCTGTGTGTCATCAAAGGAGTTCAGAGTAGAAATTTCAAACATTTCAAAGCCTGGGGCAAAGACCTGCAGAGCTGCATTGGGTGGGACAGCACAGCTGGGATTCCAAAGCCAGTAGGGCCTGGCTCCAAGAAGAGGATACAAAGGGCTTCAGGGGAAAACAACAACTAGGAACAGGAAAGTAAGAGAAAAGTTGATTTACTGCTTGTGTCCGACATATGCGTGATTTCAAGTTGCAGCAAACAGCTGTCAACCACTCCACAGAAAACAATTAGTCAGGTTGTCCCTGACAATGTGACCCTCCCAAATTTCACAGGAAATGATCAAGCTGCAGCTGGTGGAGGGACTGGCTGTAGTTCCACTTGTTATACTCCTACCCTGCCACCATCTGCTCTTTTGGCTCTCTGAGTTTTTGCTAAGGACACAGCATGCAAATGAGAGCCTGGTTCAGAAACCCTCCACCATCCTTTTAGACATGCTGCACTACCATTTTGAAGACTCACCCTGAGATGGTAAAGCAAGGGGTTCTAGCAACAGTTAAGTTGCTGCTAAGTGCAAGAAGAGGTAAGTAGATCATCCGTTTTGATGAGTAGCTGATTCAGCAATTCCATTGCTTCAAATGGGCTCAGCAGCGTGTTTGTATTGGGCATGGCTGCACAGCATCAGGTGGGCAGGAGATATGAAAGACGTGGGTGCCATATGACTTGCCAGACCAGCCAGCCTGAGCTGACAACAGTAAAGCATCTGTAAAATGATCCACGATGCCTCCTCTCAACATTCCTGATGATGGAAAATTGTGCCAGGTCAGGAGAAAGGGAATAAAGAGATCACCGCAGCCATGTTGCTACTACAGATAGCATAGCCTTCCAACACATCTGCCATGTCCACAGAGGACATGGGCTGAGAACTTTATACGTTGTAGATGTCACCTCCCAACACACACAGGTAGCTATCACCTTTCTAAGCCCAGACTGATGGGTAACTTACCAGCAAAATGTAGGATGTTCCAGGTTTTATACACACAAGGCAATCTTCTTGATGCTCAGAGTTGCTGTAGTGGTAACTATTTTCTGTCCCAGGTAAGAGCTACTTCTCACAAACTCTGTGCAACAAGGGGAGGGGTTGTTAACTTTAATTGGTATCAAATATTCTCCTCAGTGCTACCAGCTTTGATTTCATTGACTCAATGTCCACATATGTTGCCTGACATTCTGTGCTGTCCCAGAGGAAAATGAAAGCTGGATGGGGTATGTGGATGCTTCATACTGCTGTGTGGCTGTGTCCAGGAATGGGACTACCTGCCTACTGCTACTGCAGCTGTTCAAGAGCAACTTGAACACTGAACTGCTCTTGCATGACAGCAACACTAATTATGGTCCAGTGCTTTTCCACAAGGAAATTTTATGTAGCAAATGCCGAATCCTGGAAAAGGAAAGCTACTCTTTGACAGCAGCCCACTGTGGAAGCTGCCTTATGAAACACCATGTTGTTTCTGAACTACCAGTTCGTGTGGTGCAAAACAGGTAAGATGCAGGCTGGATGACCATCCAGGCTGGTGACAGCAGGTGTGATGCCCCTAGCAAACAAAAATATCACCACTGTGTGATCTTGCTAATTTGGAATGATCACACATCTGCTCCTGAACTAGCCCAAATTTGTTCTTTCGGGTAATTCAATATTAATGATCACAGAACTCTGTACTAAATTTAGCATAAACTAAACACATTCTTTATTAGTGTGGGCAGCCTCTTCAGACCAGTAAGGGTATCTGCAAATGGCCACAAATCTTTGAAAGCAGAGGGCTGATGAAACCACTTGTTTGCAGCTCACCCTTCTCATTGACTACCCAAATAAGCTGCAAGAAACTCATTGGGCCAGCTGCTTTTCTTGGCTCTGTAAGGTGATATTCATGAGATTCAAAACAACCCTTTACTTGAGCTGTCATTTCTTTAGAAAGGCAATTGAGATATTCTATAGAGTGCACTTAGACCATTTTCAGTCTCCATCAGGATACTGAGGATACTGTCCCACCAACACAGCCTAGTTCATTCCAGGTAGTTCTCAAATTGGCTTCCAGTGTTGGACATGTTTTGATTCAATAAACAGCAATTTTTCTGCTCACAGTCATGAAACAAGTAGGAACAAAATGGGGAAGATTCCTATGTATAAAATAGTAATGGCAGGTGAATAAAATATTTAAAATCAGCAAAAATAAAAAGAGGATCTTTTATATTTTTCAGGATTTGTGTGCAAGGATAGCACTTTTTCTCTGTGCTATGATGAGTTGTTAATGAGAATTGGAAGTAACAAGATGAAACAAAAAAGGCTGAATTTAGTATTTATGGCCAGAAAATATCAGTGTAATAAAATTTAAGTGGTTGTGCATTAGGTGGACTGCTGTCTACAGGAAATATGACAGCTTTCCCAACTTTATTCTACTACGTATGTGTAGTGTTATTCTGAACAACAGGTCAAATGCTGTTTGAATCAATATAGGGGTTTGTGCATTATTCCTCAAAGTGCTTTTAAATATTTTCCAAAATTTTAGTCATAAAATTCATCAAGATTGTAAATTATTGTGCGATAAATTTCAAATAAACACAGTGGAACTACCATTAAAAATTAAGATTGTTTGTTTGTTTGTTTGCATTTCTTTGTAGTGTCGCAAAGCTTGTTTTCCCAGGCACTAAACTGGAAACAACAACAGGCACTGATGAATATCCACATATCAAAGTGCGTTAACTTCTTGCCTCATACCCAAAAGTAAAATTTATTTTTTATTTATCTTTGAACATACAAACAAAAGCAACCTATCTTTACCACATGAAGAGCACATTTCTTAGGATAAAATTTGTAAATATTTCTTTTACACAAGTCAACATGGCTTTCTCTAAAATAGTAAGTTACAGCAAAGGAAATTATGAAAAAATCATGTCAAAATATACTGGTTTTATTTTCTGGCAAATTTTTGGTTATTTTGTTTTCTACAATGATATTGGGTGAAGAGTGACTGTGTGACTTAGATTGCAATTTTTTTGTACTCCACTCTTCACTACTTGTTTAAAAATTGCTCCATCATTATAAAGTAGGTTGACAATTCGGACTTTGTCTACTTAATGATAATACCTTGAGGAAGAAATAATATACAGAGAAACACATTTTACCATGTCAACAAATTGAGAATGAGTTTGCAAAACTCTGGCTTATACAGTTGTCTCAATGTTTTAGTTTTACTTGTGTCTTTGCTCTATCTTTGCCTCTTCTTCTATAAAGAATTCAAATCCTTGTAATCTTTATTGTATACAAAATAGTCTTTCCCCCATTTTTTTTTTCATTGAATGAAGCCATGTGTTCTTGGGGTCTCTCTCAAATTGCTACCCTGTCTGTGCCACTTATGCTTTAATGACTATTATTCTTCTATTACTGCTATGATTATTCTGAGTTGTAAGGGACCCACAAGGATCATCAAGTTCAACTCTGAAGAGACTGGCCCAATATGGGAGTCAAACCCACAATTTTGGTGTTAGCACTGTGCTCTGACCACCTGAGCTAAGCTCAGGATATGTATTCAGGCATACTGTAGAAAGTGCTAAGCAACGAGATTAAGTAATATATAAAATATAGAGTGAAGTTTCCTACCTGTTTTCATTGTCCATGACAACACTTGAGTTACTGCTTAGAGCCACTGTTCTCCACAGTTTGTGCTACTTCCTGCTCCTGGACACAATCCAAACAGTGATCAGTAGCTACCTATACAGGTATGTAGCTGGATTGATCTGGACCCTACAGGTCAGTAATTAATAGTGCCAAGGAAATATCACTGGACATTCCTCTGAGTCTAGTAACAAATTGCTGGACTGATCTCTGCCTCAGGCCACCTACCACTCTCAAAAAAATTCCAGAACTGATTTGGAAGTTAACATGCTGTTGTGGTTTAACCCCAGCAGGCAACAGGGTTACACCCATACCACGCAGCTGCTCACTCAGTCCCTCCCCAATGGGATGGGGATGAGAATCAGAAAAAGGCAAAACCTCAAAGGCTGAGACAAGAACAGTTTAATAATTGAAACAAAGTAAAATATGAATAATGATAATGATGATAAAAATAACAACAACAATAATAATAACAACAATATAATTACAATAGTAATAACTGTAATGTAAAGGAGAGAGAGAGGAATAAAACCCAAGAAAAAACAAGTGGTGCCCAACACAGTTGATCACCCCTCACTGATTTATGCCCAGCCCACCCCCAAGCCATTGGTGGCTCCTTCCTGGGAAACTTCCCCCAGTTGGTATACTGAGAATGACATTCTGTGCTAAGGAATATCCCTTTGGCCAGTTCAGGTCAGCTGTCCTTGCCATCTCCCTCCCAGCTTCTTGTGTCCTGCTCACTGACATAGCCTGGGAAACTGCAAAGTCCTTGACTTAGGCTAAGCACTACTGAGCAACAACTAAACTGCAGTGTGTTATCAACATTATTCTCATTCTAAATCCAAAACAGCCAGCTGCACCAGCTCATAAGAAGAAAATGAACTCTATCCCATCAGAAACCAGGACACATGGGCTAGTTTGGTGTAGTCCCCATGTTCTGGATGCCAGGAGCAGACATGGACTCCTACATTGCCAGTTGGCCCTCATACTGGCTCAGTGCCTTGCAGCCTTGCTTAATTCAGCAGTGGAGACACTGTCTGGGAGTCAAATCATTGCAAAGCGGAAAATCAATTGCTGAGTGTGAACACTAACTGGCTAATGTGACTCACAGTCCTTCCTACAAGGACTTCCACTTCAATGACAAGCTTTGAAGTTTGGTTCTTGCCCCATTTTACAACACCCCTCAACTTTCTTGACCTATGATCAAAGACATTTAAAACATGTGATGAACAGCTGATCTACAGATGTCAGGGAGGCTGGAACCAGCTTTTTCCCCCTTTTGATGAATATATAATGAGAGAGAGAATTCCTTTTCTGCTTACAGTTTCTAAAGTAGATTTTGTACATATTCCCATAAGCAATGACAAGGATATACAAAACTATGATGCATTTCAAATTATACTAACAATTTGTCTTTGTTTTTATTTCTTATGAAATATATGTATTTTTTCCACTCTAATCCTCCTTCATATTAGTTCTTTCGGGCAGAACTGATGAGTTTGTAATATGCCTCCTCAATCTACTATTGCAAAGCAGCCTATTAAGGGTAATTTGGCACATTCTTATTTTTCCAAATTATTCACATTACAGGCAAGAGTGTGTTCTACTAGACTGATAGACCCTATTATGGACTTATAAAACTAATTTTTATTTTCACTAATACTTTGATAGGATAAGGTGAGTGTTAAACCTTGTGGAATCCTTAATAATGAAATGAAGAAATAAGGAGGAAAGGAGAGAGAACAAGACAGGTGTTAGATGTGTACACAATTTCTCCAAGAAGAAAGATACAATATCAAGGCACTTACCCTAGAAAGGAAAATGGAAACATGAGGCACTAACAGTGAACTTCCAAACAGAAATAGCTCATTTTATATAAACTTTTGGAATCCAAATCTTCTCCCCCTCCGCCCCCCCCCCAAAAAAAAAAAACAAAACAAAACCCCAAACCCAAGAAAACATATAGTTAGTCAGGTCTTTCCTTTTTGCATAAACTTTTCATAGGAAGAAATGTCGCTGTATGGCTTGTTTGTTTTGTTTGGGTTTTTTTGTTATTATTTTTTATTGCTTTATTATTTTTATTGTGGTTATAATTATTATATACCTTTACATAAGTTGGGGGAAAGGAGAAAATATTTACAAACTTTTTATAAATAGAACTTGAGGAATTCCTTACTGTCTCACCTTACAATACTTTTAGAGGCTAGCCTTACACTGAGTTATCTACATGATATTATTTTAATCATTGAGGATACAATTCAAAGAATACCAGAAAGTACTGCTCACTGCTTTTCAGTGATGCCCAGGGATATCCGGGACTGAATAAGAAATGTGACAGATTGTGGTTTCACTGCTCCTATAAACTGTCTCTTCTATGGGATCAAGCCTGTGTGCTGGAGACAGGACTGCAGCACACACTAGGATTGTGCCATGTGCACATCACCATGAGTGGCAGGCCTTTATAGCAGCACTGAAGATCTCTAAGTTCTGCTGGCATGACTCGGGTTCTTCTCTTAAACTCAAAGTGTGAGCTGCACTGAGCTACTTTCAGCTATTTCTTCGCCCCTTTAGAAGTCCTCACCATCTCTTCAGTTTACTTCAACTCACAGTATTGGTGGAGTTCAGGAAAATTCACAGAGGTATCTTTGAATATCTTGCATTTTGTACCACTTTGACTGTTCCCCAAACTGCATTCACTATCATCAACACTTTAAATGGAAAGCTTAAATACTTTTCTTCTGATATCCTGCCTTTGAAATCTCCATGACCTGAACTTGCCCATGTGGCAGTACACACATGACACATTGTATCTTGTAGTTCTTATACAGCTTTTCAGCCGCATCCTCTGGCTGTTATGTCCAGTCATTTATATTTCCTGTTTTGCTGACCTGTGAAATTTTTATTTTGCTTTGCATCAGGCTAGTAAATCATTCTTAAAAGAAAAATTGAAAGATAAGCTTACTTGCTCTTTGTTTCTCCCAATCCAGCCTCTAAAGGACCTTAGAAGCTGCTTATAGTGAAATTTTGGAGTTCAAGATGTTTTTTAGGCTGCTGGTGGAACAAGACAGCCTTTTCTGTTTTGTCTCTCAAACTAACACGATTTTATTTAGCTGTAACTTTTAGTGGAGGCTCGATGCCCTCATGAAGTTCACTCTGGGGCACAGAGACGCTCGCAGAGTCCCGACATCCCCGACACCCGCCGCATTCCCTGCCCCATCACAGCCTCCCTCGGCGCGACGCTCCCTTCTCCCGCCGGAGGAGCTGCGCCTGCCTCCCCACGGGGAGCCGGGGCGGGGGCTGCCCACCGCTCTCGCCCCGCACTCTCCTCGCAGCCCCACATGCAAATGGGCCCCGGCGGCAGGAAGTGGCCCGGCGGGCCGTGAGCCAACCGCGGGGCCGGGCGAGGCTCCTGCCCGGCCGTTCCCGTGTCCCGGCCGGCGGGGCAGCAGCGCCGCGCCGCGCCCCGCCCGCACCCGCGCCATCACCCGCACCCACGCCAGCGCCCGCACCCGCATCCGCACCCGCACCCGCACAGCCGCGCCCGGGACCCCTGCTCGGCGCTCGGCACAGCCCGCTCGGCGCCCCGGGACCCCAGCTCGGCGCCTCGGCACAGCCCGCTCGGCGCCCCGGAGCTCCCCGCGGAGTTCGCTCGCTGTCGCTCAGCTTGCGCACCCGAGAAAGTAAGTGCTTTCCCCCGGGAGCGGCGGTCCCGGCTCTCCCCGCTTCTCCCCCGGGGCGCTGCGGGCGGGAGAGGGGGGGTGTCCGCCCGGCCGCCTCCGCGCCCCCGCCCCGCCCCGTCGCGGGCACCGGCGCTTTGCCGGCGGGGTGCCCTCTCTCCTGCCCCCGCGAAGAGGTGTAGCTGCCGCCCGACCTTTCCGGTAGGACTGGATGGGGTCTTAAGGGAAATACTGCATTTGGGATAAAATAGTCCTTCGCAAAAGCATGGTTTATCTCATACCCCTTAGCCTGTCTTCTGTGGTCTGGAGGACTCGGGTGCCTTCGGGCTGTTTCGTGCCGGGAAGCGTGTGGAAGTAGCGGATTAAAGTCTGCAGTCGGCGTTTCAAGCCAAAGCGATAGTCTTGGCTGAGGTGTGGTGATGTGGTCCCTGAGCATCCCTTCTTACATGCTTTTTTCTAGGAGAGTAATTGCTGGTGTGTCTTCCAAGCTAAAGCTGCTTCCTCTTAATTGTATGTTCGAATGTACTTTGAATTAAAAGGTGAGAAAATGGCATTGTGATGTTTGCCGCGCAGTGTTTCTTGCAGCCTACTATTGTGTATCGTATGCCTAAGAAATGGTCTAAAGGGTGTTCCTCCTTAGTTTAGGACCAATATAGTACCTTCAGTAAAGAGTTTCTGTTGAAAACGCATCTTTCTAGTGTTTGCAGTGAATGCATTAGCAAGAGCTCGTCTTGCTGCCTTGCTCCCTTCTGTTGGCAATAGAGACCAAAAACTTGTTTAACCCGATCATATTCCTGTGGATATACAGAGGGAGCACAAAGCTGTTAATCTGAAATCTCTACTCAATATCACGTCTCTTGTCTTTTATTCCTACCTTTGTGAAAAGAGAAGTAGTCTGACCAATCTTAATGTATTTTAGCACACTGTAGTACAAATTGAAAATTGCATTTTTTTAGCTTGATTCCATAAAGTTACTGTAAGACTTTTGTAATTTAGAAATAGTAATGTTAGTTGCAAGCATCTGTAAAGTACAAGTGCCACATCAATGTGTCTTCACTCATCATACGATCGCTGTATAGTTATAAAAACAAAAAGTGGAAGATTTGTGTTGGGCAATGGCAAAGCTATGTTGCGAAAATGTCGCTCAGTTTTACCAAAAGAGTAGTAAAATTGCGTTGGTGTTTCCCACCCAGTATAAAGGGCAGAGTAGGTGTTACTTATGTGTTGAGACTTTGTATCTTTTTAATATGTACTATCAACAACACTCAAAGTATGGAGGAGAAAAAATGAACAGTTTTCTCTGAAAAAGTAGCGACAGGCAAAAAATCATTTAGATACTGGTAATAGGATGTTGGGAAATCCTGGGAAGTGGTTGAAAGTAATGAACTCTGAGATCAACTGATATCTCATTCTATGGATCTCTTCCGAGATTTATAGTTTTTTCTCTAGCTTTGTGAGTTATAGTCTAGTTAGAAAAGAATCCTTGATTTAATAACACGGAAATTTAATTTAATTGTGTGCTATTGGGATACATTATTTTTGAAACCATGATGGTGTAAATTGATCATCTTTGTACAGTAGCTGGCAGATTTGAACCTATTATTTTCTCTATTTTCGAGTAAATAAAGCCTTTTTCTTAAACAAATATATGGAGGACAAGGTGAAGTTTAGGGCTTTTCTTGTAAGTCCCTTGACCAGTGGAGTTGTGCAATGTCTCTTTCTGACAAGGCAATGAATTGTGAAACTTTCCAATACAAAGTTAAACCCCATTGCCTTTAAGATGTTTAGTATTCTGGTGTTTAATGTTACCCTTTTAAGAGAATTTCTATAAATGTGAAATTATTCCTTGCATTTATTTATGAATATGTAAGTATTTATGAACGTATAAGTAACTATTTCATACTTTCCCCTCTCAACTTATCTATGTAATTGAAGTGACCTATCTCCTCATGGCCATATTGACTCCTGTAAGTTTAATGACATCATAGAACAGCAAGTATCAGGGGAAGCAATTCCTTAAACAGGCAAATGAAAAAAAGTCCAGGGTCCTCTCAAACTTGGACTTTGACAAAGATCAGCTTATTATCTGATCTTCAGTGGGGTGTCTCACAAGACCAGAGATGCTACATCTGGCCCTTCTTGTGGTGCACATCAGGAAGCAACATTTGACCTCTCTGTAGTTATTCAGGAAAGTTTAGGAACTGCTGTATTTAATCTCAGATATTATCCTATTTCTATCACAAAAAGGAGCTGCCTATACACTGCATGTTATTTGGAATCGTAACAGAAATCTTTGTGAGTTTGGGATGAACGTATGTTGACCATATTTTTGTCAAAGGCCTAGGTGATCTGGGTAGAGGATGAGATCTTTCCTCCTTTCCATATGTGCATATTCTGAGGGACTGAGTGACTTTATTTCTTCACTCTTGGGGTTTAGGGAGCCCTTTGCAAAACTGAATGAACACAGAAGACAAGCAGATAAGGAAAAGAAAGAAAGAAAGAAAGAAAGAAAGAAAGAAAGAAAGAAAGAAAGAAAGAAAGAAAGAAAGAAAGAAAGAAAGAAAGAAAGAAAGAAAGAAAGAAAGAAAGAAAGAAAGAAAGAAAGAAAGAAAGAAAGAAAGAAAGAAAGAAAGAAAGAAAGAAAGAAAGAAAGAAAGAAAGAAAGAAAGAAAGAAAGAAAGAAAGAAAAAGAAAGAAGAAAAGCGTAGAGTGGGCTTTAGATGTAGACTAGGATTCCTAGCACTCTGCTGTAGTAACATGGCTGTATGCAGAGATGTTATGTGTGCAGCAACAGTGATCCCCAAAGGGTATGAACTCTCATGTGGTCATGCAAGAGATGGGAGGAGAATCCATGGGTCAGAGATCCTGAGGGTGGTGTGAGCTTTGTATGCAGGGGATGATACTTCATCTTGAAGCTATGGAGCTTAGTGTGTAAATAATTACACCAAACCATGTGACTCTGTTAAGTAGTATTTATTATAATTTTACCTCTGTAGAGTTTCCATCTCTAAGAAGAATGATTTTGTTCTGCAGAAAAAAACAGTTGCCCTGTTGAGAATTAGGATTTCTCTCCTGCTGGTCATATTCCTACTTTTCCCATTTATTTCTGTCCTCTCTTTGATGAGAGTGCAGGAGTGCTAGAGATGGTTTAGAGAGAAAAGCTTCCAGACTTGCTAAGCTATACCATAGGAAAATATATAGATAAAAAATTACATTCATATGAAAACAGTCTTTAGTGACATATACAGGGAGAAGGAGACTGCCACACCATAAACAGTAATGGTACCTTCTTAAAGATGTCAGCTTCTACTAATAAAAGACAAATGCAATGTAACTATCCTTAGTCTGACTGTTCTTAGTTTAAACTTCATTGTCCTTCAGGGAAGGATGAAAAGGTCGGTGCTTTCATATTTATTTTTGCCTGATTCAAATATATTTCCTGTTGACATTGTCATTAAATGCTGTAATTTCCGATACTGAATTATTCACGTTTGTGTTCAGCATCTTTCCTGAAAAATGTGGGTTCATGGTACAAAACACAAATGCAAAATTATTCTTGTCCTGGAAGCATTTCCTCCAAATATTTATGAGATACTTTATTTGTTCTGTGCCCTAAAGAAAGACTTGTAGAGGTAAAGAGATCAGTTATTTTTGTTAGCCAAACATTAAAAGAGAGATGGTATTTTGGCAGTAACACTTTACTTGGGAGAGAAGAAGGAGGAGACCAGGGAAAGGTGCCGGGGATACCGGGGATAATGGCTAGCTCTTATTCCTCTGGGGGGGGGAAAGGGCAGACTAGTACCATTAAGGCCAGCATTTGCTCTTCCTTAGGTCAGCATTGCCTGTCTTTTTCAAGCTGCTGGCATCTTAAGTATCTGCAATTGGTTCCTGTGTTTGTGCAGCTTACTATCTTACTTCTTCAGTTCAAAGGACTCAAATGATAAACAGTCTGAACAAAGTGTCCTTCTTCCTCTATGGTCTCTGCTGCATGAGGGTAGTTCTTCCTGTGGTAAATATGTTGCAGAATTTGCTACTTTATTTTGTTAAGGCCAGCTGTGATAGGAAATAGTGCAATCTTAGACTGGAAAATGTGATAGCTCACCTCACAGGCTGCAGTATGGGGTGGAGCTACTCTTCTGAAATTGCACTTTTTGCAGTTTTCTCTATTTTAGCAGACTGCTCCAAGGATGGAAATGCTAAAAGTTTGGAGGGAATGGATTCCCTCTGGGATGTGTTTTTACCTTCTCCTTCGTTGGTTTAACAGAAAGCTATTTAAGGAAGTTCATCAACAAAAACAATCTGTTAAGTGGGCTTTCTGATGTGACATCTACAATATATTGCTTTGCCTTTCATGTTTTTTTCATTAGTTTGTAGATAAGTGATACAAACCTGTTTAGTAATCTTTTTTAATGAACTCTTATTCAGGTTTTATCTTAGGCTGATTAAACTGAAGCAATATGGTATTACAGGAGTTAGTGCAGAAGTATATTTGTCTGCTAAGCAGGTTAGTTCTTTCCCTGTATAACTGTTCTGTGGGCTTAGAACAAAATTAATATCAAAAGTTAAAGAATATGTTTAAGTGCTATGTAATGATAACACATTTATAAATTAGTAGGTCTGACATATGACTGTTTTACTCTATTCAGACAAAGAAAATACTTCCTAGTAATATCAGCAAAGTAGGGAAATATCTGGATAGTAGCACATCTATTGAATTTATTGACATTGCTGGCTGGTGTATCCCTTACCAGCATCATGAGGCTTTCATTCATTAGATGTAGTGGATTGAAAATGGTTTTCTACAGGGCAGCCCCAGCCTTACCAGGTGTTGTGAAGGGATTTTTAAAATCCTTCAGTAAGTGCTCAGTATCCTGGAGTAGCTGTGATTCAGGTGTGGGTGGACGAGAGCTGGAGAACCAGGGATAAGTGATTGCCAGAGCTGGTGTCAGTGTCACTGAGGAAGTGAAAGTTTTTGGTAAACACACAGGAAGGGGATGGGCAGGAGAAAGAGGAAATCTTATATTGGATGTTCTGTGTTCAACTTGTTCAAAATACATTGCAAGAGTCATTTGAATGTGCTATTGTGGTGTAGCAGAATATGCAAATGGGATTCGAAGTACATTTTTGTAACTCCAGACCTATCATTGCAGAAGATCTGCTAAACTGTGCAAAGGCTAGAGAGAGGCATTACAGCCCACAAGGGGTGTAGGAAAACTTGCCTTTTAAGCAACTCTTCTGCTGTATTGCTGGTCTGGCACTTTGTCATCCTTTTCCTGTCCAGCTGTATTTGGATTAGCTTTGTGAGAGATTCCAATGGCTGTTCTGGCACCAGTGGAGAAGCACCAAACCAGACTGAGGTGAACATTAAGCCCATTTCTCTTGGTCTGTAGGTGGTTGATGGTTTCTGCAAGACAGGCAGTAGACAGCAATGCTCCCATTAACCCTGACCAGGAGAACTTGCCTCTTCTGAAAATCCCCCAATAAATTTCCCTGGGAGCAGTTCTCATCCCTCTGCCACAGTATTTGCTTATGTTTCTGAAAAAGTCCTAGATCCATGCTGCTTCAAATGTCTTCATCGGTAATAATGTGCTGTTTGTGGCTTTTTCTCCACACTTTCATGGAAAAAAAATGTGTTTCAGTCTTTACCTTGCTGTAGATAACTCTCTGCTGCTGTTTCCTTTTTTTCTTCTCCCATCGTTCTTTTATTTTGCAAGCATAATTTTGCTGTTTCTTTATTTTCAGGACTTTCAGTGGTATAAACTGTTTCATCTCTTGATTTAGGTGTCTATAGCAAATTTTCTTTTCCCCTTCCACTAGAGTAAGCCTCAGCCCCACTCATAATTCTATTATCATTTGTAATCTATTTGTGCTACCTTATCAGGGAATATGTGCCCAGAAATATGTAACCTCAGCTTCTTGAAGAGGTACAAAATCAGTAGAGTGCCAACCTGGCAGTACTGACATGGTCTTCAAAGTGTTTTAAAAAGGCTGTGCCTGCTTGAAGGGCAGCTTTGTACTTCTGTAGATGGTCAACAAGACTATTCTATCTAGAGTACAGTTAATGTGTAGGTGCAGTCTATCTTTAGAGACAACTACTGCAGTTTACCACATCTGATTTAAAATGGTGACCTCAATCTGACTTGAAATCTGTTAGTTTCTATGCTGAAAATGGTCAGTGAGGATTCTCTGTTGCCCCTTTGTCTGCCCTTCTGTGATGTGGCTTAGACCTCTGGTCAAGTGACATTTCTGTTACATGTGAGCTTTTCCTGTGCTGTGTAGTGGCACATGGAAAAGAATTTGGAGCCAGCACTGACCCTCCTTGTAAACACATCTGGTTCAGTGAAGCAGAGTGGATTTACCAGCATGTGTGCTGCCCTGTGAGGAAGAAACCAAGTCTTGGTGTTGTGGGGGTGTGGTCCTAAGACAATAGCTCTTGCTCCAGGATCTTGCTGTGCTCCTCAATGCTGGTGTGCCATACACTGACCCCACAGAAAGTGAAACGGAAGAAACTTAGCTTTGAGAAGGCCACTAAAATTCAGTGGAGCTCATGCCAGCAGAAGAGAGGTTTGGCTGATGGAGTGAACAAGGGGGAGAAAGGTGCTTCAGGTGAGATACTTCTGCTCTTGATGGAGCAATTAAGCAAGGCTGAGGGCATTGGATGCAAGTGTAAAAAAATGGAAAACTCAGCATAAGTTTATTCCAATCAGAGATGAGAGCAGTATTCTCCTCTGTAAGGCATTTACCTACCTTTAGATGAGTGAAAGGTCCTTTTCCTTACTTCTGCAATAAACAAAAATTCAAGATGGTTGGTACAGTATGACACAGGAAAGAAATTTCTCACTTGAGCACAGAATACAGTTTCAGTGGTGTGACTGTATTATGTTTATTACATATTCTGTATCTTGCCATACCAATTGAGAATATATGATTTCCTAGGGACTAGAATTGTCTTTAACATATTGGTTATCATACTTTATATTCAATTGTTTTTTCTACTTTTATCTCTCTGCAACTGCAGTCTTCCTTCTTCATTTGTTTCTCAGCATCAATGCCAATTCCGACTTCTTAGGGATTTTGGCCTCCTCTCCTACACCTTTTATTCTATGATTTCCTGGCCATGCCCAAATGATGAAGCAGTCTTATTGGTTTTTCAATGTTTAATACTGTGGAATTCAAGAGTAAGTTGTGGACTCATTACTATCCTGAAACAAATTTGGATAACCGTTGTGAACACTGATTTGTTCTTAGTTCTTGCTTTGAAAGTTATCTGCCTGGGCTGTGAGGGCTGAAGTCACATATAAACATTTGGGCTTGTGCAGCCTAAGACAGTTTTATAAAGTGTAGTATAACCACATGACCTGCCTATCAGCTATATACTTGATATGTGAAGTTACAAAGGTTATAACTAATGAGCAGCCATTATGATAGCAATCCTAGTGCTGTGAAATTCTTCCAGTCTGCAGTATAAATGTGAAAATAATCATTGTCATGGACCTCCAGTTCACCATGAGTGTAAATCTGCCAAAACTGTCATGCGTGCTACCCTAGTCTTGAAGGTCCATGTCCTGCCCTTTATGCAGACAGTCCTGGTGTGAGTCTCTCAAAGTCTGTAGAGCTCCTGCAAGCTGTGTGCTGTCACTTACATGATCAGAGTCTGGTTCAGAGGAACAGGCTATGGTTGTAACTGCTAGGTCTTTGTCTGCTGTTGAATGCAAGGCTTTTGACCATTCAGCAAGACTAGAAACAACAAAAAATACTAAATGCTGTGCAGTCCTGTGATGATGTGTTGTAAATACAGAAATGTTTGTTATTTTCAGAGAAAGAAAACAAGGAATGTGAAGGCCAAGTCAAAATAGTAGCAGAGGACAAAGTATTAAATCAGTTTTTGAAAATTAAATAAATTAACATATTGAGCATATACAACATGCTTCCTCAAGTTAGTCCTCTGCTCAGATCTTCTATTTAGTATAGAATAATGTCTCTCAAATGTAAAAAAGCTTTAATCAAGTTAATATACTTGCATAGCTGTTGCCCCAGTAATTTGGTGAATTATGTGTTCATTCTTGCCCTTGAGAAAGACCATCTGTAAATACATATATGTGTTTAAAATCAAAGGTCTCCAGCTATTCCTTACAAAATTTGAAGCTAGAACAATCAACTGAACTGCCACACCAGAGTTTCACAACCCATCCCCAAAAAGTTTTCAGATTCTCTCACTCCTCTGTGAAAATGGAAAGAATGTACAATATTTTTGGTTAACTTCAGAGAAACTGCTAATTCATGCTCATATGTTGAAGAAATATGAAAAACATGCTTAGCAATCTGTGTGTGAATTCTTATTCATGTTCATTCAGTGATATATTTCCTTCAGTGATCCATTTCCTTTTTCACTCTTACTGTCAACCCAGCTTGAACATGTAGTTTTACAAGATTTTAGTTAGAATGTAATTCTCTCTTTACACAACAGGTTTTCAGACATGAATGGTGAAATTTTGCTGTCCCTCAGGACATGTTTTTTGGACGTAGGTGAAGTATACTATTAAAAAAAAATCTCAAGAACTACATCTAAAAACATTCAAAAATTGCTCATCATATAGCTCTTCTAGTTCTATTTATCATGTCTGCAGCAAACCATTGTTCAGATGATATAATTTGGTTGCAGTTTGGTTGCAGCAGTAGCTTGAAACAATTTACTAAGCTAGGCCAGAAATCAACTGCTACCTTCCCAGTTTAGATTGATGCCCTTGAAGAAATATAATTAACACATAGTTAAAAATTATGTATAAAATAAACAAGTTATGAATAGACTTTTGTGAAGTGCCAGAACTTGGAGGACATTCTTACACCCTTGAAGTTAAGGGAGGTTCTGCTACTTAACATTCGTGAAAACAAGACATGGTGATTCCTCCCAAAAGTACTTGCATAGGTAGTGTTGAATGTTGTTCTAGTATCCCTGTGAAGATTAAAAAGCACCACATTTCATCTCTTCTAGTGTAATTTACTGGCACCAGATTTGACGCTCTCTGATTTTTTTTTTTTTGAGAACTCTTGCAACTTCCTCTTGCAATTTAAGAAAACTTGTTCTAGGGTTGCGAACTTCCAGGAGGAACTGAGTTCTGAGTGTTAAATCACGCTGGCATGAATGATTTAATGCCAAATTTTCATCTGAGCATAGAATTCATTCCTCTTGAATCCATATTACATATGCCAGTACAATGTCCTGTGTTTAAGGAGGATTCTTCTGTGTATATCAAGTTCTCTACAGCTAATGAAACATAATGAATGAAAAACAGTCTGCTGGAAAAGTAACTTATTTTGGAGCTCACATATATGCTTGGTGTTTGAAAGTAGTAAAAAAAAAGTGGTTTTCTTTTTGTTTTTTTTGTTTGCTTTAGACATGCTGAAGACACAATATGATGCTATTACAACAAGGTTGTGTTTCAGTTGCAAGTTTGGTCATGAGTGTGTATCAGGAAATATGGAGGTGACAGCAGATGAAGAATCCCTGTGACTGATGGGGCAGGATGGTAAATGCAACATGGTGCAAACCAATATGAGTTACAAAATTATAAGCTATTACATAGTTAGGATCCATTAACACAGAAGCCATTCTGCACCAATTTAGTCATAACTATCTTAATCCATGTTGAAAACAGATTGTAGAATGCATAAAACCAGGTGAAGTTTGTAATAATTGATTTATTCCCTGGTCACTTAATTACCTGAATTGGAAAGAACAAAACCCAAAATACACTAATGTTCTGCTCCCTATTTCTGTCTTTTATTAAACACTGAAAACAGAAGATGAACCCTAAGGAGAAGCAGTATACTTTCTATGAGGCCACCCTCAAAACCTTCATCAGGGCTTGCTGGCTGTGAATTTGCTGTCATCCATCATGTTTTTATTGGCACGTTGAGGAATTTGGACAGGCTGGATCCATGGGTTAAGGCCAGTTGTGTGAGGTTCAACAAGGCCAAATGGCAGATGCTGCTCTTGGGTTACAACAGCCCCACACAGCACTACAGGCTGGGGCCAGAGTGGCTGGAACACTGTTTGGCAGAAAAAGACATGGGGGTGCTGCTCAACAGTGGCTGAACATGAGCCAGCAGTGTGTCCAGGTGGCCAAGAAGGTCAATGGCATCCTGGCCCATATCAGAAATGGTGTGGCCAGCAGAAATAGGGCAGTGATGATGCCCCATTGCCGTGACAGGGCAAGTCACCTTGTACTTTGCACCAGGGAGGCCACACCTCAAGTCCTGTGTTCAGTTTTGGGCCCCTCACTACGGGAAAGACATTGAGCTGCTGGAGTTTGTCTGAAGAAGGGCAACAATTCTGGTGAAGGAATTGGAGCATAAGTCTGAGGTAGAATGGCAGAAGCAGCAGGAGTTGTTTAGTCTGGAGAAAAGGAGGGTCAGAGGGAACCTTAATGCCATCTACAACTACCTGAATGGAGTTGTAGCGAGGTAAGCATTCATCTCTTCTTCCAAGCACCAAGGGATGGGACAAGAGGAAATTGCCTCAAGTTGTGCCAGGGGAGTTTTAGATTGGATACCAGGAAAAATTTCTTCCCTGAAAAAGTGGTCAGATGTTTGAATACGCTGCCCAGGGCAGTGTTATGGAGGCATTCAAAATACCTCTATATGTGGCATTTGGTGATGTGGTTTGGACTCGATTATCTCAGAGGTCTTTTCCAACCTTAACAGTTCTATGATTCTATATTGTGACAATTTCATAGTCTTCATGATCTTTTGCTTTCTATTTACAGTATAGCAATGGGTTTGAATTATAGACACACCTCAAAGCAAGAGATCACATCTGCAATATATTCTTTATTGTCAATGACATCTTTAACTAGTTGAAGGCTGCATTCATAAATAACCATCCTCTCCTGTTAGTCATAGTAGCTATTAATATTCACTTCAGCAAATGTCCTGTCAATACATTTGTCCAGGCATGTGGAGGTTGAGTATTATGCTGCCTCATTTAAATGAGACTGAGGTTTCAAGTATCAGCTTCTACCTGCAAATATGCCTTCCTTTGCACCTTCTGGAGAGGGCAGACTGAGTAACAAATTTTAGCTGAAAAGCTAGTTGCAGTACAGCCTGGTGATGATTCCCCAAACTCACTATACTTAAGCAAGTTACTCACTTTGTCGCTTGTGGTCTTCTGAGGCACAGTGAAATATAGGGGCAAGCTCTCATTTCTCTTTCATGTGTCATGTGGTAAATGCAGACATGGGGTACTGCACAGTAGCTTATGCAGGACTACTTGTTAGTCAGGGTAATTTGTTTGTATGGCTGTGCCTTTGGTTTCAAGTATATTGATCAGTATACTGAGTATTATGTATATATGTATATATAGATATAGATATTATATATATATATATACCTGAGTAAAGCCATCGTGGGTATGAACCAGGCCCTTTGGAGTGATGTAGAAGCCCTTGTTGCATTCCTCTCAACTACGCTTTTTTGGGGAGGTAAAGTGTTTATGTGTGAAGAAGGGAAGGGTGGAGAGCCAGGTAAGTATTGCTGGGCAGGAAGGACAGTTCCCAGATCTGTATTCTCCAAAGAAACTCTGCAAAGCTTGCCCTATCCTTCTGTCACATCATTTGTTATGAGGATGAAGACCTTCAGGCTAGTTCTGGACCTCACTCCAATAACTTGTTGTTTTTATGGGTAGTTTCTCATTTCCCTATGCCACAGTTATTGCACTAGTTGTTAAAAAGGGTGAGGAGAAGGATCCTTATCCTAGTGGTAGATGTGGACAGACATACATAAAGCTCAGGGCAAGTACTAGACTACTGAAACCTTAGCACACTGCCATTATTGGCCAAAATCATCAATTTAAATCTGAAAAAAAATTCTATGTGAGTCATAGATACACTCAGCTTGGAATGTAGACACAGTCATTGGGGTTTGCTAGCTGAAGTGAGACACTTCCTAATAGTTAGGAAAAAAGTTAATCCTCTTCAGTGTAGTGGTTTGGCCAAAATTTTTTGGAAATGCATATTTGATTATATGAGCTGCTGTTTGTCATTACTGAGGGTTTTTACCAGTCAAGAAAATTACATTTTTTCTTATAGTTTGCATGACACTTTTAAGTCTTTAAACTGTTTTGGGAACCTTCACTTTAAGTTGGTTAACATATTGGTACAGTTTTTCTGTTCCATGTCATATGATCCTTTTCAAGAATCTGATAGAAGTATTTATTCTGTTATGTCAAATTAAGATGCTTTTGACCTTTTTGCCTATCTTCAAAAGATACAGTACAGTGGAAAAAAGTTGAGGAAATGGAATATGTGGTTGCCTGAGGGCTGGCAAAGTGAATTAGTTCATTGTTGATATTGATTCAAAATTCTAGAGGATGCAGTTGAGGCAAATGGTTGTAATAAAATGAAGTGAGCATTATAAGGTCAGAAAACAGATGTTAATTTAATGTAATACTTAGTTTAAAATTAGTGCCAAAGATACTGACTACATGAATCTGGAACATTTTCATCATATATGAAGTCTATTATGTGATGCTAACAAAATTACAGTCTTGTGTGAATGAACTTTCTGGTGTTTTGGTATTTTTTGCTTCAGTTGAATAAACAAGGATCAGTAGTTTGTACAAATTCCACTTCATTTCAATGGAATGTTTTGTTTCAGAATTTTATTTTCATCCTTCTGAAAGCTTTATAACATTATTATACCACCACAATGACATTAGTTATTTTCAGTGTTTCTGATTTATTAACTTTTTTTTTTTTTACCACTGCCATTATTTCTTTATGAAACCAAGATTTTAAGTAATCTAGACTAACTGTAGTGGATTTACAGAAAAGTAGAAGATGCTTCTTTCTTCATCAAAGCTTCCCATCCCTGTTAGAGCTACCTTTCATGCCATCAACTATGAGGATTTTTTTATATGTGTTTGACCATCATTATGAGTTTCAACAAAGATTTTACCTCATTTAGCTGAACACAGAATAAACTTATCATCTCCCTGAATCCTGAAGGCAAGACAGGCAAAGGTTGGAAAGTGGATTACTGTCACTTGAATATAGAAAAATGTTTACTTTGACTGATACTGCTAGTTACCAAAGCACTATTATTACAAAGGCTATGGAGGGAAGTATGTAATCCACAAACCTCCCCTGACCACACCTCATTTCTATGTAGTTGTACTGGATCACTTCATATGTGGAAGTTTGAGATGTGGTAATTTAGGTCAGTTATTTACCATTTAATATAGTAATATGCCAATTAATATTATTGGCATATTGGCATCACTAAAGAGCCTAGTCTAGTAAGTTAAAAAAAAACCAATATGGGCAGTATAGGAGAAGAGGTTTTTCATTATACAATACGACTGTGCTACTCAGAATGGCTTTTCTTTTCTAGAAACACGTCAATACAGCATGAGTACAGCAGATCCAGATATCTTACCTCACCAAAAGTTTCCTGTTCTTATGTCAGCTCTTGGGGGATTTCTGCTGTAGGGCCTCTCCTGTGAACACAAGCTGGGAGAGGTGGTGTTGTTCAGCCTAGAGAAGAGAAGGCTCCAGGGAGACCTTGGAGCAGCCTTCCAGTACCTAAAGGGTGCCTGCAAGAGACCTGGAGAGGGACTTTTTACAAGGACATGTAGCAATATGATATGGGGCAAATGGCTTAAAACTGCAGAGGGTAAGTTTAGATTAGATATTAGGAAGAAATTCTTTACTGTGGGGGTGGTGAGGCACTGGAACAGGTTGCCCAGAGAAACTGTGGATACCCGGTCACTGGAAATATTCTAGCCCAGGTTGGATAGGGCTCTGAGTAACCTGGTATAGTGGAAAGTATCCTTGCTCACAGCAGAGGGTTTGGAACTAGATGATCTTGAAGGTCTATTCCAACCCAAATCCTTTTATGATTCTAATACACTGTCCACTTCCACTAGAGTTGTATGGCAGCACAACTTTTTGCCCTGTAGTAACTCAAATTTTTATTTTAGAAGTATTTAAATTAGGAAGTGGGCTTGAATTATGAATGTTGCAGAGTCTTAACCCCTGATTTCAATATGAAGACAAATGTGAGAAAGGAAAACAGATCACCCAAGGGTGGAGGACTGGGTGATGAGAATTTCAATAAGAACAGTAGTCAGCTTGGTAGTGGATTCAAGAAAGGTGTCTGCCAACCCAGATTAGGTTAGTTGGACTGAGTATTAATATTGGGAATCGGGGCTCTGAAGAGGAGGAGCAGAAATACTGGTGCAGGGCTTAAAATTGAGTGTTGCAGAAGTAGAAACATGAAGGATTTATAACTGTAGTAGAAATGGAAATGTTTGGGAGCATGAAGGTGATAGGGTGATATTTTCTGTAAATTATATAGGAAAACTTGAAAAATAATCTGAGATAGCATGGCCAAAGTAGAATTTGTCTTGGTCACATTTGCTAAGGAAGGAATTGTGAAAGAAGCTGAACAGGGCAGTGGTTCCTGTCTACTGCACTTCCCCAAACTCTTGGCAGGACCAGTGTCTGTTGCCTGTTACATTAGCATTACATTGAGACTTTTAAAAAATACTTTCATTTGCAATGAAAAAAATAAGAGTCCCTTTGTGATATTAAGAGGCATTAGAAACACACAGGTGGCTGAGAACATTGTGCAGAATGAGTAGTCTGGCAAAATAATGGGGAGAAAATTAATCTCAGAGCGTAAGGTAATGCCACTGGAGATATATGAAAGTCTTCTGTGACAACAGTTTGTCTTTATGTAAAATTAGACAAACCTAGATGTCATATTGGATCACCAAATGATTCTAAAAGGCTAGTGTGATGTAAAAAATAAATTAATTTCTGGAATTTATTTGGGATATATTTCCGTACATGGAAGAATGAGTAATACTGTTTGCTTCAAGGCATTGCTGGAAGTCATCTTGGACTATGTGGCCAGCTCCAGCCTCCTACCCTTAAGAGGGATGAGTTAAAAGTGAAACAGATGTAGAGAAGTGCAGCTAGGATAATCAGTGGAAGTGGAAAAGGCTGATAGGTTTTGGTTTTTAAAGCCTAGAAAAGAGGCTGAAAAAGATATGACTTCTTCCTAATCTCCCAAGAGGATGAAGGGCTAAATGTCATTATTGTCCCCGAAATGTGCTTAAAACTGGGAATTACAGGGCAGTTTCTAAGCCAAGTGGAATGAGGTTCTTAAAGCTTTCAACAATAATATTTTGTTATTCTGCACCATCGCCATTAACCACTTTAAAAATAGGGCATGGCAAACTGGCTGCTGAGCTTGTACGATGTGATTGGCCTGCGCAGAACAGGGCTGCCTTTCCCAGGAAACACTTTTTAGTCCTTTCCTCTAATCCTGGATGATAAACTGGCTATGTTATCTTGCTCTGATAAACATGCACCTTTGGAGCACTTGACTTAAAATGAGACTAAGCTTGAGGAAATTCTACAGTAACATGCTTATTGCAGACTTTTTCACTGCAGTAATCTTGGTTACACTGGTAATTAACTCATTTCTCTTCCTCACCTGTTTATATAGATATTTATGTCTATATTTTAGCTTTGTCTTACCTTTTCAAAAAAAAAAAAAAGAAAATTGAAGATGTTACAAGAATTTTGTGTTATTGTTCCTTTTTTAAAAATGCTGTCACCTGGACTAGTGCTCCTCACATCACAAGAGCAATGGGAGTCTACACAGGACAAATCTGTTGTAGTTAAACATTGAGTAGATTCAGGTTATCCATGCTCCTTTATATATGCTTTGAAAGGAGCACATGGTGGTTTTTGCCTCTCTGTGTGTCTATATGCCCATGTATATGTGTATCATATAAGGGATAAATTCTGTTTGCGGGACAGAGAGAGGATTTGATCCAGACCTATAGAAATAAGCTAAATTTAAAAAGATATTAAAATACACAAGGCAAGGATTGAATGAGACATATATAACCATTTAGCAGAAAGGCAAGGGAAGAACAATCTGCTTAAGTTCCCCTGTTGATCTTAAATGCCAAAACAAGATGTAGGAAGTGAAACAAGCCCAAAATGAAAGCTGACCCAGGATTTCTGTATTTGCATGCGTCTAGTTTGATGAAAGTTACCAGACAGTCAGGTCTTATGGTAAAATTTAAATGTGTAACTATAGATAATTTTGTATGATATATCATTTAATAACTGAATAAATACATTTATTTATATGTAGTCAATTGCAGGTAAAAGGATAAGGCCAAACAGAGGCAAAGCTAATCATTGGGTCTAATGCTGGGTCTGGTGGCAGAGCTAAAGGAAGAGGTGGATAGGCTCAGAAACATAAGGGAGAGTGAAAGGGAAATTGACTGGTGGAGTCACACCCTTTTCACTCCTAAGGAAGCCCAGCAGGAGGTGGTGAACCCCAGCCCCTCCTGCCATCAGGCAGACAGAACAGACCATGTGGATGGGGACGAATGAAAACAGGTGCCTGCTCGTAGAGGCAAAAACACGCCCTCTCGACCCCTTTCACCTGCCAGGGTGCCCTTAAAAAACAGGTATATGGCCCTGGACTCGGACAGTCTGTTGGAGCACAGTCCAGGAGGAGGATCTGTCTACAAGGTCTTCTGGTTACCCCCAGTCTACCAGACAGGTTACAACTACAGGTAAGAGGAAAAAGAGAAGGGTTGTTGTAATCGGTGACTCCCTTCTGAGGGGAACTGAGGGCCCTATATGTCAGCCAGACCTGTCCCACAGGGAAGTTTGCTGCCTTCCCAGGGCCAGGGTGAGGGATATTACCAAAAGACTTCCTAAGCTTATCCAACCCTCAGACTATTACCCGCTGTTGGTTGTCCAGGTTGGAAGTGATGACATTAATAAAAGGAGTACCAGAGTAATTAAAAAAGATTTCAAGGCACTGACCCAATCTCTTCATGGGACAGGAGCACAGGTAGTAATTGCTTCAGTTCCTGTGCTAGCCAGGATGAATGAGGAGAGGTTTAGGAAAGCCCAGCTTACCAATAGGTGGCTTAGGGGATGGTGCTATCGTCAAAATTTTGGGTTTTTTGATCATGGCACAAACTCCCTGTTGCCCAGTCTCGTCAACTGGCAGATGGGCTTCATTTATCGAGGAAGGGCAAAAGAACTGTAGCCCATAAGTTGTCAGGGTTGGTTAGGAGGGTTTTAAGCTAGGTTTGAAGGGGGAAGGGACGGCAACTGGGCTCTCCAGAGATAGGCCTAAGGGCGTAGAGCCCGAGTTGAGAATGAAATCAATGGCCCAGCTGAAGTGCATGTACACCAATGCACGCAGTATGGGAAACAAACAAGAGGAGCTGGAAGCCATAGCTCAGCAGGAAAACTATGACATAGTTGCTGTCACAGAAACGTGGTGGGATGAATCACATGACTGGAGTGCTGCTATGGGGGGCTACAAGCTCTTCAGAAAGGACAGGCAGGGAAGGAGAGGTGGAGGGGTGGTTTTATATGTTAGAGTCTCTTGACTCTGTTGAAGTTGAAGTCAGCAGTGACAAGGTTGAGTGCCTGTGGGCCAGAATCAAGGGCAAGGCCAACAAGGCTGACACTCTTGTGGGAGTCTGTTACAGACCGCCCAACCAGGATGATGAAGGAGATGAATTATTCTACAAGCAGCTGGCAGATGTTTCAAAATCTCCAGCTCTTGTTCTTGTGGGTGACTTTAACCTGCCAGATGTCTGCTGGGAGCTTCATACTGCAGAGAAGAGGCAGTCTAGGAGGTTCCTGGAGTGTATAGAGGACAATTTCCTTCATCAACTGGTAAACAAGCCTACCAGGGGTAAGGCCCCACTAGACCTACTGTTTACAAACAGAGAGGGGCTGGTAGATGATGTAGTGGTTGGAGGCCGCCTGGGGCATAGTGACCATGAAATAATAGAATTTTCAGTCCTCAGGGATGTAAGGAGAGCCACCATTAAAACCTCTACTTTGGACTTCCGGAGAGCAGATTTTGGCCTATTCAAAGAACTGATTCAGAGCATACCCTGGGAAACAACCCTTAAAGGCAAGGGGGTCCAGGAGGGATGGACATGTTTTAAGAAGGAAATTTTGAGTGCACAGCAACAGGCTGTCCCAGTGTGCCGAAAGGCCAGCCGGAGGGGAAGACAGCCAGCTTGGTTAAATAGGGAGATTCTGAAACAAATCAGGGATAAAAAGAAAGTTTACAGACTATGGAAAAAAGGGCTGGCTACTTATGAAGAATTTACAGATAGAGCTAGGTCATGCAGGAAAAAAATTAGGGAAAGAAAAGTGGAATTTGAAGTAAATTTGGCTATTTCAGTTAGGGATAACAAAAAGTCCTTTTATAAATACATTAATAACAAAAGGAGGGGCAAGGAAAACCTCCATTCTCTGTTGGACTTGGAGGGAAATATAGTTAAGGAAGATGAGGAGAAGGCTGAGGTACTTAACACCTACTTTGCCTGAGTTTTCACCAGTAAGACAGGTGGCCCTCAAGACAACTGGCCTCTGGAGCTGGTAGACAGGGAGAGGGAGCTGAATAGCCCTCCTGTATTCCAGGAGGAAATAGTTACTGACTTACTGAGCCAGCCGGATCATAACAAGTCTATGGGACCAGATGGGATCCATCCCAGGGTGATGACGGAGCTGGCAGAAGAGCTTGCCAAACCACTCTCCATCATCTTCCAACAGTCCTGGCTCTCTGGGGAGGTCCCAGATGATTGGAGGTTGGCCAATGTCACCCCAATCCACAAAAAGGGCTGCAAGCAGGACCCTGGCAACTCCAGGCCTGTCAGCCTGACCTCCGTGCCTGGCAGGGTTATGGAGCAGTTCATCCTGAGTGCAATCACACAGCACCTTCAGGGTGGACAAGGGATTAGACCCAGCCAGCATGGGTTTAGGAGGGGCAGGTCCTGTCTGACCAACCTGATCTCTTTTTACGATCAGGTGACCCACCTGGTGGATGAGGGGAAGGCTGTGGATGTTGTCTATCTGGATTTCAGCAAGGCCTTTGACACTGTCTCCCATAACATACTCCTGGAAAAGCTGGTAGCCCATGGCCTGGACAAGTGTACCCTCTCCTGGATTAAGAGCTGGCTGGAGGGTCGGGCACAGAGAGTGCTGGTGAACGGAGCTGCATCCAGCTGGCGACCAGTCACCAGTGATGTTCCCCAGGGGTCTGTATTGGGTCCAGTCCTGTTTAACATCTTTATTGATGATTTAGATGAGGGGATTGAATCCATCATCAGCAAATTTGCTGATGACACCAAGCTGGGAGGGAGTGTTGACCTGCTGGAAGGCAGGAGGGCTCTGCAGAGGGATCTGGGTAGACTTGAGAGATGGGCTGATTCCAATGGGATGAAGTTCAATAAGGCCAAGTGCTGGGTCCTGCACTTTGGCCACAACAACCCCCTGCAGCGCTACAGGTCGGACACAGAGTGGCTGGAGAGCAGCCAGGCAGAAAGGAACCTGGGGGGTACTAATTGACAGGAAGCTCAACATGAGCCAACAGTGTGCCCAGGTGGCCAAGAAGGCCAATGGGATCCTGTCCTGTATCAAAAATAGCGTGGCCAGCAGGACCAGGGCAGTGATCCTTCCCCTGTACTCTGCATTGGTGAGGCCACACCTTGAGTATTGTGTTCAGTTCTGGGCCCCTCAGTTCAGGAAAGATATTGAGGGGCTGGTGCAGGTCCAGAGAAGAGCAACAAGGCTGGTGAAGGGACTGGAGCACAAGCCCTATGGGGAGAGGCTGAGGGAGCTGGGGTTGTTTAGCCTGGAGAAGAGGAGGCTCGGAGGTGACCTCATCACTGTCTATAACTACCTGAAGGGAAGTTCTAGCCAGGTGGGGGCTGGTCTCTTCTCCCAGGCACTCAACAATAGGACAAGGGGGCACGGGCTTAAGCTCTGCCAGGGGAAATTTAAGTTGGAGATCAGAAAAAAATTCTTTCCAGAGAGAGTAATCAGGCATTGGAATGGGCTGCCCAGAGAGGTGGTGGATTCACCATCCCTAGAGATTTTTAAACGCAGATTGGACGTGGTGCTGAGTGCCATGATCTAGTAAATGGACTAGAGTTGGAGCAAGGGTTGGACTCGATGATCTCAGAGGTCTTTTCCAACCCAATCGATTCTATGATTCTGTGATTCTATGATTTTTAAGACAGACAAGGAATAGGAATCCACTTCAGTTGCTCTCGAGTTTGATTCTTTCACTTTACTCCCAACCACAGATAATTTATTTTTGTCACTCTTATTCTGATCTGGTAGCAAATCTTCACTTGCACAAATATGCATAGAGCATTACTGATGAGCCTTTTCTGAGCTCTGCTACCTCGAGTTAGACTCCTTCTCTCTGTTCCTTGGCAGTTGCTTTGCCATGTGATTGATGCCTGTAGATTGCGTACCCTTGTGAACAGAGACACACTGCAGACAAGTTAACGGAGAAAGATATAGGGTTTTATTAGAAGGACCTTCCGTGGTCAAACCCAAGGGGGTTTGACCCCAGGATGGTCCCTATGGTCAGGAAGTCACAGGGTTTTATACCCCTCACGGACATCCAATCAGAAGTTCCCATTTCTCTCTAATGCCCACCCAGAAGTCCTGCCAATCTGCCCCCTTCATGATGGGGGGGGCAGTTAGGCCTTCTTCTGTTGTTTGTCTTCTGTTATCTTGCAGGTGTCTGCTGAAAAACAGCTTGGCCTTGACAAAGCCTGCTAGCTGGTGGGAAAGACACTTTAATATTTAGACTTAAGATCAGGGCAACTCAGCAGAGACTATATGATTCTAAAACCTTCTAAAATTACATTAAATCACATTCTTAGGCATCATGATGATGGGTCAGAAATGAACCCAGTTTTCCCAGGCCACTCAGAGATAGTATAGAAGACTGTGCAAGAATTGGGTACCACAGATGATGTGGAAGCAGATCAACATAAAGTGGAAGTCAGCAGTAAAGGGTAAGATAAATGAATTCCTTAAATTTAAGATTTTTCCCATTTTTTGCATGGAATGATGAACTTGAGCAGTTGATTGAGGGGTTGTAGAAAGCTGGATGGGCTTCTGAGAAAGAAAGTTTTTGTGTCCTTGTACAGACTGGGCTTACAATTCTTCCTCCCCAGCAGTTTTAATCTAAGTTGATCACTCTGAGTTTGGGTTTCGAGACACTTCTGCCTTGACCTTGAGGGAAATGCAAAGAAGTCTCATATGCTCAATTGTTCAGGGTGTCACTGTGTTATCTCTGACTTTATAACTTCTGAAGCAGCAGCAAACCAACTGTCATTAAAGGCCAGAATGAAACATCTAAAACAGAGGAGAGCAAATCTATTATTTTAAATTTTTGAAAAAGGTGTTAGAAATAAAACTGTTTACTTCTTTGTTCTCTAAGCTGCTTTAAAGCTCCAGGTGTGAAAACAATTTTACATATATATATACATACACACACACACACATACATACATACATATATATACATACATACATATATATATATATATGTTTAAACAACTGCTTCCTGTTCTTTGGTTCAGAAGTTTAAATACAAAGCAATATTCAAGACTCAGAGCAAACTGGGGGTCTTAATTTCTTTTTTCTTATCCTTATGCAGAAGAAATTTGTGCCTTAAATGAAGAGTTTACTCTTTGTATTCAGTTGAATATAAATTATTTTTACTTATGTACCTGTTAAAATACATATGTATATAGCTGTTGAAAGCCTAAGCCACACAGAGAATTCAAGTTTAGGTAAATGATTACTGAACAACAGTTATTTATTTGATAAAATAGAGTTGCTTGTATACTCAGTGTTGTAGTTATAATTATTTTAATATATATTTTGTTATTGGAAAAGCCAAAGTATAATCTGTGAGTATTTGAGAATCATTTTCATGAAGACATGACTTCAATCAAGAAAAGGTCAGACACACCTGGTGGATTTTTAGGGAATTGTTTTTTAATGTGCACTATATATATACTGTATGTAACAGAATCACAAGCAAATGGTTGTGAGCATAAACAAAACAAAAAATGAGATCACCTTTGTAGATGATGCAACGGGTAAGCGCCAGGAGGAAATGAACCTCAAATGCTGCTGTTGGTGGATGGATGAATGATGGTCATGCAAACCTTGACTACTTAACAGTAGGAGGTATTGTGGCTTTAGACACATAGCTGGTAATGAATTAAAATACTGGTAAAACAATAATGTTTTGGGGACAAACAGCAGCTTTTAACCCTGGAAAAATGTTTCACTAATTTGTGACTTCCAGTCCCCCCAGTCTATTTTGGAAATAAGACCCAACTGCTGCTGAAGCAAGATGTGATATGGGATTCAGAGTTAAAATTCAAGGTAAATGCTTCTGTAGACATCAAAATCGGTGTCTGTGGAACAACCTGCTGCAGAGGCTCTATGGATAGTGCTTGTGGATATGCCTGGGGCTTTTTGAAGGGTGCCTCAATTTAGATACTTGTCACCATGATGCAGCTGTTAAGTACTTGTCTTTGCCTTTTAGCCATGAAATAGAGAATACTCCTTGTTAAAAGAGAAGCTGTCACTTTTTTAGGTATCTGTTTGTAAAGATTAGCAGCTGTTTAAATAGTGTTTCTTTTAATTCAGTGTTTATCTTTTGTGTCTAGAGGTGTGGACAGGACAATAAATGAAAAGCATGGATGAAAAGTAGTGTCCCCTGTATTGCAAAAGTGTTGGAATGGGAAACATCTGAGTAGGGGCTGACAGAATTTGCTCTGATGTCTAAATTATTTTTATCTCTGACAAATAATAATGTAGTTTCATTTGTAATGATGCTGCACTGTCTGTATTGCCCTTTGCTTACTGTGTTCTCTTCATACTACACAAAACACTTCCTTGATGCTCCTTGTGATAGGGCAAGAGAGTGCTAGGCAAATAAACATTTTACACCAAGTGAAATATTTTATTTATGCACGAATGAGCTCCCCCCACCACTCCCTTTCAGATTTTCTTTATGACTCCTTTGTATGGGTAATTTGCTAGGGTCGAACATTTGGAAAGATAACTTTGGCAATGATATAATATTCTGAATTTTGAATATTTACACTGGGTGTTTCTGAAACTCTCCCATCAGTGCCTGCTGTTCATAGTAGCCCTGTGAATCTTTACTTTGATACCACTCTCAAAAATCTAGAAAAGACCTGGACCAGACTTCAGTACAGAAATGTATCATACTATGCTGGAAACAAATACATCTGTCATTGCAGGTGAATCGAGCAATCACTGAGCAGAAGCTTTTTAAACCAATACATTTACATTTGCTTTCAGTGTAGGACTGATCTAACAGAATTTTAAATGTGCAGTCTGGAACTCTGTGTGCATAGCTTTACAGGGGTCTAGCATGTACAGAAATATAAAATCTTGTGGCCTTTGAAGGGTTTAAAGTCTTTCATTTCACTCTGTCAGAAGAACATGTGCTCATTGATCCAGTTTTGACTGCTTAGAAATTGTTTTCAACTCTGTTTGGTTTTTGTCTCCATTGTCTTTCTGTACTTGTTTAGAAAGAACATAAGGTCATAAAATTTAACATTAAATTATATATATGCTTAACTCTACTGATGTGTATTAAGTGCTAAATATTTATGTTATTGCATATTTTTAGTATGTTTCTTTTGCCAGATCTAAGAAACTTGTTTCATAAAGAAGTTAAAAGTCTCAGGATCTGCATTAGCATCCCACTCCTGAAGCATTTGCTCACATGCTAAGCTGTAGTTTGTGTTCTGGAGCAGAATTGGAGGGCAAGAATGGGGTTGCTTTAGGAGGATGGGGTGTGGGGCTTCCCTTTAGGTCAACCCTTGTTATCAACTTGCTCCTACTGAATGTTCAGTCCTTGGGGCTATGCTGGAATAAATGGGGCAATACCCCCCCTTGAACCAGCTGTGGGCTTCAGCACCAACTATTGGGGCTAGTGTAAAACTAGCTAAGTCCTGTGAGGACTGTGGACTGTCATCTCTATGAGGAAAAGCACCCCTTAAAACCATGCTTCATGATAAGGCTCTCAGGATCTTCTCTTTGTTTGAAGCCATCACATGTGTTATCTCACATACTCTATTTGTGTGATTTCACATGACATCAAGCAGACTTCTGTGTGAAGCACCTGCACATAGGCATGACTGATCTGTTGTTGTTACTGTCATAAACAAATCCTGACCTTGAGCTTATCAGCACGGCCTCATAGCAGCCTTAAGTTCATGTGCTTTAAGCTGCAGAAAAAAAATCTGAGTAAAAATGCTTTTCTCTGAGTTTACACCAGCACTGGGCACAATGCAGTCTCCAAAGATATGTTGAGCTTTCTTACAGGAATAGCAAAAGGGATTTTTGGCTGACAACTTAGATCAAATTACCTTATGTCCTCCACTTTAGCTGTTTGTTCTGTTGAAGCAGAACTATTCAAGAGCAAAAAGGTTAGCCCTTAGGTGGATAAATACCTGATCTTGCAGATACAGCCGGTAATTAAACACTGGGCTTCCTGATGTCTAGGGTGAGTTTGCAAACAGCAGTCTGCCAGTGGGTGTATAGAAATTTCTTATGAACCATTAATGAGAGAACAAGAGTCATCTACACATCCACAGTTATAAATGAATAAAATAAAAAGAAAAAATCTTCTCAGTATTTCAAAACAACTAGTATGTAACCCATGTGGAGGTCAGAATTTGGAAAAATCTCCCAATGTGAGTTTTTACAAGCTATAATTAAGCATTAAAGATGTTTGCTTCTAAGGGAAGATCCTGGCTGAAGATGCCCCCCAGTGTCTTCAGATATGAGTGGTAACACTGAAATGTTGACATTCAAGAGGAAACTGTATTCTCTGATTTTCTGTAGGATTCCTTTTATTTTTATTTCAAGAGAACACAAGAAGGGGACCAATGGGTTCCAATGCTGGTTTTAAACCAGTATCACGGTTCACTGCATCACTGCTGAAATCTTACAGACTTCCAAGATTTGTTGGCAAGAGGTGACAGATAATTTGCAAAAATGGTAGGAGAGGAAGTACCCTCCTCTCATGTTTTCAAGAAAACTTTCTGTGTATAGGACAGTGCATCTATCATTATGTGGTGCTTCCTCAATAGAAGGATCGGAGATTAAATGACGGAGATATGGGAAGTTAAGACTTGCCATGTGGGACTGCTTGTTGCCTTGGTTTATTGGTGTAGTCAGTTAAGGTTGTGATTATCATCAATGTTGTTACAGAAGTATAAGTCTTAATATGAACCCAGACCTGTCTGGTTAATATTCCTACCTGCAAGATGTGTAAGGCAACATCCCATTGAAACAGTTATATCTGCAAGTGGACACCTATACTACTACTTTAGCTGCTTTTCTATCTTTTCCATCTTGGGGATGAAGGTAAAAGTGAGATGTAGTATAGGGTGTTAGAATCTGCTTTAGCTTCTCCAACTGTGTTTTAGTCAGTGTTTGTTTACTTGAGCCCATATTTGCAATGAGCTCTTATTTTAGTTTTTACTTTCTACATTGTTCTTCAAAGAACTGGCTTTAAAGATTAATTAGGGCAAGGGGGAGTGTGACTCTGTGCCTGCAAGGGAAACTGTGACTGTGAACCTAGCATTAGAGCACTGACCTGAAAGGAGAGAGAGAGGAAGGAAGGAGAGATTTGAAAAGCATTCATAGTGGTTTCTTTGAAGAGTAAGTATAATTACTCTCTGAAGGAGGAATGTAGAGATATGTTGTATATATGCTTGTTGGAGTACCATGTAATCTCATCACAGAATTAGGAGTCGTGTTCCAGTCATGTAGATGCTAACAGCTGCATCTCATCTGGTTTAGCATGGATGCACATCCTGAGAGAAGGATGAATCCTTCTAAATTGTATTGAAAAAGAAATACTTGTGTGGTGATTTGCTGTCACTGATACACGTCTACTATTTAGTCTGCTGTATCAGGCCTGTGTGAACAAGGAGATTCATTACTGAAGTCACAATAGCAGTGCGTCTGCCATGGAGCTGGGATCGCACAAGTCATCAGCCTCATGTGAGATAGGGATTTGAAACAAACGGATCTCCCTGCTAGACTGGAGTCTGCAACATGAAATGGGGGGGATACAAGCATTTCTAGCTCCAGCTGCAGTTCTCATAATTTGGGCTGGAATTTTTTCCTGTTTTCCAAAGCAGTCTTTTCTTTACAACATGCAGATAAAAGTTGTCACTATAGTAATTGCATTTTTTTTATCTGTTCCAAAGCTCAGAGAAATATCAAAAAGATACAAGTGGTTTTGTCAGGGGAGGGTAGACTGGAGAGAAAATACAGTAAATCTGACTATGTGGAAATGGTAAATAATTATTTACTTAATCTGTGGATTGAGACAAGAAGTCATTGCTTTCCTTTGCAACAGAAAAGAGCTTGCATCATGTGTGCCTAACCTTCAGTTATTCTTCCTGTGAACCATTGTGTGTGGAAAGGAAGTATGCTTTTGCTATGTGACCCAGATGATTTAATGGGAAAGGGCTTGGTTTATTGCATAATGATTTTATTTAATACCTTTTTTATTCCAACAGGAAATATGGGATGTATAAAATCAAAAAGAAAAGAGAATCTTCATGGAGATGGGCTAGATTTGAAGAATCAACCAGTACGTAAAACTGAACGAACTATTTATGTGAGGGATCCAACGTCCAATAAACAGCAAAGGCCAGTAAGTAGATAGTCTCAGGGGAGAATTCCTCTAGCAAGATCAAAGCATGACTGGCATAACTTAAATTTCAATCCAAAGCATATGCATGAAAAAATTCAAATGAACATTAATCCATAATTGGGCTTTTAGAGTTGTGCAGTTCACCCTCAATAAATAAGTACTTAGAGGAATAAAAATTAAAATTTGGAGATTTATTACTTTATGTCTGTCATATTTTCTGCATGAAAATTGTGATCATTGGCAATGTTTGATGTAGATATAACTATGTCTGTAGAAGACTGCTAGATGACTAGAAAACCCACAGAGGTTTAGAACAATTTTTAAAAACATTGGTATTGGGGATTTAATAGCTGTGGGATCCGTGTGCTGATTATTCTGCTTAAAGGCTGAAGTAATCCTGGGCAATCCTTTACCAGCTCTAGTCAACTTTCCTTTCACGTACCGAAGGCCACTTCTTGACCTTGCGTGAGGTGTGTAGATAAGGATGAGGGGGGGAGTGTAGGGTGCAATGGTGAAGAGAGCAGAGCTGTGCTGTGGGAGGAACAGGTTAATGGCACTTCCATGTGTGCTGGCATTGGAAAGGAAGGGTGCTGGGATGAGGAATCCCACTGGGTGCCAAGTGGGTTTGCTAATTTACAGATTGACTGGTACCCTTTTTTCTCCACTTTCTCTACCGTGCTGGGGAGACCATGTCTCCCAACTGCCCTTTTTCAGAGTCCATCGTCTCTGCAGGTGTGAATGGCGCCCTTCCCTCCTCCCTCACCAGCTGACACAGTGAACTCAGCATGCTCTCAGTCAATGTACATTCAAGAACTACTATTATTAAGTACTCTTTTTTTTCATGCACACTTTTAGTGACATAACCGTGCTTGTAGTTCTTTAGCATGACATCTACATGGTAATATCTGTCTTGTTAAAGTGCCCTACCTAAAGCCTCTTCAGCAGAAGTCCCAAAGCTGTGAACTTCCTCCCCACAACTTGTGCCACTTCATGAGGTCTGAGCCGCTCAATTTGAAGTGTAGTGGGGACTTACTATATTTTTATATTGTAATTCGCTTTTGAAGAATGATGGGGAAAGACTGGAGTATTTTCTTTTAATTTAAAACATAAAAGATCACACCAAAGCAACTGAATACTATGTAATTGTAATTTAAGATCACCACAAAGATCTAAAACCGCTTAATTAAAGACATATTTTATTGTAGGCAAATCCAGAAGCACAGCTCTTGCCAGGACAGAGGTTTGTCGCTGAAGGTATGTTTTTATAGGAATCTTACAACTACATACTATGCCCATGTCAGCACATAAAATGATGTGAACGTGCCTTTGTCTTTCTACTTTTGTAGACACAGAGGAGCACGGAGTCATTGTGGTAGCTTTGTATCCCTATGATGGCATTCATGAAGAGGACTTGTCCTTCAAAAAAGGAGAAAAATTGAAAGTTATTGAGGAGTAAGTATGATAGTACTGATTGTATTGTAGATTGTCTTTGCATCTAATTCCCTGTATAATATTTTGATACTCATAACATGGGTGTATGAATGGTAAGTAAGCTCCCTTACATATAATAATACAAATGCATTTGGAATTGTGCCAGGTTGGATGGGACTTTGAGCAACCTGCTGTAGTGAAAGGTGTTCCTGCCCATGACAGGGGTGTTGGAACTAGAAGATCTTTAAGGTCCCCTCCAACCCAAGAACATTCTTTGGATCTGTGATTTTCTGACTTGACAGCTGCCCTCAGTAACAGTGTCCAAACATTGATCCAAGAGAGCTAGTGGCTTCTCAGGGAGGTTGAGTTCAGAGGAAAGATTATGCTTCTCTCTGCAGCATGGACAAAGCCCTCAGCACACTAGAACCTAAAAGATAATTTCTCACTTTTCTTTCCTGTGAATACTACTGTTGTTTCTGTTTTCCAGGCTGGGAGAATGGTGGAGGGCAAAATCTCTCACGACAAGGAAGGAAGGCTTCATTCCCAGCAACTACGTAGCAAAAGTAAACACCCTGGAAACAGAAGAGTAAGTTCTTCTAGGCTCTAAATACTGGCTAACTTCTTCACTCTGGTGGTGTGTCCTTCGTGGGAGGGGAGATAAAAGGTTCTAACTCTAAAATACTTTTCAGATGGTTCTTCAAAGACATAACCCGAAAAGATGCTGAAAGACTGCTTTTGGCTCCTGGAAATGGTCCTGGAGCTTTCCTTATCAGAGAAAGCGAAACATTGAAAGGTAGGCTTTGGGACAGGTTACTTTGAATTGATAGTGAGCTAAAAACACAGTCAGTCTTCACAAAAATTGGTGTCAGGTGGCACTGGATGTGGAGTAGTCACAGTGTGTCCTGTAGTGTGAATTTTCTGCAATTCTGTTGGAGTGAGAAGGATGAGAAAATCACACGGAAAAGAGAGAAAAGAGAATAACACCTGAAGCTGAGATAGGGGGAAAAAAAGGAGCTCTGTGTGTGTGTGTGATTACACTGACAAGAAGAAGGAATGAATGAAGTGGCATCTTTTCTCTTAACGTTTGTGACTGTCTTTATTGAAAGTCTCTTTACTGTAATAATGGTTGGTGCATTCTGTAGTCTTCCATTACTGGGTTTGCATCCGTTGCTGCAAGTTTAAAAATACAGTTATCACATAATGAGGGTTTTCACTTCTACAGTGTAGTGTGATTATTTCCAAAAAGCTATTTGGTAAAGTTTTGTGTTGCAGACAGAGCACTTTGCACTCAAAACTTAGTGAAGCCACCAGGCTCTTTAGCTGGGACTTTGAGAAGAACACAGGAAGCAGTCTGGCTGGCTTTTCCAACTGGATGCTGTAACGCTGCGTTCTCCAGAGGAAGATACATGAAGCCCTTCAGTAGATTATATGTTTGTCCACTCTACAGGGTAGCTTTTTTTGGTCCTAATACTGCAGATTCTTTATTGGGCATCACTTTAATGGGCCCACATCATTGTTTCTGTGCTCTCAGATAGAGACTCCTAAATGAAGTTCTCAAAGGAAGACTCCTAAATTCAACATAGGCTACTGAGAGCAAGGCAAAGTATCCCCAATGTCACTGGATCTGTGTGTGAGGAGAGATAAGCGGGTGAGATGATTTCTTATCCTTTGAAAATGGACAAGAATCATATAAGTAGAAGAAAGGAAGAACACTGTAGCTAGGGGTAGGTGCTCTCCTGCCCCAACTTAAATCTCAGATGATGTTAGACTCCCTAGGACCAACAGATCTGCTTTCCTTCTTGTATGCCTTAAGCCATCTCCAAACTATTCTTTTGCTTGTTGGCCCCTGACAACAAGCATGTTCTTTTTTTTTAAATGCTGATCTCTGATTTCAGCTTCTGCTTGAGTAGTGTTACAGCTCTGGTCTTGCTTTCCCAGCCACTTCGACTCAAGCTGGGGGACTTTCCACAAAACTTGGCATTGAATGTGGACCTGCCTGGAATATGGAACTCCTGAGTTTGTTGAATAAGATTGAAAAAGAAAGTGTGAGTGTAAGCATTTTGGTGACTGGTTCAGGACTGGCTATTGGCCAACTTCCTCCTGTTGATTGCAAAATGCTTTTAGAAGAAATAAAGGAGTAAAAAGAGAAACAGACAAAATAGTGATTTTGCTAAGCTCAACTGTGTGTGTGTGGACACTGTAGATTTTTGCTATCTGTTGATGACCATTCCTTCTTTATCCACAGGCAGCTATTCTCTGTCCATAAGAGACTATGATCCACAGCATGGTGATGTTATTAAGCACTACAAAATCAGGAGTCTAGACAATGGAGGATTTTACATCTCTCCAAGAATAACTTTTCCCAACATCAATGATATGATCAAACATTATCAAAGTAAGTTAAATCAGCTAGTGAATTAGTTAATAGAATGCAGCCATTATTTCCTGTGAAGGAAAATAAATGCTTTTTTCTTTTGTTTCAAAGCTATTCATCTTTTCTTTTACTTTTTCCTGAATAACTCAGGCATGCATGTTATCAAAGATAAAGTAAAACTGACTGGAACCCAAGTAATGTTCTTAGCCTAATCAGACCTAATGCTGCTAACCCTCTTGCATACCATTGTAAAATAAAGACTACCTTTATAAAACAACTCATCTAATTATAATGATGTGAAGCTATAGTAAGAATTGCCTTCATTATAAATAAATTAGTACTGTATTTGAGAGTAACTTTTTATTTACACTTAATAGAAATACATATAGACTTGTGAATGTCATCTTGTACCTACGGTTGTGTGAAATTATTTCTATTTTTCCTATAAATGCATTTTCTTAATCATTTTTACTCGTGTTTTGAAGGAATTAAAATTCCATAGGCTTCAAAGAAAGAAAGTTGCACCCACATAGAATATGTATATTTATTGAAAAAAAAGAGGAGGGGTAAGGGAAGGACAAGTTTCTACCTATGTTTTAGCTGCAAAACTGGCTTTTCATTCTGCATGATATCCTACTGTATAGCTCAAAAACATGGTTTTTTTTAGTCTTATAACTGGGAAGACAGAAAAGAAAAAAAATATAGGACATAAAATCACAGAGTTGTTTTCCAAATCCAATCTTAGTACTTGGCCATGAATTTTTTCCGACTTGTTAGGTATGTGTGCTAGTTCTTTGTCACAGCTGGAAAACCTGAGAATTATTCAACATTTATATTAAAGTTATAGCTGGTCAGTGTCTGGAGAAAAAAATAATGTTGACCTACTTATGCTTGTATGCACATCTGTTTGAAACCATGTTGCAAGAAAATTTAAGGACAAATTCAGAATACAGGTCCCAAGCCTGACTCCAGTGTGCATCTTTATCAACATAGTGTAATTAATAAGATCTGATATTGTACTAATTGTACCAAAGCCCCTTAATAACCTGACAGTAACCAGATGCATGTGATATTAAATTTGTCTCTGAATACCAAAATTCAGATCAGAGGCACTTAAAGTTATGTGAAAGCACCAGAAAGGCTACATTTTCATCAGAACACCTGATTATTTTGACATTATTTTAGGTAGTACACCTCTGTAATTAAGTTATATTTGTCTCAAGTCATGAGGCACAGAAGTGTAATGAATTTTGGTTTTTTTTCTTTGAAAACCAGAGCAATCAGATGGTTTATGCAGAAAGTTGGAAAAAGCTTGTATTAGTCCCAAGCCTCAAAAACCATGGGATAAAGATGCATGGGAGATTCCACGGGAATCGATTAAATTAGTAAAGAAACTGGGAGCTGGTCAGTTTGGAGAAGTCTGGATGGGTAAGTGTATTGTTTTGAAATAAATTCTAATGGGATGAAGTTCAACAAGGCCAAGTGCCGGGTCCTGCACTTTGGCCACACCAACCCCCTGCAGCGCTACAGGCTGGGCACAGAGTGGCTGGAGAGCAGCCAGGCAGAAAAGGACCTTGGAGTACTAATTGACAGGAAGCTCAACATGAGTCAACAGTGTGCCCAGGTGGCCAAGAAGGCCAATGGGATCCTGTCCTGTATCAAAAATAGCATGGCCAGCAGGACCAGGGAAGTGATCCTTCCCCTGTACTCTGCATTGGTGAGGCCACACCTTGAGTACTGTGTTCAGTTCTGGGCCCCTCAGTTCAGAAAGGATATTGAGATGCTGGAGCGGGTCCAGAGAAGAGCAACAAGGCTGGTGAAGGGACTGGAGCACAAGTCCTATGGGGAGAGGCTGAGGGAGCTGGGGTTGTTTAGCCTGGAGAAGAGGAGACTCAGAGGTGACCTCATCACTGTCTAGAACTACCTGAAGGGAAGTTATAGCCAGGTGGGGGCTGGTCTCTTCTCCCAGGCACTCAGCAATAGAACAAGGGGGCACGGGCTTAAGCTCTGCCAGGGGAAATTTAAGTTGGATATCAGAAAAAAATTTTTTACAGAGAGAGTAATCAGGCATTGGAATGGGCTGCCCGGAGAGGTGGTGGATTCACCATCCCTAGAGATCTTTAAATGTAGATTGGACGTGGCGCTGGGTGCCATGATCTAGTAAATGAGCTAGAGTTGGACCAAGGGTTGGACTCGATGATCTTGGAGGTCTTTTCCAACCCAATCGATTCTATGATTCTATGATTCTATGAAATATTTAACTCTGAAAGAGGTGTCATTTCAGAGTCATTCAAAAAAGCAGTGGACATGAACGTGGTCTAATATACTTGTAAAACAGCAAAATCATGCCCAGAATATACCTTCTTGTGAGGAGAGGGGGTTTGTAAAAGAAAGTAGATACCTGACCAAGAAGTGGAACAAATCCTTTTGGTGTCTTTTGAAGGAAAGAAATAGTGAGTAAGGTCATGAAGATGGTCAAAGACAATAGTGGTTTTTTGATGGTGTTTTTGGGGGAAATAGAAGATTATACTTAATGTGGCTCCTGAGTCTCAAAATCGATGGACCTCTCAGAACTTGGTTTCAAATCAGAAAGTGTTAAAGAACATGAAATAAAAAGAAACAGTGTCTTTTAGTGAATTGAATATAGAGGTTTCATTGTCTCTTTGTGAAGAAGATGCTGCAGTGCATGGGACTGCTATACTGGCTGAAAAAATGGAACTGACTTAACCCAAGAGTCTAGTCTGCCAGCCTGCTGCTCAGGAAGTAGGTGTCTTACATAGTAAGAACACTAGAGATTGAACACCCCCTACCTTGAATTATTGTGCAAGTGCCCAATAATAAAACTGTCATAAGACTTACAAGTTGTAAATATTAATATATACCAAGCATAAATTAATAGCATTAATTATTATAACCTAAATAATTAGCTTTGTTGGCTTAGAGGCAATATTTTCTCAGCCTTGGTGATTTCCTTTGTTGAGGGGCTATGCTCAGTGTCACATTCTGTGAAAATGGTTTCATCATCTTGCCTTTGAAATCTTGCCTGTAGTGATATCTGAGTATTCTTTTTGCTTCTGTGTTGCATGTAGTGTGTGCTATTATTACTTTCACAATTTTTCACCAGTTACCACCTTATTTGGGGTAAAATATACCTTCCTCCCAAAGTCTTTGTTAGAATGTTTTTTCAGGCCACATCATTCTCATAGACTTTCCCTGAATCTCTCTTCTGGAAGTTATATTTTAATAGGAATAAAATTGTTGCAGTTATAATAGCAATACATCAGATGATGGTGATGATGATTATTGTTAATTTTAAGGTTTAAGATTCTATAAGCAGAGTATTTCTAAGCAACTTAAGAGTTTATCCCAAAGCTGGCTAGAAGACACAAACCTATGAAAGGGTCTCTGATGACCTGACCCATGAGTGTGGGCCAGTCTGATGGGAATGTCATTGCTTTGAAGAAGTGATCTCATTTAGAAAACAAAGCACAAAGTGCTGCTATTTGAGTGGTAAATTACACACACAACTAGTGTCAATCAGAAAGCTCTAAATCAGTCATAGGTGCAATCTTTTGGTAGAAATAATGTAAAAATACAAGCAACACATCTCTAGTGTATAAAATAGCCAAATTCAGTCTTTTATCTGCCTTCATGAGAAAAGACTTAAGAAACCATCTAAATATGATACACATGAATGACAATTTAGATACTAGTCAGAAGAAGTGTCAGTTATTGTGCAGTTATTTCTGTTTAATAAACCAGAACAAGAAATGTTCAACTGATAAAGACTTTGTGGTAGGAGGTTATCAACTGCTTCAAAATGTAGATCATTTTGAGAAGTGACTACTTCTGCACTTACACAAAAGAATAAAACTTTAAAAGGATTTTTCTGGTTCAAGATATTTCCTCTTGTTTGTTTTATTATTTTAACATCTAAATTGGGCCTAACCCCTGTGTCTGTAATGCTGCACTGTGAGAAAAATTAATGTACTGTGAAAACTATCACTGTGTTTCCTCTTCTCTGCTTCCTTTCTGAAGTGAAAGAAGATGATTTGCATGGCACAGATGCTCTCAAATCAGGAGCATGGTTGATCTTAGAATCAAGGAAGTTCAAACTGGAAAACTCATATTAGGTCAGCTGTGTGGTGCAGGGTGTCAGCAAAGACTGTGTATTGTAATGATCAACCAGGGACATTGGGAGGTACGTCGAGTTAATGAGAAATAACCTCGTGGCCACGCTGTCCTCTTTAGAGAGCTGGTTGTTCCCCTGCCACCTCACATACTACGAAACTCTTTTTCAGCTATACTGTGAATTAAAGAGGAATATTGTCCCATGGTTTAATTACTAAACAAATTTCTTCTTGATAAAGAGTACTTAGAATTGTGGTTTTAGAGTGAATTGTCCCCCACTCAGAGGAATTGTGTTTCCTAGTAAAGAAAGATGTACAGCTGCTGGAGAGAGTTCAACAAGGGAACACAAAGATGAAGGGACTGGAGCACCTCTCTTTTGAGAACAGGCTGAGAAAGCTGAGACTGTTCAGCCAGGAAAAGGCTTGGGGATCTTATCAAAGATCTTATCAAAGTATGTGAATAGTGAAGGAGGTATGCAAAGAGGATGAAGCCAGGCTCTTCTGTGTGGTGCCCAGTGACAGGACCAGAGGCAATGGGCAGAGGCAATGGGCACAAACTGAAACACAGGAGGTTCCCTCTGAACATCAGGAAACCCTTTTTTGTTGTGTGAGTGTCCAAGCACTGGTACAGGTTACCCAGAGAGGCTGTGGTGTCTCCATCCTTGAAGACAATCAAAAGCCAACTGGACACAATCCTGGACAACTAGCTCTACGTCCCCCTTTTTGATTAAGGGTTTGGACTCAGATGCTTTCCAGAGGCCCTTCCAGCCTGAATCCTTCTGTGATTCTGTGAGATACAGGAATGTAGAAATAATACTGTTACCGTAATGTGAAGATACACAAGCCCATCTTTCATAGTGTTTTTTTTTACTATGCCCATAAGTAGTTTTGGGCTTCCATGTTGATATCTTCCTTTTGAATATTTTGGAGGGAGTTAGCTTATATTATGGGAAGATTAAGAAAACCCTAGGAACAAAAGGCAAGTCCTCAAACACTCAGCTGTATTTCTGTATGAGCTGTGCAGAGAATCTTTGTCACATGTGGACCGAGCAGCTGAATCTCCTCCAACTCTGAGGAAGAGTTGCTTTCACAGTCAGAAAACTTGGTATCAATTTCCTAGTTTTGTCTATCACTGCAAGTGCAATTTCTTCCTTACAGTTACATGCATTTTAATACATTTTATAAAGGCTTTATCTTTTTAGTGTTTCAAATTAGGCTATCAAATTAGTGTTTATGTGTGCATATTGGGCATCAGCTGCGCTGATGATAGACGAAAACAGCATGGTAGAATTGTGTTCACATTTTATGCACTGCACCATGGCAGTGGCTAGAAAGCCACAGCCTGTGCTTTTTGCCTTCCCATTTAATGGGCTGCGTGGAGATGAGTGAGAGATGGAGCTACTGTTGCATTTTTCTGTTCTTCAGCTGAGTGATGGCTGCAGTTGGTGAAGAAGTGAAGTGCTGACATGTAATAGGATGCAGAGAAGCTGCAGTTGTCAGTCTGGTCCCCTCTTCTAATAGTGTCACACCTCTGTAGCCCAAATAAGTTGTTCCGAGTATACACTGTAGGGAATTACTACAAAAACAGAGGAAGGAGAAAGCTGAATATTGTAGGCTTGTTGACAAAGCTGGTCATCTTCAGTTCTAGAGATCTGGTCAAAAATGGTAGGCTCAACCTCCTTACTGTCTATTTTAAGTTCATATCACGGCTTGGCCTAAGTAAGCCCATGCAAGAATCTGAAGGCAACCTGGCTGTCCAAGATGCTACTCTGTCAAAATATCAATAATCAACTCCAAGATGAACATTTGAAATACTAAATTTTTTTGAGGTTTCTACTCTAAGATGTAGAGAAGAACATGGCTTATTGTGTGAGACATCATTATACATTCCTCAGACTTTCATAATGCTGGTTGCTTCACATTTGATTTTTAACAGAAGCTGAAACTGCACAGAGACTCACTTCCTGCCGTGATATGAAAGTTTTTTAGACCATTGAGTTCAGTGCATCTGGGTAGTTACTTTAAGTGATGTGATGAACAGGAGCAGCACTGCAAGACCAGGGTCTATGTTTTATGCATTTTTGTTCCTAGTGTGTGCTGATATGATGTGAATCATGATGCTCTGTGGTATTAATAATCCATGAAGAGAATCCTCAAGCAGGGCTAAGAGGAAAGTTAACGAGGCAAATGCAGCCATTATGGGGTATTTTATTAATGAAGCACATCTTGCTTGCATCTCAGGTGTAAAAGATTCTCTTATTCAACAGTCTCTGAACCAGAATGAAAGTAATACATGTTTTGGAGGTGTATTTTCTTCTGCAGCTGTTAGAAAAAAACAGAGTAAATCATACCACAGAAATACTTTTTTTACAATATAACACATCTAAAACAAACCAAGGAAACTTACTGGTACATCTCAGTATCAGAAAAGAAATTTGACAATACACAGATGAGCTGAATGCTAGTTGCAAAACTCTGAATTTTATGTCAGATGTTCTAGATCTAAGCAAGAATTTCATTGCTCATCTATCTTTTTGAATTCCTATTTAGGTAGCAGACCTAAGTTCATTTAGTAGACCATAGTTCGTTCATATCATATGGCAAGCAATACTGAGACACAGTAAGTGCTGGGTCTACACCCAGAATAGTTCACAGCGTCAGGCACTGTATGAAGGGGGGGCTGATGCTGTGGCCACCCCTTCCCACAGCTCTCTGTGTGTTACTAGACTCCTTCTGTGATGCAGATTAAACCTTAAATTTGCTGTCACTTAAGTGCTTTGAGATCACCAGTTTTCTCTTCACCTGAACAAAGACTGCACTTTCGGACCTGTACAGTAAAAGTCTGCCTGCAAAGCAGATTATGGGAACTACCACTGAGGTTCTCACAGCAACAACAGGTAACCTGGCATGACGGCTAGGACTTTGTTGGGCTGGGGTGGTACAGATGCATACTAAAAAGATGCTGCATGCTCCAGGTCCCAGCCCAAATCAAGCCAACACTGGTTTTGTTGATAATATGTGGATGGGAGAGGTGACAAATTCCAAGGGTCCATTTTTTGTGAGGGCTTATAGAGATCATGACCACCTTTCCTCAGTGTTTTGGTGTCCCATCCTTGCCAATACCTGATGAAAAAAATGGACATGAAACCACTGGTTATCTCTAGTGCTCTCACCAGCTATTTGCTTTGTATGTTGTCACCAGAGGGTCAGGGTAGACTTGTATACAGCAGAAAACCTCAGTGTCACTGAGATATTGTAGTAAAGCAAACTTTCTGTAAGACAGACTCTTGTTTGATGGATCTCTTTTAGTGAACACAAAATACTGTTACATAATGTTAAGTGTGTTGGTCATAATTACTTCACAGAAATAATTATATTAATTAGTATGTTCAGTAGAGAATTCAAGAAATTGAGAGTGGAAATCATGCTCTGTTTTAGGATAGAGGTTAGAATATTATACAAATAGGCTTTCCGATTCTTAAGCAGAAAGAAATAGGTTTTAAAATCTGTTTTTCTGAAAGATATAAATCATATACCTGAGCTTTAACAGCAGATTTGACTTGTAGTTGTAATTTTTTACTGTTAGGTAATTTAGAGAAATGTCTTTATTATGCTTTGACCTGACCATGTTGGAAATATGTATTTAATAATCATGCAGGTGAATATTTTGTGACTGGCAAAGTGGCTTTCCTCAGGTGATGTTTCTTCTTTGAGGAAGAAGATGCAGTGGTTAAAGCAGTCACTAAGATCTGGAAATGAGGTCCTTGCTTTTTCAATTATTTCTTTTGTTGTGATGCTAAATATCAGAAGGAAATGGTAGATTCCAACTTAGAAGCGTATCCATTGTGGCGATAGTCAGGATTGTTGCTGAATAAGGAAATGAGGCTATTTCATTGAATCATGAAATTTTTACCTCTGCTGAGAAACATTTCTAAAATGTTCTAATTGATACGGTGGGGTACAGAAGTTACATTTATATCCCTATCTCTTTCTTTCTCTCTCTTTTATTTCTTTTATTTTTTCAAATTAAATGACTTCACAAAATAAACTTTAGGATCAGTGCTTGCGACTCTATTTTTAAAGCTTTTTAAACATTTATTTAATATTTGGAAAAATCAGAAAACAATTCACTGTTTTTCTCTTTACTGATGGTTGCTTCCTGTATAAGTAGAATGTCCATTTAGAAGGTTTGATAAACAAAGAAATGAACCACAGTCACAGTCTCCTCCAGTTTTGACATGGGCTGTGTGATAAGAAGTTATCACATTTTGAATCTTGTGCTGAATACTGTGGGATTGCAGTCCTGGCAGCGTATCTTTGTTGGTTATAAGAATACTCGTTTGATTACACTTTCCAGTAATGCTCCAATTTGAGCACTGAGGGTTATGGAAAGGATTATAAGCATGAGTGTGGCATGCATAAAATGGCTATAATTATGGATTTAAAGATGCTCCAGAATCTTGGACATTCATTGGAACATGTCTTGACCAAACATTTTATGAGCTACTTGTGAGTGAAAACTTGGTATGAAGTAAGATCATTTGCTTGCTTTGTTTTGCCTTTTTTTTTTTTTTGAGATAACTGATTTCCAAAAAAAGGGAATGGATCATTTTTCATTGCAATGTTGTATCTGTTGCAAAATAAAAAGGAATTCTAGCATAAATGTTTGCGCTGCGTCTGGCACTTGCTTTCAGACTCTTAGCTATTCCCGGAATCCAACTTCACCTGCTCTACAAATTCTTGCTAGTTGGAACACTGTGGTGCAGGGGGACTTCAAATGCACTGATTATATTCCCTCCTTGTAGGTTACTATCATAATAGTACAAAAGTAGCTGTGAAGACTCTGAAGCCTGGAACAATGTCTGTGCAGGCCTTCCTGGAAGAAGCCAACCTCATGAAAACACTTCAGCATGATAAGCTTGTTAGGCTTTATGCTGTAGTGACCAAAGAAGAGCCTATTTATATTATAACAGAATTCATGGCAAAAGGTGAGAAAAACATTGGATCTGCAAACAATGCTTTGGTGAACTCTTCTGCTTCTCCTGAATTAGTCCCCTTTCTTTAAAAAGGAGGAAACAATAGAATTATTTTTTGAGTGCTCAGGTATTAAGTGAAGGAGCACCAATCCAATTGGCACTCGGCCAATTAAGATGGGCTGAGGCTTTAATTTTGTGATTCATTGCTGGATTTATGCATGTGAATTTACAGTTTTCTTAAATGCAGCGTTTTTAAGTGTTTTTGAATCAGAGAATAAACCCAAAATACCTCTGGTTCCCTTGGACCCCTTTCCTAACTTTTGTTTCTTGTATCATAGCAAGGCAATTAAAACACACTTTAGAAATTGCCTTATGTGGCCCTTTAATTGATAAATGTCTGTGCAATAAAGGAGTGGAGTGTGGTCCTGCAAGGATGGCTGCACCACTAGAAAAGGGCAACCCTTGTAGAGCATTACTGCACAAAATAAGCAAGGTTTCTTTCTCAGATTTTCTTAGGTGGCAATTTTTCTTGTTTTGTTCTGTTTTCGAGCCATATGGCTGATAACTTCATGAACAAGTGCTGAGGCACTCAATGCTTTATGACTTGTAAAGGATTGATGTGTGCTCTTGTCCTAGACAGCTTTCCTGATGGTCCATAGACTATGGTGCTTATCAAACTCAACACCACTGATCTGAGATATGGTCTGATGGGAGTTTAAATCATGCAAAGAGACTGTCTTGCTGTGGTCAACTTGAAAATACAGCAAAACACTTCACTGTATCACTTTTGTGATCCCGAAAACTGGGGACCTGGTGTGACCTTTCTTTTGGTAATAAGCTGCACTAACTTAATCTTTCTGTGTTGTAACAGGAAGTTTGCTGGATTTTCTGAAGAGTGATGAAGGAAGTAAATTGTTGCTTCCAAAGCTTATCGACTTCTCTGCTCAGGTAAAGATTAGGAAATATGCTCAAAATTATTGGAGTTTATTTGTCTCAGAGTCTGAAACTCATGCTGGGCATCTTTATCTTCAGGGTTTTTTTCAAAAAAATATTAATTTCAAATAAATTGTGAGTAAATAAGGTTATTTGAAAGGAGGAAATAGATAAAAGAGGTTTCAAAGGGAACATGTGAGGTTACTGCTGGTGACCTGCTTAGATGTCAGTGGAACCCTGATTAGATGGCAGCAAGACACATCTGCTTTCCTTTGTGGAAAGGCTGCTTCCAATTTGAGCAGCTATGTGTTGAAAGTGTAAGTACAAGTTTGTGACTTTGTGCTTAGGAGATTTCTTCAGTGTTAATAAATGTGTCATTTGATCAAATTTCTCTTAAGCTCAGTGGACTCTACTTGTTTTCAAATTCTTATGTAAATTATTGTGAAATGGTGTTTCAATATATGATTCATGAACGAGGGTGATTGTTTCAAAATATACAAGTTATCCCATGTCATAATTGAAACCTGGAGACATTTGTGTGTCAAAGCCTGGATCAAAAGCACCCAGAGTCCAGTGTTTTGTCTCAGACAGTTACCAGCATTAGATGTCCAGGGAGGCATGTAACAAAAATAGAGCAATAATTGTGGTTTTATGAGTTCTAGTTTGTGTTAGTACTAGGTAATGAAGGCATTTCTGTTAGGTTATTGTTAGTCAAACTTTTGGAGGTTTTATTATGTATTAGAGTTTACAGATTTTTGCACCCTATTACACTAATTTGTCATAACTCATGAAAAAAAAGATGGGAAAATTTTAAAAGGCATAATAAAGCAATCTGGATTTATATCAAAAATTCACAATAAGGATATATGTGTGTATATATATATATATATATATATATATATATATATCTTATATAACCATTGCTAAAGAAATAAATACAAGATTAGAAGTATTTCTTTACTGAGAGGGTTGTCAAACATTGGAACAGACTTCCTAGAGAGGTGGTCAATGCCCCAAACCTGTCATCATTTAAAAGGTATTTGGACAATGGCCTTAATAACATGCTTTAACTTCCAGTTAAAATGGCTTGAATTGGTCAAGCAGTTGGACTGGATGATCATTGGAGGTCCTTTCCAACTGGAACTATTTTATTCTACAGTATATTACATATCACATATTGATATATAAATGTTCAGTATATCAAATATAGATTTTTATTTTAACGTGGATTCAATGCAGTAGCTATTTTTGCTATGATTATTGGTTTAGTGTAGCTAAAGGCTTTCTAAGTTTTATGAGTTCTTTGGGTAATTTGTCCTTGAGAATTTAGTGGGATAAAGGCTTTGTAGATGTGGAAAACCTGCTGGAACCCAGGTCATGGTCTGAAGAGATGAATAACAGTGGGCAGAAAAGAAACAAAGAAGGTAGCTTTGAAAATAGTGGGTAAAATTCAAGGGAGAGAATATCTGTGAGCAGTGATATGAAAGGAGACCTGAGATGTGGAGAGAAAAGCATGTGGGGTTTCAAAGCAGACCCTTTTATTGGAGTTAGGGATATTGTGTTCATTGAAAATGAATATTGTGTTCTCAGAAATTTAAGGCTTAAAACCTGCAAAGAACTAGAGAGCAACTCTAACTGTGTGCAACTTGAGTAAATCACTTCAAGATACCAGGGGTCAGAGATTGTCATTTACAGAGCTTTGAAGGTCAGGTCACTTGAAATGGACATCACTTGTCACCCTGATCGGACAGCAACCTCTCAGAGCCAGTTTCTGCACTTGGTCTCAGAGGCCAGGACCTTGTGCTGCACAGGTGATGGGAGAAGTCCCTCTCATCACCTCAGATGTAGACTATCAACAAAAATTCCTGAGAGCGAGCCATATGGCATTGTGACATTTCCACCGCATATTCCTTTTCAAGCTTCTTTAATTTTTTATGATCCCCTCTAATGTTCTAGTGAATAATTATATACATTACTTTTATAATTCTTTTTTTCTCTGTGGGTCTGCTTTGATTATATAGCTGCTTGACTGGAGCAAGAGAAATATGCTTTTGCAACCTTTCCTGACTTTACCTTTAGGATATGCACTGCTGCAAACTGAAAATTGTTATTACACTGATGTATCACTTGAAGATGTGTGTCTTATGCAACAGTTCTCAGTTGTCAGATAAAAATGGGCAGATATGCCCTCTTCATAGACAGAGTCACATCAAAATGAGCTCTCTTTTTGAAAACTCTGTGATCAAGATGTGTATTTTATTTTATTATGCATCTGGGCATTATTGCAAGGTACCTAAAAGGTGCCATTATTGAAAGGTTAATCCTAGACCAAAGACAGCCCTGTCTGGATCAATAACATGTCCACTTCAAACCTTTCAAAACTACAGACTGCTTTTAGTGATGCTGCTCCCTAGGAAGTGAGAGAATTACCAAATTTAGGGCAGTATGCAACTCCAGGTATGCTCCATTGTTTCCTCTGCTTGAAATGCACCAAAAGGATGCTTGTATCCCCCTTAAGTGCTCTGCGCTCATTTCTAGTCTGGTTTTTGGGATGTGGTACCTGCTTTGACAGGAGCATCCCACCAAGCTTTAGGCCTGAGCAACCCATGTGGGCAGCTGAGAGTAACTCTGAGGCCACTGTCCAGTGCCTGCCATGACTTTAGGCTGAAGCTTTATAGAGGCTGTCTGGTGGAATGATTTATTTCTTCCAGAAGACTTTTCTCCCATTCTTACCCTAGGTTTATAGTTCTTACCATGTAGAGATTTTTTGGTTGGTTGTTTTTAAAAGGTTTTAATTTGGGTATTTCTAAAAGTGTGTCAGTAGTTCATTAAAGGTGATGGGGAACTGCTCCTTTCTTGGCAGAAACACTTGTGCAGTGTAGGCAGAATCTTCTCTTAAAGGCCACAAAACATTCCTGAAGCTGAAATTAGCTTTCCTGTCCTGCCTCTTGAATAGAAGTTACATGTAGTCGAACAGTCTTGACAGGTACCAATGATCACTAAAAGACAGGGAAAAGGCTTTAATTTTCTTTTGTTCATATGAATTTCTCTACCACTAACATATCATTTGGCCATGAAAACCCAACAATTATCATTAGAAGTTAGCATATGGGCTCTGGCACCCATTCCCTTGATCAAAAAAAAGAACCTTGATATTTTTTTTGTTATTCTTTTCCCCCAAGCAAAGATTTAACATGACTAGACACATGAATTCAGTTGTCCAGTTGCTGTGTTTCCCCTCCTTCTCCCATTCAAAATTCCTTGCTCATTATTCTTTTCCTACTTAGGAATATTTTGTATGCCCAAGTAATTGCATATGCATGGCTTCTTCGGATTTTTCTGATTCAATGCACTCAAAACCATTGCCCTGGAATTTTACAGAAATGCAGTTTGTATTTGCTGAAAACATAATGAATCATTTGATGTCACATTCTTGATTTGCGACTAATCAGATGATGACTTCAGTGAATCTGAGACAAATAAGAGGACATAAATTAAATATCACTGCCACAAATGTCTCTTGTGAAGTGGTTCTTCATTCCCTAGCCAGCAGTTTGCCCAAATATTAAATCTGTGCAGGGAAGAAGTAGGAAAGTTGATTACTCTGTGATATTTGATGTATTTTTGGTGACATTAGTTGACCTGTCTGCATTTTGGCTGTATCTGCCAAGCTGGTTAGTCCAACCTCAGCACTGATCTTACAGCAAAACCACTATCTCTCCTTCTCCCCAAATCCAAGTGATGGTGTGGGAAGGAGAGAGAGGCAGAGCAAGCTCTGAGTTAAATACTGCTCTTCTGTGTGTCTGAAAGTCCCTAGTAAGACACTTTGTGGCAATAATTCACTAGTAGCTGCTTCCTTCATTATGAAACATCTTACTTATTTCTAGAAAATATGAAATGCAGGTGTTCTTCATTCTCCTCATCATTGGAGTTTCTTTCTCATTTAGTGTGAGAACACCACCCCCCCCCCATCATTGCACAAGGGCAGTGTCACACATTGCTCTGAATAATGTATCAGTTGGTAAGAGGAGGTTGCAGTGGAAGGAGGTGGGAGAGCAATGGCTCTATTTTTCCATTGCTTAAACCGAAAAAGAGGAACAAAGACCATGTGGTTTTGTGTTGTAAGTGATGGCAGTGTGTGCCTTTGCAGTACCCCTTGGGGACTTTTTAGAAACAGATAAGCAGAAGTGATGTTAATATTTTCTAAAAATTTGGTCAGGTGCTCCTGCCTGCTTTACTGCACAGCAGAAATAAACAGCTCAGGTGCTGAGAAGGTATTCATCCACTTGTATTCTCCTAAGGTGGAGAGGAAAGAGCCTGTCATGAGGGTGCTGGACACTGGTACTGGCTCTTGCTGCTTTACTGCTGCTTCATTGGCAAATCTGAGAGCTTATGTGTTCCCCAAACTATGTAGTCAAGAGCAAGTGGTCTGTCATCCATCCACAGACATCCTGGAGAGGTGCCTGTGGCACAGGTTGGACTGTGACCCTTGCCTTGCCCATCAAAAGTCTCACGAGAGAGTTAAAAACTGACAGCTCACAAGAACAGGTTTTAGTTTTCTTTTTTCTTAGCTTCTCTTAAATTTCTGAACAGAATACAGTCTACACATCAATTTATTGCTCTGAGTTTAGAAACTATTATTTGTTTGGTGTTATCTTCTGAAAAGTAAAATGTTTTTCTTCAGAAAAAAAAAGAAACTCTGGACAAATACTGAAAAAATCATTCCCTGTGCCTCTTTTTTGGACATTAGTCATCTCTAACTTGGTTTGGAAATCAATTTAGGGTGTTGAAATACAAATTATATTGACTTAGATAGTATCTGAGAGCTGACTGTTGCCAAACACTCCTTGTGTATGAACAGGTACATAGTGTTGTAGAATAAAATAAAGTTGTTTGCCTTATCTTAGTAATTGTTCCCTGATTGTTCAGACCTATACTGAGTAAATAGAAAGCTGCAATTTTGGGGTTTTTTAAAACTCTTTCTGCACTGTTGCTTCATCAGTCCTTAAATAGAACATCTGTATCTTAACTTATTAACTCCTTCTATTTTCCTAGGATTTGGAAAATAAACTGGTTAGTGATTTGGGAAAGAGAATATTTTAACAAAAATCTTAGGAACATTTTATTTAAGATTTTGTTTCAGGAAATGCCTCTCTCTCATACATGTCTAATTCTGCCACCTGTTATTCACCCAAACAATTCTTTCAGGTCTGTTGCTACTGTGAGCATAGTTTTACAGGACTGCATCTGCACATAGGTTGTCCATGGCAATCCCTCTTTTCTTGATTCTGTCTAAAAGAATGCTATAAAGACACCAGTAATGAATAAATGGATGTGGCTTTGCTGATACCTTGGAAGAACAGAGACATCAGAACTGCTAATGGAGTTGTCTGGTGTTGAAATATCAAAATAGTTGTTCTTTTGGTTTTCAGATTGCAGAAGGGATGGCATACATAGAAAGAAAAAATTATATCCATCGAGATTTGAGAGCAGCGAATGTTCTGGTTTCAGACTTACTGATGTGCAAAATTGCTGATTTTGGGCTAGCAAGAGTCATTGAAGACAATGAATATACAGCAAGGGAAGGTATGTATTTTCATTTTTGTCTTTAGAACTTCAGCCTCTGGGAGGCAGTGAGGCTTCATTTAACACAGTAATATGGCCACCAAGGACAGAAAGTGCTGTAACAACTTCCTAGAGGCATTTTAATGCCAGCAACTTCTAAAAAGAATAAGGAAGCTAATAACCTTTCTGCACTCCCCAGGCTTTTTGAGGAGGGTATTTTAAATAAATTTCAAAACCAAAGGAAAATGAGAGTATTTAACAGCACAGAATGTTTTTCTAAATAGAACAAATAAATTGCACAACCACAGCTTCCATCTCATAGAATTAAACACCAAGAAAATATGATCTTTTATTCTCTTCACATCCTGAAGACCTCCTTTCAGTTAGGGAAAGGAAGGATCCCTGGCAGGTGTAGTTACTGGTAACAAGAAAAGCTTTAGCAGAACTGGTTACTTTTTGAAGCCGATTTAGGAGCCGCAGCAATAATTTGCATTTTCAGCAGCATTGCTGCTACTTGTAGGGACACTGGAAGGCTGGGCCATGCTCCTGCTCAGCACGTGGGTGGGAAGTAGGAGTGCAGCAGGGTCAGGACTGGCAAGAGGAAAAACATGCTTTTAAGGATGTATGTCTGGGTTTTGCCATGTGTATCTTGCTAATGTTGTCAAGGATCCTTTCAAGAATGCACAGTCAATTCATTGTAGTGAAAAGTTTTTATTTATGCTTCCATGCACAGATTGCATAAGGGTAACTTTTCAGAGCAGGTTTGTTGGCTGGCTTTCCCCTTCTTGTTTCAAAAACACTACCTCAGGTTTTGACACAGTCTGGATGGAAACTGTGGTTATGTGAGATGAGAGGGGAAGAACTAAGGTATGAGGAAGAAAGAACAATGCACTACAGTTGAGATTAAAGGAAGAGGAGCTATTCACCAGTAACTGAATTACAGTAATTCAATAGATCAGAGCAAAGGGTCTGATTAAGCAGTTTTCAGAGCTAGAAACCTATGTCTGGGGCTTTTAGCTACCTCTGGACATTGTGTACTGGTTAAGTTTTCTGGTTATAAATTTTTTATGCTGAGTTTCTTTGATATGTTTTCTGCCATTCAGAAAAGTTTCCTAGTTTACCTGGTATTTTGTGTCAGAATGACAGAGCAGGCTAAAAAGGGCTTAGAGAGAATCTGCTTACATTACTCCTTGTCATAAGAACTAAGGTAGTATTCGCAACAAAGGCTGCCTGAACTTTTTTATTTAACTGGAGGGAGTTTGCTTTGATATGGAATCAGTTAGTTAGATATGAAAGACAGTAACTTAAGGTATGATTATTTAATGTATCTCTTGCTACTGCTTTTGGATCTATGGCTGAATGTGAAATGCGTTCAAGTTGTTGCAATGTTCAAGCCAGACTGACTTTCTTTAAAATAGAAAAAGTTACTTAAAATCTTGTGAAGTTCCAGATGATGAGAAGTGTAAAACAGTGACTGTGATTTTAGCAAAAATTCACCTTACCTACAAGTCAGAAGGTGCTATGTAACTTGAAGCATCTTATTTGCCCCTCTGACACAGGATGCGCAGTGTGGTAATGTGCATCCTGCAGCACATCTCTGCTGATAACTCTTGTACAGAAGGAATTTTGGTAATTTTGCTGACTTAGGGGTGTCAAAGGCAAGTCAATTAAGACCTTTTAGTGACTTGATATTGAGTGGTTATATTTGCTTTTGACTGTTTGTGACTGAACTTATTTTTTAGGTGCAAAATTCCCTATTAAATGGACAGCACCAGAGGCAATTAACTATGGATCTTTCACTATTAAATCTGATGTGTGGTCATTTGGGATTCTCCTGTATGAAATTGTTACATATGGAAAGATTCCTTATCCAGGTATGGGCTTGTGTATTTATACTTTGGTGTTGAGAAGCAAAGAAAATATGCAGGGAAAGAGCTGGCATCTGACAGCAAGTGACAGCAATGATTTGAAAAATGTCTTACAGGTCATCTTACTGCTTTTAGAACTTACAGTCGCTGTACATGCAAACCACACACCTCTCTGGGGTAAATTCTAGCAAACAGACTAATGGCACCATGAACATATAGGCATTTTTATACATTCCAAAGATGTTACATCTGCAGCAAATGCTGCATTTTCACAGCCTCCTGCCTTATGATCGGAAGCACAGTCCCACAGCAAGGATGCAGTGCTGCCTGTTCTAACAGTGCTGCATAAGCTGCTGGGGTTTTTAGTAGGGTAATATGTGAAAGGACTAAGAAAGCATGTTTTCACAAACAAATAGGCTGTAACAATTTGCTAGTGTTAGCTAATCTAAACAAACATGAAAGCAGACCCTAAGATAGTGTTGATGTACTGTTAGGAATATTTACTATTTGTTGTTCCATACAGCTCAGGTACAAGGCTTCAGAGGTGAACACATCAATTGTAGCTGCATTAGGTAGCTGTGAGATGGTTATGTGCTTCATGTTTGATTTTTCATTGTTAAACAAAACATGTATTAATGTTTTCAGCACAAAGAGGCAACTTGTATGAAGGAGTTTTTTATGCACATGAAATTGTTAAATCTCAGACACAGCTCATTAATTCTGGGCAACAGACTGCATTCATTTAATCTTACTGAGTTTATGAAAAATTGACCTAAATTCTCTTGTGGGCAAATAGGGAAAGTACAATCTTGTTCACCTGTACTGCACATCTCATAGATGGAGTAACTTCTGAGAAGAACCCTTAGTATCCTGACAGGGAAGGAAGAGCAGATATTTCATTCAAGCAAAGCTTTCCCAGCGCTTCCAGTGCAGCAGCTCTTGCTGTTTAAATAGCGAAAACATTTTCACTACCACTTCATGAGCAGCTGGAATTCTGCATCTTGAGCTGCCAGAGATGGTTAAGAGGCAGACCTGAGTCCCTGAAGTGACAATGGGCTGAACACTTCTGGGCACAGGGAGACGGGACCTCCTGCAAGACTCAGGCAGTGGGAAAGGGGTGATGGCAGCCAACTTTACACTATGTTATGGAAGAACATATCAACTTTCCGTACAAGAGGTAGAGCCAAACCAGACATTCTCAACTGCACAGTAAAGTTCTAGTCCAGGAAAACACTTAAGCTCAAGACTAGCCCCCTTAAATTTCAAGAAGTGATAAGACTGCTTGCACAGCTAAGTGTTTAAACATATGCTCTGTGTTGGTTTGTAGGTAGGGCTATAAAATATGTGACTGTGTAGCAGGTCCTCCCAAAGCTATGCTAAATAGTGCTTATATCCCCAGGAAGGATCCGACAAGAGTTGTATGCAGCCAAGTAATGCACAGTTCTTCCCACAGTCAAGTTATCTTTTTTGTTCCCTGTTAGCACATACCTTTGCATCCTGACAGTTGCTTACATTACCTGGGCTCACAAGGTGATTTCTGGATGCCTTGAAAATTGGCCTTCTCTGAGAAAACCTACAAGGTCACCTGGAAACTAGAACTACAAAAATACAAAATCCAATCCAATACTTAATTCTGCAGCTAAGTGTGCTCTCTCCTTACTTCCATAAATTATAGCATATTTTTATTTCAAGAACAAAGTCATTCTGTACAGCAGACAGTACTGTGGTATTACTGTGGGAAAATATCTCTTCTAGAGGAAGTCTGAGCAGTATATCTTTTTAAATATGGGAGCATTTTTATGAGCACCATAAGTAGTCCATGCACTGTGGATTCATTCATCAACTAGCAATTAGAAGTGGAAGGCTTTTGCCTGCATATTGGAAGATTTTAATACTTTGTAGGTATTGCTTATATTCAAATGGAGGAGGCATATATACCCATTTTAAATCAAAGTATTGCTTGAAATAGCCTGACTGAGAATCATAGTAAAATATATGGGTGACCAATTTACTTTATGTGAAGAGATGTGACAGATTTGGGGAAATTACCCCAGCACGGAGTAGTAATCTGGTGATAGGTTGCAACCACCAGCCACTGGAGAGGTACAGTGAACTGATTTTTCAATTCCAGTTGGAATGTTTCAAAATATTATTTTCAATTATTAACCAGCTGTAACAACCAGAGAGTAGTCAGCATAGAGCTGCATATGAAACAGTTTGAGTTGAAACTGGCAATTAATTAATTCCTGTGAGGAAATTCCAGGTAGGCAACTTGGTAGGAAGCATTTCTAGCCAAGAAACTTGGAGCTTTTGTGATCTTTGTTCTTAAATTTCAACAGCTGTTTCTCTTCCTGAGAAACTCAAAGCAGCTAGCGGGACTATAGTTTCAGGAACTACCTCTGAAACATGAACCAATTTTCTGGGCACCTAAGTTGAATTTGCTGTAAAAACTAATTTCTAGGTGATTATATAATATGTCAAATACTGGCAACATCCATGCTTTCATTCCAGTTATGTCCACTGCTCTTCACAAGGTATGATGTTTTCTGTACAGTGGGACTCTTCCTCCATATCACTGTGTCCATATAATTTCCTAGGCTCTAACATAAGGATATACATAAGCATAAATTAACGACAGCATAAATTAACAGGCATGTACCCAAACTTTAGAGCTAATGTCCTTTGCTGGCATTCAAGAGGGTGTAAGTGTAATAAATATGCATGTGGGATAAATTTCTTTTACTAACTAGGATGTAGTTATGATGAAACAGGTAATTCTCTAGCCACAGGGAAAAAAAAAACAAAATAAAAAAAAGGGAAAAGTTAAACAAGTAGCTATTTTGAGAAAACTGCTTGGACTGTGGGTAAGCCTTTTTCTTTTAAATAAAATCCCAAGCACCTGCAAGTATGTACATGAAGTATTTACCTTGGGATACTGATAAAAGTATTTTCGGTTTTTGCTTCTACACTCAAACCCTCAAATTATTTAACAGATAGTTTTCCTGCAGGGTAGCTGAAATACAGTCTTTGACATTAGCATTCAGAATGTAACAATCAGTCCTGCAGTCACTAGATCTAAGCACAGTCCTATAAAGGACTTAAACCCAAGAAATCAGTCCCACTCTGCACAAAAGCTCAATAGCAGCAGTCCTCATGTAGCAGCACACAGTTAACTAAGACTTTGCATAGTATGAATGACTGTTTTCCTGCACATATTATATACAATCCATTTCTTTAAGCTTAAGAAGTCAGATCCCTGTTCTCTACAAAATGCTTTATTGACTTTTCCCCTGTATTTAATATGTATCTATAGAGCAGTAATTCCTTATTCTGTGACGACATGCCATTGCATTACTTCAAAATACTTCTCTGCACATGGGCACTATTAGCTCAGGAAAACTTCCCTTCTCCTTCCAAAGAGGAACTGACAATACAAAAGATGTGCCTAAAGTAAGGACTTTGATCCAGACTCAGATTACATGGCTGACAGTGTTTCTGGAATAGGCTAAAGCCAAAAGGCTTGAGCTGAAGTCAGCTGTATAAACTATGGTTATCTTGAATAATCCAAGTAGTTATACCGGATAAAGTTGTCATTTGGTTGTAATTCAAATGTGTCCTTACCTGCCAAGGGCCTTAAATCATAGCCATAGTAGATAATACGTACAGAGATGTGCACAATCTGCAGCAAAAAAGCTGCACAGTCACCAAGTGCTCAGGAAAGCACCACATCTGCACCTCAGTGCTGAGCTTGCTCAGAGCAGGACCCATCCTGCCTCCTCTCAGCCAAGCACAGCTGCTCGCCACACCTCTGGGCAGCTGGTGTGTGCAGGAGCAGTGGCTGTCACACATAGACCTGACCAGAGATAACCACGAGTGACTGTAGTCTTGGGCAGAACTGCAGCACAAGGAGCATTCAGCCCCAGGAGCAGCCAGTGGCTGTGGGGTGCCTCCTGCATGTCCAGTCATCAGAACATTCAGCATTCACTGAGCACAAAAAACTTAGAGTTTGGGTCCTGGAGAAGGCAGTCCTGGCACCATTGCTCCACTGGGTTGCATTAGATTTGCAGAGGAAGTGACAAGCCAAAAGGCAGGTTTCTGGATAGGAAGTGGTGAGGCCTAAAAAAGCAAAAGCTGACCCTAGCATAGGGGACCTTCTGAGAGTAGGTGTTGAAATTGTTCTGTGAACCAGTCTCTCAAGGGTTTGATAAAGCAGGGGGAGGGGATGATGGGAAATTTAAAAAAAAAAAGGAAGGAGAAGAATGGAGTCCAGGGCAGGACTTTCTCATGTGATGTTAGTTGGCATGTGATACTCAGAATGCACTTCTGGTAGATTCATATCCTCTGAAAGATAACCCTAACAGGAAAACAAAGCAAAGCTCAGTCCAGCTTGCAAGATGGTTTTGCATGACAGTAACAGGAGAAGGAATAAGGGAGAGGAACTTGCATGTTACAAGGTTTTCATGAGTGACTGTCCAGTATCTTGCAATCAGCAGCACTTACACAAAAGCTGATGTAGAAGAAAATCTGAAAGTTTGTTACTACATTGGGCCAAGTGACTTGGCAGCAGTTTCAAATAGGTAGGTTGCTCTTCATCTCAATGTGAATGGGGTCTACAGTAAGCAGGTCAGTTGCTCTGCAGCTATAGACAAGGCTGATGCCAGGGTGGAGTTTTGCTGTGAATCTCATCACCACCAGAAGCAGAATATTTCTGGTGGTAGGGCTGGTCAGAAGAGCAGAATGGAGATGGTGCTGGAGACAATTATGATCTTGTTAGACTTGGTACTAAAGCGGTTGCAATGCTCAACTGCAGAAATGGAAATCTTCCCCCCAGGATTTTCAGAGCAAGTCTCTCATTGCCGGTACACACCTCAGCCTTGTTTATTGAACTCCTGCTAGTAGCTACTTTTAGTAAGTAGCAGTAGTCTTGTATTATTGGATGAAGGTCTTTAGGCTGAAGTAAATAAAAAAAGGTAATTTCTCTAGGAATTGAGATACTTCCATCAAATCCTTTTTATCCCCTCTCTTTCTCTTTTTTGTTAAAGGTATGAGCAATTCAGATGTGATGGTTGCTCTTCAGCGTGGGTACCGAATGCCACGCATGGAAACCTGTCCAGCTGAGCTTTATGATATCATGAAAACATGCTGGAAAGACAAAGCAGAAGAGAGGCCGACATTTGATTATCTACAGAGTGTGCTTGATGACTTCTACACAGCTACAGAAGGGCAATATCAACAACAGCCATAGAACAAAGAACACTTTTTCTATTGACATGGATCATTGGCACAGACTATCCTTTGGACAGACTGCTCAAAGCAATTACTTCATGAGTTCAGATGTTTTAACTGAGTGTGGAAGCTGAAGTGCTGAAGGAAGAGTAATTCTGCAGAGAAATAGTTTTTGTTTGGTTAAAACAGTTCCTTGAAGTTCTTCTTAAATGCTGTGTGTTTTGCATCTGCAGAAACACTCCAAAGCAAACAGACTTCTGGGGTAGGGAGGGAGAAGGAAGGAAAGTGATCAGGGCCTGGTACAGTTTAACAACACTTTCTTAGGATTTAAGTCATGCAATGTGTTACAAGGAAGCTTTTATAAGGGGGTGAAGGGATCCATGAACAGCTGTCCCAAAGAACTTCCCAATTTAAGACATGCTGATGTTCTTAAATTATCTTTTTTGAAATACAGCATATTGTGAAAATTATTTTTATATCCTTGTTGTTTCACATTCCTATCTGGCATACTGTCACCTCTTGTAAGACTTTCTAAACAGTGGCAGGATTTCCTTTGAGGAAGAGTTATGTATTTAATTCTTTACACTGAAAATAGTTCTGTTTTACTGCTGTATTGTAATCAATTTAAAATAATTTTCAAAGCATCACAAATGCAGAAGTACAAGACGAACACCATGACAGCAGAAGCAGCAGCACATCTAGCTCTGTGTTAAACCTTAAGCTTGCCACAAGGCCAAAGTCATCATCTGAAGTCCACAGGGTTTTGAAGGAAGTTAATACTTTCATTGCAGTTGCTGAAACTGTTACCAGTGAAAATATTTTAATCTTAATTTTAATGTGATTAGTCACAAATATTCCTTATGTTTTTGCTGTTTTAATCAACTCACCTCAAATCTGTTTTAAAACTAAAACTAGCTCTAGCACTATCAAAAGCAATTTGTGGAAATATTCAATAGGATAACAACTTACCTTGCAGTGACACTGTAGTTTGTTGCTCAGTAAAGTGAATGCAATTTGCTAAGATCTGTATATTGAATTGTTCTTCAAATTACTTACCAAAACAGATGAGCTAGTGGAATTGCAATGTACGCACAGCACAGATTACTTTTGGTTTTTCAAAGTGACCCTGGTTCTTAAAACTGAAACTCAGTACACATCTTTGCCACCCTTCAGCTCAATTATTTAGGCAAATGGTACTTTGCAGAAGCTTAAAACCTTTCTGATAAAGCTTCAGTGTGCCTGCAGTTGAAGTTCAGCAGCAGAAATATTAATTGCTTTCTTTTCCATTGGCTTCCTTCAGTCAAACTGTGTAGTTTAAGCAGACTATCAGTTAAATATGTAAATATTTTCTATTGTATGGTGATTTTTAATTTTAATAAACACTTAATCTGAAGCAAGTTGTGTGGTAAAATGAGATAAATCAAATGGCTGGTGTTCTGTCCAAAGAAGTAGCTTAATGTGGAAGAGGGCAACATCTGTTCATCACCAACATGTACTAATGGAGTCTACTTTCCTTACAGCCATTCAGCTTTTAGAAGCTGAAAAGGACCAGCCAGCCATTTTTGCATCCTTCTTGTGGTTTCTTTTTAACCTGAAGGGCAGGAAGAGAGCAAACCAGTCCTCAAGTACCCTTTAAAACAGCTTCTCATGAGCCTTTGATTTAATAGCAACACAGTCTTTTAGCAACTCTCTGGAAAACATTACAGTTAAGCACAGACTAGTACTTCACTACAGGCTTAATTTTATTTTAGGAGGAAAAAAAAAAGAAAGCATACAGACTACCAAGGTATAGCACTAAGTAGTTTGAAATGGTATTATGGAAAGCTTCCAGTATTAGTCTGTTCTGATGATTTTTTTAACTTGTTTGAATACTGTGTTCCTAAAGCAATTTGTACATAACAGCTTTCTTACTCAGGGAATGAATACTTGGTGTCTGGTATTTAATAGTTGGAACAGCTTGTGTGAGAGTAGAATAATATTGTATAAATTCTACCTTGCAGGGATTATAGGCCTCTAGAACCACTGGACCCAGATAACCCTCTATTTAACAGAAACAGTTCAAAAGACAAGAAAAGCAGTGGTTGAAGTACAGCATGTACAGCCTGGTTAAAGAGCTGTAAGAGGCATTACTGATATTTGCACAGACCAATCCCAAACTCTGAAGATCTAGCAAGAACAGTCATACCAGAGGGCTGTGCTCACTGTCACACAGGAAGGCTGCACCACCTAGTGTTCTCCCCAGGGAGGGTGAGGTTCCTGCTCTGAACTTAGTCCCCCCCTTCCACTATGAAAAGCACCATTACAGGAACTGATCAATCCAATTTACTTAGAGATTCTACAGCAAGCTTCCAGCACTTGCAGGCATGCTACCTTCACTGTAATTAGAAAAGAACTCACTCTCACTAAATGAAAAGGTTCTAAGAAGTCTATTTCAAATTTTGTGATGTCGCAGTCTTCCATCCATAAAAGCTACTAGATAAAAGCTAAATAATATAATAAAGGCTATGATTCTTTCAACTTCACATCATCCCAATATCAATCACTATGGTCATTTAGCCTCTAATTTTATGACCTTATCTTGATTTCACCGATTCAGAAAATAAAGAGTCAGAACTTAATTTAGCAAAGGAAAATTTTATTAAATAGATTTTTCAAAGTTTAATGCATATTCTTAGTGGAAGTTCAAATGATATTAAAACAAGTTTCTTTACAAGGTCAAGTTAGCTGAAAAATAGCAAGGAGCCACATAAGGTCTCATTTTATTGCCTCTTTTAGCAGTTTGCTTAGTTTAGTCCCAGGAAGGCAATCTCCAGGTCAAAGCCAAATAGTAACTGAAGACCCAAGCTATTTTAGCTACTTGAGATGAAGTTTACAAACCTCTGATTTCTAGGAATCAACAGTGAACTCAAATAATATAAATACATAATGAGCAACAGGTAAGAGACATCCTACTTTGCATGAACCACATATTTATCAGTACAGAAGACCATGATAGCAGTTACTCCACAATTAAAACATATATATTTCTCAAATTATATCCCTGTATCAACAGTAAAACCACAAGTTTAGGCCTAAACTTAAAAGCTCTAAATTCAACCTCAATTCAATTTAAAAAGTTATGTATTAAACATTTTTCTGTCAGTTAACATGACAGTGAAGATGGCACCTAAGAGTGAGAAAGAACTACCAACAGTTTAAGACTGATAAAGAAGCCCAGTAATTGCACATTTTTATTTATCAAATGTTATTCTTTTGCTTTATGAGGCAACAGAACTTGTTTTCTTGAATGGGGTGAATCCTCTTCATACTTCCCCCAGCCTTTACCAAGAGGTGTCCTAGCAGTGGTTGCTACTGTGGATTTCAGGTTAGCCAGAAAACCTGTCCTGGGTTTCTGTTGTTTTGGCTCCTCTACAAAGAAATGCTTTTTCCGTTCTTTAAGTTCTTTTTGCAGGGAAGACACTGTTTCTTCGAGCTCAAGAACACGTTTAGCCCAGTTCTGAAGACAATTCATTTCTTGATCCTATGAGGATAAGGCTATTAGGTATATGAACACTTCAAGATCTTTTTTTATGTAGCTAATTTTCTGGTTCAGATTATTTTACTATACCCATGAAGACCCTTACTATTACTATGCCAAATGGCTACTCAGTACCCATTTCCTCTAAATTACATAAAAGTATTTAAAAAAACAGCAAGCTATAAGGCCACTGAATCCAATTACAGACCAAGTCTTACTGAAAAGCTGATGTTAAAATGCTTAGCTACAATGTGCAAAGAATTGATCTTGTTCTAGGAATCAAATAAAGGTGGCTTTCCTGTCTTGCAATATCTGAAAGCAAAATTGGTCAAATCAAAACTCTCCTCATGTCATAAATCTGCTGATCAGGACTCAATAAATGCTCTGAGTGGTCAAAATACAGAGTATTAAATATGCTCTCAAATCTTTGAGGTTAACAAAGTCATCTTTCTGTTAAGAATCAACAGGAAAATGACTTCCAAGTAAGAGGTTCAAGTCAAATAATTTTCAGTTTCAGACTAAAAAGTATGCATAATTTAATGTTCAAAGAAAAACATCACTAATGAGTATTATAGCCACCTTGCTTCATTTGCAGATGACAAGGGAGGTATCTGAGGTCAGATGTTGTAAACTTTAGGAAGTCCCTGCTTTTGAAGGAAAGATTTCTACTTCAACAAACAACTTACCTGCCCATATCTCTTATCCAGCTTGGCCACCTCTGGCAGGACTTTAAAGCCATAGATCCTTAGGCCTTGTTGCATTAACACTTGTGCATTGACATCTTGCTTGCAATAGCAACACACTTCATGGCTAGAGTTCTAAGTAGTATTTTCTTTGCTTGACAATAATTTGTGGCGTCTTTAGATCAGTAAGATTTGTCAGCACAGAGTTACCCTATTGACCAAGTCTATTGCTTAAGGTGAAAAATTAATCTTGTCTTAAAATATTCAAAGTCAAGGAGTGAAACTCATGGGCTCTGAGCTCATAATTCAGGAAGTTAGTATCAGAAAAAAAACTGCTAACAGCAAAACAAATTGTTAATATGAACAGTGATTTTATATGTAAAAAGATGCAGAACCATCTCGTATAACTACAGACGTGTCACATTAAAGTTGCTTTTAAATTGTTGACAAACCTTGAGCATGATTGTGTGTTTCAGTTGACTATTTTCTTCTGCCATTTTTCTGTAGCCTTCATTAGCTTCTAGCAGGGCTTCATTGAGTTTCTGTATTTTAAACTTCAAAGACTTTATAAGCTGAAAAAAGCCCACATTCTGAAGTTCAAGACAGCATGTTTTACATTAATTTTGTTTATGACTAGAACAGTGCAAACTGCAAGATCAATACAATGAAAATGAAGTCTGCTTCTCTCAATCTCCCATGGCCCAACTCATCATTTTGGGTGATAAGGTACAGTTGGAGCACTCAAAGGCTATTGTGTTGAAGCTTCTAGATTAACACAGACCTGTCAATCACAGAACAGTAGCACAGACCAAGCTACTTCTGGAACAGCCTGCTCCTTTTCAGTATGGGTATTTAAAAGAACACTTTTGTCTCATTAACACTATTCATATAAAGAATTGGAGCACAGTCACCACAGAAGACCTCACCTTTCTAATGGCAATAATAATGGATTAAGTCCCAAGAAGAAAAAGAAACTCTGAACCAGCAAAATTATTATCATTAATATTCTTCTCTAAGGTTGGAAGGAAAATATCTAGATTGCTAAAAAAAACACATACACTTTGCCCATGTTTAATGGCTGAATGGGAAGAAAAAATTGGTGAATTACTCATCACACGTGCACTGATCTGTGAGGCAAAGCAGCAGCAGGACACTGATGGAACCAACTGTTTAAACTGTTGTCACTTCAGTTATTGCCAGGCATCAATCTCACCATTCTAACACTTTCTAGCCACACAAACCAATCAATAACTGTATACCCTTGTCAAGTATAAAAGCCAAACTTTCACCAAAATTTGAAAATCACATAGGAAAATCATGTAGCACTCTGAAGAACAGGAGTAAAAAACAAATGCCAGGGCCATACCATGAGACATTAAAATTGGTAAGGAACAAGTTATTTTTAGAGTACTCTTTCTCAATAGACAGGGATTTAACTTTGTTTTCCATTTACATGGTTTATTAGAACCAGCTGGAAACTATTTTTCCAATGCCTAGTCTTATTTGTTGTTAGTGAAAGGAGCAAGGCTTGCCTCTTCCCTTCTCACCATTCTCTTTAAACGTGGGAAACTAACTGTAGCCTTACAACAAGGTCACTCAAGGTATAGACTAAAAATGCATACCTAAAAAAAAATTGTTTTCCATAACACAGCCTCCAACTCATAATTCCCACCTCAATCAGAGCACATGGGTATTTTTTGAAGAACAGAGACAGTACCCTTAAGTTTAAGGGAATAGTGGAAGGGGACTGGTTTAAGGCACTGTTTTGGCTCTAGATCAAAACTGCCACCACATTCTGTAACTGTGCTCCTGTGCAGGGGCAGGCAGCATTTCAGGAAGGCCATGGCAGCAATATTTACAATAAATTCCAACAAAGCCTACATATTTCCTCACTTCCAACTCACACCATGTTCACAATACTTGTTACAGTAGTAGGTTCCTTTACAAACTAGAGGAAAGCCAGAACACAGACAAGCTCTGGCAAAAGTCATCCACAATTGTGCAAGGGCTTTGCAAACCTGATGCCCATTTGCAGGAATATTCATGCCTTTGTCTACAGTGCAGATCTTTAAGCACTGAACCATGACAGAGTTTACAGCTGTTATCCCCAGATTTGTTAAATACTAAGCAAGAGCTACCTCTTCCTTCTCTTCACATTGCTTCTGCAATCCTGCATTGGCTCTCTTCATTGTCCTGTCCGTAAGACCTATTGACAAAAGAAAAGCTTGCTTGTTTCTACCCATTACTGAAAGTAAATTGAACATTGAACAACCAGAATAGATTCTTACCTTGTTCCATGCTATTTTCAGTAGTCGGAATATCTGAGTTCTGACTTCCCAGAGTCAACAGCTTCCCTGACTGTTCATCAAGTTGCCTTTCCAATTTCAGTATTTTCCTCTCTCTATCCTGAAAAAATACAGTCATATGGTAGAATTTTTCTATATTACTTGATCCAATGCACTACTACACATCCTTCAATTACATCATACATGTATATACAATTTTAAATCATTTCACAGGTGGAAAGTGTGATGGTTATGGCTAGGAAATCACAGTAAAGAATAACGTTCAGATCACAAGACCTTCTTAGAAGGAAGTTACTTTACACAGGAGTCAACTCTTCCAGTCTGAAGATTTCTAAACTGGTCTAAAAGTAACCATATGGCAGAAAGGAAACTTCAGTGAATCTGTGTTAAACACTGTTGCCAGTTAGTTTGCCAAATAAGGAAAAACATTCTTCCTAGAACTACATTTGAATCTAAACCTCTTTTTCAGTACCTGTCAGATTGCTAGGATGGTATCTTAGAGTGAGAAAACAAAAAAGTACCACCACAAATAAAAGTTATGCATCTTATTTTGGTTCTCTGCAGTTGCCTGTTCAAATTTCATGTTGCGCTCTCCTTCATGAGCTAACACTCTTACAGTCTTAGGGATTTCACTCATTTCTTATCTGACTTGCTACCTAAACCATCTTGTTCTTTGAATCTTCCCTTTTGCAGCCTTCTGGCCAGTGTAGGAGGCATCTATAAATACAGAGAGCACTATTAAAACTCTTCTCCTGCACCTCGAAATCGTGTATAGCTAGCATTTAAGTGAACATAAAAACAGTCTAAAGTGGGGGCGGGGGGGGGGACAATTGCGAAAGAGCTGGAAAAGCAGAGGCCATTAGATAACACAGTGCTGCTTTTCAGCACCTGAATGGAGAGCTGTAAAAACAGAAATGTTTATATACAGCAATCTACCATAGAAACCCATTTCTCTCATGTCTTGAAAGGAACCTGCCTACCCATGGAATATGATGTCTTATCAGTTCCAGGACAGAAGATTGCAGTGAGAAAGTCCCTCTGCTGTACACCACAGTTCTATTCTTCCACTACAGACTTTCTGAAAAGAGCAGGACCCACAGGTCTAATCTGCTGCCTGGATGCACTTAGCCATCCCTGCAGAGGTTAAAAAACTGAGTTGCACATGGCTAACATGGTTGTGTTGCAAAAGGAATAGCAACTTACTGATGCCAACTCTGAGTAGTTCTAAGTTTACATTCAGGAGATTGAGTTCTCTCCTGCATAGAGTTTGATATCTGCGCAGTTTCTTATCCCACAATCCTCTTACACCCCCTGACCTTCGAAGCAGAGATTCATCAAAATTAAAATAGCTATCCTGTACCAAATTCCCCGTTGCCCTTTCAGAGGAGCACTTTACTTTACACCCAAATATCTTCAGAAAGCCAGACTGTTGGATACACCATTCCTCTAAGTGTTCCAATAAATGCACTGCGGAGGTAAAGATGACTTGGATTTAATTGAACTGTGCCCTCAAAGTTCAGGCTGTTTAGGTATGCACTAACAGGTAGTGTCAGACAGAAGACATTTGCATCTTTATGGTTAGCATTTAACACCAGAACAGCAAGGCTGAACAACTACTAGTTATCTTGACTGTCCAGCGTTATATTTAGAATTCCAAAATGATTCTGTTACAGAAAAGCAAAATTTACAGTTAAGAGGCCAATACATGTTTTTTAGTGGCAGTCAAGTCATACCTCAACTTTCTCTTGTTCAGCTAAAAATTCTTCTATGGGAACATAATGGTCTTCAATTTGTTCCATCGCACACATATATGCATGTTTCTTAATGGCCTCCTTATACATTTCAAATTTGCTCTCCAGTTTTTCTTCGTAACTGTCTTTCATATCTTCCAAGCGGTTGCTGAGGAGAACATGTTAGATTTATTTAATATATTTGCATTCTAGCTATTACATTTGACACCATGTATTCAGCTGGCAAGATCAAAGTTATTTGCCTAATCATAAATAATGAATTTAAGAGACCAAGTAGTACTTTGCTCCTTTGCAATCTCAGTAATCCTAAAGACGTGCCCCAAAGCATAACTTCTATTTGGCATGTAACAAAAAAAGTGCTATAGAAGAACACATACTTAATGCCCACCAACATATAGCAATAGAAATTCTTACACCCATTTAGACATGATATTTGAAGCATATTTCAAGGGGGTATCTTTCATTTTGGGTTTTGGATGGTTTTTTTCCATTAAAGATAAACACCAAATTCATTTTCATAGAATCACAGAATAGCCTGGGTTGGAAGGGACCTTAAAGATCATCTAGTTCTAACCTCCCTGTCATGAGCAGCAACACCTTTCACTAGACCAAATTGCTCAGAGCTCCATCCAACCTGTTCTTAAACACTTCCAGGAATGGGGCATCCACAAGTTATGGGCAACCTGTTCCAGAGACTCATCACCCTCACAGTAAAGAATTATTTCACAATATCTAATCTAAACCTACTCTTTCAGTTTGAATCCACTCACCCTTGTCCTGTAGTACATGCTACTATGAAAAGTCCCTCTCCATCTATATTTCAATACATTACATGTCACTCCTGCCACAATTTAAAAACGTGCCCCATCAGTGACATAGAACATCATCTCAACTTAGAAAAAGTATCAGTACTGTTTCATGTGTTTGGTCAAAGGCAACCAAACAATTTTAAATTCAGTGCAGGTGTTAAACCCTAGAGTGCTCAGACGGCAAGTTGGTGTGAGTCTGTTAATGGTTCAAACAGCAGGAAACTGATTTAAAGAAGAGAACAGCTAGGAGGAAGTGAATTCAGTTTGAGCAATCTGGACACACTTGAAAAAAAAATCCCAAATCAGTAACATTAATTAGGTAAGCACAGATAAGATAGTAAACTAACAATGGCTCATAAGTCATGCAGAAAAGATCAGAAGAGACATACAATTCAAACTACCTTAAGCACTTGCATGTATATTAACATGACCAAGTGTATCTTTTGGCACAATCATAAGCCTCAGTAGGGTACCTGTAACAATCTTCTACATCTGCTAAACAGTAGTAGCAAGTCAGGACAAGCTCCAGTAGTTACAAACTAAACAGAAAAGTTCAACAGAAAGCAGCATTACTTTTTCATTGTACATGGGAAGAGCCTGATCTGTACAAATTTAATCTTCTTCCTTCCTTTTACATCAGAGGTTTTGAAAATGTCCAGCCCTAACTTCTCTAAGTAACGAGTATGCATGGCTTGCATATACATATATTTGTAGATACATAAATATATGTGCATTTACATATGTGGAATCCTTTCAGTGTCAGATAAGACTTGCCTCCAGGTTTCCTCTGTTTCCAACAGTTGTTGAAGCATTGCTTCTGCCATCTCTTTACGTATCTTCAGCTCCAGAAGGAGCTTACTTTGCCTTTCCGCAAGTAGCTTCTCCTTTAAGTTCTCTGTAGTTTTCAAGAGGTCCTGAATGTAACACATTTCAGTTCAGAAAACAAGCCAGAAACCCATACTGATATGCGTGTCAAACAAAATAGCCATACAGGCAGCCATCCACAGAGGGTGTTTTTACAAGCCTGTGTTTTCAGGGGGGGCTGCACCAAAAGTTAAATAATTTCAAACATGAATTTCTACTGCAAAGACAACCTTAGGCCATCTTCATGGTTTCTGCTATCAAAAACTCCACTGCTGTTTTGGCATTTAAGTACTAATTTCTACAACTGTTGAATATAAAGCCTAATTGATTTTTAGTTTATTGCTATTAGATTGCATACCTTTGCTTTAAACATACTGCATCTTAACTTTCCTGCTGTTCCCAAAAGAGCACTAGCAACTAAATAATGTTATTTTAAACACACATGCTGCCTCCTTACTCTTCTCATTGAGCAGTCAGTTGAATTCCAAATTTAGCACTTGACCTAACTAGAAAGCCACAGGTATGCTTCCATGACTCCATTGAACTAGGCCACTTTAAGTCTAGGCCTGTCTGACACTAAGCAGAAGCTTAAACATCCCATTTGATGCAGCACCCAGCACAATTCCTATGCTAAAAGATTCTATTAGATAATTATCTAATATAGATTATATTAAATAATTAGATATTAGAACTAATAGCAATTAGAACCAATAGCTTTCTTGGGTACAGTTTTAAGTATATGTGTATCTACCTCATGACTCAGAATGGTAATGTCCACTTCCTCTTCTGCAGAGGTTTCAGTACTGTCAGGAAAGTCATCTACAGATGTGTTAGCATCAAAGTGCATGATAGGCTTGCCATCACCTCCAACTAGCTTGGGTGAAAAATAACCAAAACTTTTGGGTAGGATTGTCTGGATAACCTGGAAAATCCAAGGTTGATTTATCTATGCTGTCAGTATTGCAGATATGAGACTACCGAGAAGTGGCATGAATGCATTGTTGTATTTACACAATATTTAATAATTACAAAAACATCACAAATTTTTACATGTCTTGTAGCAGAAAAAAAAGTCAATATGAATATAAGACTTTAATACTCTAAAAAAAAACCAAACCAAAAAGAACCAATAAAACCCCAGAAAACAAACAAAACACCAAATGAAACAAACCACCCCCAAAACTGAAAGATTATCTATTAGCAAACTTAGTATGCTTGTCTAGAAAGGTGATTCCTATCCCCTTAAGATAAAAGGGTTTTAGTATAGTTTCCTGCAAAATTAATTGAAAAGCAGCAAATCCTTTAAACATTTGCTTCTTCTTGAAATACCATCACCAGGATCCAGCAATTCATGCTAGTTACATAAAGATTTTAACTATTTGAGTCATAAGGCAACATATCAGAGAATTTTGTCTCTACGGTGCACACTTATGATGAATGTTGAAGCTAAAGAAAATTAGGAAAAAAATCATTCTCTCTGAGCTCATATTCGACATGCTATTACAGACTTGTAATGTGTCAAAAATAATTATTTCTGCCATGAAACACAGTGTAGCTCACTACCCATGGAGGCCCACTCTCTGCAAGAAGCAGCTTCCAGGGTATGATGTTAAGGCCAAACATCGACACCAAGTCCTGAATTAATTAGGAGACTGACAAACAGAGATAGCAGAAAAAGCTCAAAAGCACATTAGAAAGCAGCCCATCACCAAATGTAAAAGATAAGCCAACAGGGGAAAAGAGTGGCCTGTCTGAATAGAAAACTTTGGCTGAAACTTGAAAAGAAAGAAAGAAAAAAAAAGGGCAGGCAAGTCAAGAGGACCAGGATGTCATGAGGTTATGCAGGAAAACACAGAATATAAGCCCAACTAGAATTCAATATGGCTACTGCCATGAAAGACAGCAGAAAATGTTTTTACAAATACACATACAATAAAAGGAGGGCTAAGCATAATCTCAATCCTTTAGTGAATGCAGACAGAAATACACGGTGTCAAAGGAAGAAGAAAAAGGCTAAGGTACTTAATGCCTTCTTTCCTTCAGTCTTTAATAGCAAAGACCAGTTGTCCTCAGGGTACTCAGCCCTCTGAGCTGGAAGACACACAGGGAGCAGAATGAAGCCTCCATAACCCAGCAGGAAATGATCAGCAACCTGCTACAACAGTTAGACACACACAAGTCTATGGGGCCAGATGGCATCCACCCAAGGGTACCCAGGGAGTTGAAGGAAGGGCTTGTCAAGCCACTTTGTTTATTATTAATTACTTGCCCTTAGCCCAATGGGAGCAATGCAAGCGCAAAAGATCTCATTGAGACCACAAAATAAGAAAGCAGCTACTCCTTTTACTACCAACTGTCCAAGAAGTTGTGAACAACTGTCATGTTGTGAAACAGATGCTTAATTGCACATAGGTTAAATAAATAACAAAAGCTTGAACTGAAATCTTGAATTTGCTCAGATACATGGTATAATTAGTCATACATGAAAGTGCCCTTACTAATTCTTATACAGCACATGGGTGGTGTGGAATTGAATGGCTAGACAGCTGCAGTTACCTTAATTTTTTACCACCAAAATAGATTTGAGGGTGGGGAAGACTACTAGAAGCTTTTTAAAGAGAAGCCACATGCAGAAGAATTACTATGATGTGCCATAAGTCAGAATCACACTCAAATTCATACAACCTGATCTTTTCACACATCAATAGTGACCAAAAAAAAAAAAGCAGAACAGCAGAGAAAGTAGATGCACTCTTACCTGTCTGGCTATAGCTGAAAACTTCATTACATGTAGTGTTTCATCATATGTGGAAGCATGCTGATTGATGTTTACAATCATACAAGCTTTGCCTTTCCCACAAAAAAATGGCTGAAACAGACGAGTCAGCTTGCTTTCTCTGAATGGAATATAGCTTGGCTTCATCCTCATGGAGAAAATAAGAATAATGAAACAAAATACATTTTTTTAAGTTGTGGGATATTGTAGCTTACTTTAATTTTGTTTCTTTCTTTCAGGAAAGAGATCCTGTAAGATGCTTTTATTTAAGCCTAACCTATTTCACGTCAAAGAACAAGGTGTTTGTTGGATCTCATAAGCTCTCCAATAAGCTGAACTATTCAAAATTAAAAGTAGTATGGTGTCTGCATCACAGTTCCCTAGTGTTACAAAGCAGAGAGCGGAAAAAGCCAAAAGCTAAGTACAGGACATCTGTCAGCTGCCTGATTAATCTACCTGTATAATCTGGAAGTGGAAAAGAAGAGGATAAAATGGGAGTTCTGTACATCAAGCACATTGCTCATACACACACACACTAAAAAGTCATAGTTTGCTGCAAATTGCCTTTTTTAGTTCTCTGCAAACAACAGGTTAAGAGAAAAAAAGTGTTCCTTTCAGGTATCCCAGTGACATCTGTAATAAAAAAGGCTTACAATACTCTGTAGATTTCCATTTTTCTCTGGCTGTGCAAACTGCTTGTAGAAACATAAAGGGGCACTTAGACTTTCAACCTAAAACTTGGAATGTTGTAAAACTTACTTTGGATTTTGATTTTGCTTCAATGCTGCAATGCATTTTCCAAGGATATGAAGAGAATTGTTAATATTTCCTGCTTCTTTCAGTCTATCTCCAAAGACATGTGTTTTATTACACCTCTCTGATCCAGCCAAGTCACAGAAAGACATCCTGCACGAAACAGTTATCCAGAACACACATGTGAACTTGTTTCTAAGCCAGTATGAAACCAGAACATCACGTCTTTTTATTTCTTAGTGTGCCTGAAGCACAAACGAGTGCTTCATTTCAGCCTATCTAGATCACAGAATTGGTTGTACTTCAGTGTTGAGCTTTTGTCCAGAAGACACTACACAAAGTATTTAAGATAACAGTACTAACCTACCTATCTTCCCATTGTATGTAAAAGATCCTTGAACAAGATTGTTGCTCCTAAAATAGCCTACTCAGCACATTCAAAGTAATCTGCTTGAAGCATTAATCTAAAATTTTGTAGGCATTCTAATATAAAGAATTCAGTTTAAGAGCAAATATTTTTGTTGTAATTATTTAAATAAAATAACACCTTTTTAAGACCATAACCTTTCACACAGCTGCAGTAAGTCCTATATATATCATTAAGGCACATATTTAAGCTGTGTGAAAGGTATGACCTTATGTTCTTTATCCTTTTCAGTACAAGATGAAAAGCTTTTTTCTTCCTTAAGTAATATACAAACTCTGTCATTCACCTAACAGCTGCTGCAAGATTTGCCAGAGGATATATAGCAAAAAACGCAGATGCAGTCATTTCCTCAAGTTATCTTTTCTTAAGAGTATTTATCACTGTAACATCTGACATTACCATTTCTTCTCAGCAGACACGAGAGAAAAAAATCAGTAGGAACTAGGATGGAACTACAACATTTTGCTACAGGCTGTCTTCATTTTCCCATATCAAGTTCAATGGACAACTAATCAGAATTTAAAAAAATCAATCAGATAAAAGCTATCTAAATATCTAAACGCTTCAAGACAGAAGATTAGGCTGCTTCCTCTAAAACACAAAAGAAAGACTTAAGTGTAAGGACTTAGCACTGCTCTCACAGTGTGCACCTATATTAGCATTTTAGATTAGGAGAACAGTTTTTAAGCAAATCCCTTGATGATTCCCTCTTACTGTAGACTGGGCAATGGAGCAGTCTCAGAGCATGTCACCTGCATTCTTTTGGGATGACAGGCTTTAGTTTGAATTCTAGAAGCACGTCAAATGTGTTGCCACAAACATTCAACCCATAAACTCTAGTTTGGTCCCAAAGTAGAAAGATACACTGGCATAGCTTGCAGCTTGGGTCTTCAGCAGTAGCTGCTGCACTCCAGCTTTAGAGATCAGCTTCTATCAGCCAGCCACCTGAATTCTGCTTACCAGAACATGTACTGTGGTGTCACATAGTACCTCAGTCACCACTTCCCCATTATGTAAGACAATAGATGTATTTCCTTCAATTTATATACTACTGACAGAGTTTTAACATGCTACCTCCAGCCAAACCTTAAAAGAGTAAGGGACAGGAAGACACTTCTGTGACTGTCCCTGTCAGGCTTCCAGTCAGTTTTATGTGGTCAGTCCTGATTTCCTTTTCAACTCTCAGACAACTTGTTTATTAAGAGAGAGTTCACCAGTTTACCATGCTTACACTTTATCAACTTTTCCAAACTATTTACATTCTGGTAATCATGGGAAGCATTCACTTACTCTGAAACTCCAAGAACGCGAGGCTGATGCTCATCAGTTAGCCTTAGTAGCCTAATGGAGAATATACTGTGACTGGAATGGAAAGAAGTGCTTTTAATAATTGCAGGTATGAAAATTAAGCAGTCACTGAAGCAAAGTAAAATTTGTATGCTACAGAAAGCTCAGTGCTGAAGAGAGCAAGAATTAATTCATTAATTTACATTAGTTACCTTTGCAATACATTCATTCAGTAGCAAAAAGCAGCAATAAAAGCTGTATTTTGTGACTTTCTATTTCGTCCCATACAGGAAAAGGTAAAATATCACATGAAGCCTACAAAGAGTCTTGGAGAAAAAAGCCAGTTCACTTGAGTCACTCTTCAAAAGATGAACACTCAGGTAGCCACTTTGTATAGAAACTTTAGGCAGTATATGAACATGGTAACACTGAGGAACCAAAGAGAAAAGCCACAAAACCAGAAGCACCCTGTTCCCAGTTTATCAGATAAGTCAGGAAGCACAGAAGACACTTCTCCAAATGCCCCTGAAGGAGCAGGCATTCTAGGCACAAAACTCTGTCAGAAAAGCATTAAATAACATAATAATAACATAACTCTTGCTTTTTGGAGAAAAACGCAGGCTTAATAACACTATGATTATATTAGCTAAAAACACAACATGGCCATGACACATTTAAATGACAAATTATTAAGAGGTCACTAAAATCAAGAAAGGCAACATTTCCAACAGAAATTATACCACCCCCTCTATTTTCTCCCACTCCATCAAAAGCCAGGTTCTCCCTGATCCCTCTCCAGAGGAGGGTAAAAGCTAGGAGTTTAATTCTTAAGATGCCAAGTGAGCTCAACTTGAACATAGCAATCTAAAAGCATCTAGACAATCTAGCAGCACTGCAATATACTGCATGACTTGCTCCTTCCTACATCTCTTAGGGACAGGCTTCAAGTTTTCAAGAATTATACTACCAGTAAAGAAGAACTAGCCAGCTTTTCCTTCAATGTCCTCACACAGTCATTCTTGCTCAGCACCCATTAGCATTTGCCAAGATGTACAGCCCTGTTAGCACTCAAAAATGAAAGTGATTTGATGTTTTTGGTTCTCCAAAGACAGGAATAGCAATCAGAGTCCAGCTACCATTAAAGTTATAGAGTTTCTCCTAGTTTTGTTTCAGAGAGAATTTCATAACAAAACCATAATAATGAAGGCAAGTATTAAGCTGTTATTGGAGAGCGGTTCATTTCAAACATATTCTAAAGTTTCCTCCATCCCCTCCTCCTTCCCCGTAACAGAGACAGAATATGCTCGTAATTAAAGGAACAAACCTTCTACTTGATTGCTCATTCATCCTAGTACAAGCAAAACTTCGGTTCTTGTTTCCTATTTTTAGTAGTTTGCAGGCTTCTTCAGTGCTCTGAACATTAATCCACTTTAAATCTGTGAAAAGAGACCTTTTACATACACTTCTGATCATCAGTGAAATTCTTTGAAATTGCTCATAAAACAGTATTATTACCTTTAATATAAGAATTTCCCTCTTGATCCTCACAGATTCTTAGAACTCTGCGCCTTTGAGTTTTTGATGTAGATAATACATTTAATAGGTCATACACATATTCATTATAAATTTCACAAAAAGAAATCCACACAGATGCTTGTGTTCTTTGGTGCATATTAGTCCTATGAATGTCAAGTGGGACAAAGTTCTTCTCTGCTAACCCAAAACAGAGAAAGAGTTTAAAGACCATCCACCTCATTAATTTACTTCAGTATACAGAATCTTCTAAAAGTATCTCTAGAACCTCCTTAAAGAAGAATGCTTGGATAAATCTGTGTTGTACAATTAGATACACAGTACTGTATAACTTGGAGTTTACCCAAGAATGTTCAAACTTCTCAGCAGTCATCTGTACCCAGAATAGGCCCAAATTCTAAGCTACTGCCCTCACTTTACCACAAGCTTACAGCAGTTCATATATTATCTTTGCAGAACTAAGTCTCCCTCTTCCCCAAAAGGTGCAAAGCTATAAAAATACTTTTACAGTTGCTTTTTCTCCCGAACTGAGACATTAAAACTTGGTCAAAAACTATATATATTTACTTTGTAGTATAATAAAGAGATGTTTTTTAATCCACCAATAGTTACCCATATATATTTCTAAATTTTTTACTATTTTTTCCCCCACACAAAAGTTTTCTGCTTTACCTAGTGAATTAGAAGGATGACTCTTGGAAGTATAGTTGGAAGACTCCGACTTCGCATCACAGCTATTTGTCATAGTATTTACAATGCTCTCTGTCTCCTTGAGAAAATAAGAGGCCATTATATCCACAAGGACAGACTATGAGAATAGCAGAAATTAAAAACTACAGCAATTCCAGTATTTAAGATTCAAATACTGAAGCAGTAATAAGCACTAGGCTACCCTTACTCTGGCTGCAAATGAAATGCTTTTAACAACACTGAACTACCATCAATAAATGCTCTTTCTCTCACAAGAATTATTGCTTGCTGCTACTCCCAGCAACCTGTTTTGGCAGCCAATTGCTGCTAACATAAGAGACTTAACATCACAGTCCTGGGAGAAACAAGATTCTGTCAGACTGAAACAGCCCAGACTACCTTTATGAGCTACTGGAAAATCTGAACAGTGCTTCAGTCAACCAGGAGAATTGTGGAAGTAGGTTTCCTCTTCAAGTTATTGGGAAGGTGGTAGGCAAAGAACAAACCAAACCAGCAGAGATTCCTAATTTGTCTGCTTGTTGCAAATCTCTGGCTTGTGCCAGGTCTGTGAGATTATGAGTCAAACTTACTTTAAGAGTGGTATAATAGCTTCTTAAAGGACTTAAAGATCTGATAAACCAACAGATAAAATAAAATAAAATAAAACGTTTTAATTCAGACTGAATTAAAAGGCCATTAAAAATAGATAACAGCGTAGTTTCTTTAAGCACACACATTTGCTGAATTTCTTTACATCAGCAAAATTATTTAAAACCTGCCCAGATTCACCAGAGTACAGCCTTCAAACTACCACTGGGAAAACTAGCATAACAAAGTAGCAACTCCCACTCTTCAGAGATTCCAACATCTTTACATACTACTTTCCTCTTCATATTTTATTGCCCCACATAATTCAGGACATTCACCCAGATTTCCCAAAACCCAAACCTACAGTAAGAGGGAAGAGATTCAGAGATTTAGAGATTTCATGAACTAGCTGTTCAAATGCAGCACTAAGTTCACAGATCACAGACTATTCAGAGTTGGAAGGGACCCACAAGGATCATCGAGTCCAACTCTTAAGTAAAAGGCCCACATAGGGGATTGAACCCATGACCTTGGCATTATGCAACCAAGTTTTAACCAACTGAGCTAATCTCAGGGTCATGGATTGACTACTGATACCAATGTTACCCACTTAGTATGTCCAAACCAGAATTTCCACAAACAGAAGCATGAAGCTGTACTTTCAGCTCTTCCATTTTGAAGACAAATAGTATAAAATAAATTATAACAAAGTTATACAAGTGACCATTTTGCAAAGACTGCACTGTCTATATGATTGTGTTTCTTGAGTGGTTAGAAGTATAACCACAGTGTGGATTCTATTCATTGTTTGTGAAGTACAAAGCAGAACTCTGAAGCAGGGTATGGGACTGACACACATGTCAGAAACGTAACAGAATGTAGAAAACCAGTACCACAGTACTTGTGCTCGTGGTAAATATGTTGAAGGTATCACGACAAAAGTGAGTGAATTAGCTACACTGCTAAATCGTAACACCAAATACAGAAAAAGAGCATGAGGATGTCTGCCTGAAAACACATGGGAACAGGAACTGACATTGTCCACCAACAGAAACTGACATTTAATAGAAAACACAAGGACAGGGGGAACAGGAAAGCAAGTAGAGCAGGTTTTAATCCATTAAACCCCAGTATTTAAACCCATGAACAGAACCAGAAAAGGGAAGGAGAGTGTGAACTGTGCTACACAGGAGTTTTTGCAGCAGTACTGTACATAGAACATAAACAGTAGAACAGTAAATACTGCACTAACTGAGGACAGTTAAAACAGAGAATGAAAAGAACAGCAAAATCTTTCTGCAAGACATGTAAACTGAGCCTGGGAAATGAGCCTACAGAAATCCATGTAAACTAAAACCAAGCCCATTAAATCGTATCTGTTCTCAGATTACAAGCTTGAGTGAGCACCCAAACAGTGATGTTATTCATTCACAAGTTATCAAGAAGCACAGCTTCAGAACTGGGGATCGCTGAGCTGTCACTGTGGTAGCATTGTAACACAAACAAGGTCTTCTCACGTTAGAGCTTCCTGATGCATTTTTACCTTTCCATCCTGATGGTGGAGTGTTGCTTGCTTTTCACTGCAGTGCATCAGCATCTAGATCACCTACTTCAACACTCAGTAACTAAGCCATTAATAAGTCAGACTGTGATTTAACTAAAAGGAATATTTGTAGTTATCTTCAAAAGAGGATATTTGACTTCCTGCTCCAGACCTTGAGCTCCTGCTTGTTCCTTTTTTCAAGGCTGCAGCTTCCACAAAGTTTTGAAAAATATTTACCTACTATTCTCCTGACAATCTTAATTTATATTTAAGATCCCCATCCTGTACATGCACATACACACACTCATACAGACACTTTCAAAATAAATACACAATCTTTAGCAGCTTTTAGATTTTTTTTATCCAAGATATTTCCTCAGCAGTTAACCAGACTCAGACTAAACAAAGTTTTAATTTGCAGAGTTTAAATTAAGCAACAGAATTTAAAGTGGAACTTTACATATGAACTTGATTCATAGAAGGATATTCTTTCAGGGTTAAGAGGAGTACTTTAACAATGTTAGCATTAAACACCACAGAAGAAAGAAAACCCAGTCAGTCAACACTTCTATACTTCCAGAATTTATTCAGAGTTGCCTTGAATGTTAATCATCTGAGCCTACTGCATTCTGGGATTAAATGCACAGAATCACAGTTCAGGTTAAAACTGTTCTGAACAAAAGGAAACAAGCCAAACGTCCTGTGCCAAGCTACAACTGGGCTTAGATGTGTAGAATAGGCACACATGAAGATGCTTGTTTTCTGGCAAGACTCGTTTCTTACAGTGGAAACAGAAATTACTAGATAATAAGAACAGGAGGCTGCCACAGTAAAGACTTTTCTATTCCACCTAAAATCTTCAGAGACCAGAGTTAAAGATGCATACTATCCTCTAAAGCAGACTGGGATCATTTTACAACATTCATTTTGTGGCATTTCACTTCACTTGCTGAACCAGAGTTTCCTTATGAAGGTACAAAATCACAGGTTTATAAACTTTTAAAGACTGCTTTAGGACTGTCTTCCACCAAGAGGGACTCTTCTTGCCTTCTTCCTTGCCCCACCAAGACATTGCCATCACCTCTCCTGAGCTCGTACTGTCATTTGAATAACTGCACCAAGATCCAGCCTGGGATGCTGACCTACAAAAAGAACCACCTAACAAGAAGCAGGTTTTAGATAGGTCCTACAGCTCTCAGACTTCTCAAGGGCTAGTTGTCACCACAGTGTCAGAACTGCTTCTCTCTAAAGGAGACCTCTATAGAAATTGAGATTGGGCTTGGCAAGGGTTTTTGGTTTGAACTGTGTGCTGCAGAAAGTTCTTGCTGTTTGTCCTGAGCTCCAAAAACAGCCAGTTGTCTCATTTCAAGATTCACCAAGTACCTATACTATGGATTCATATAAGTCTAAAGAATCAATAGTGGAATAGAGGCTTTAAAAATTCCCTATCTTACAGAACAGCTTTAAGAAGCTTCATTCAGTAACAAGTATTTGGTCACTGACCTCTTTCAGTGATGCAAGAACAGCAGATTTTAAGGCTTCTTCTTGTTTAACTTGTGCATCTTCTAGCTTTTTAACATCATTGCACAAATATGGTTTGAAGTCCATCTTCAGATAATGTCTTTCCTTTATGTGGTTAAAAATCACATCAAGGGAACGAGGTAAAATACCAAGATCTTTTGAAGTTCCTTAAAAATATTAAAAGATTGAGTGTAGGCATTCATATAAGCTTCTTGTTGGATTTTGATTTGGTTTTTATACATGCAAATATTTGATACCTTGGATAGTGAATGTCTTGCCTGCATTTGTAACCCCATAAGTAAACACCAGTCCATTCACTCCATTAACATATGCTCTTACTATTTCTTTCATTGAGCTTTCAAAAAATTCACTCTGAGTAGTTTCTGGTCCAAAGACCTTGGGAGAAGGGGGAAAAATTAAAAAAAAAGGAGTGACAAATGAAACAAAGAAATTTAATAAATCAAAATATTAACAACTGATTAACAGCAACTAGTTTTTCAGAGCAAGCTGGGCAAGAGATATCACCTTAGTTTTCTGTCTTGCCTGCAACCCATTCTGATTGAACATTTTCTCTTGGGTTCTCACAGGACATCTGCTTAACACTGAAAGGCACTCAGGCTTGCACTCATTTTTGAATATTTTCCTACTGCTAAAATAAACTGCTCAGAATGTTACTGGGCACATGCTGTTCAGTGAATACTTTGAAGAGCTCTGTTGGTGATGTAGAACTCCCTCCTCACTGCACCAGTTACCCACAATTGATGAGAAAATCAGCATTACAAGTCTAAGTGATTTGATCTCTAAAACTGTTTATCTCTTGATACTGTAAGAACAGAAATTCTTGCAGTAGGTAACAGAATTAAGAAATTTGGTTTCAGTATAGAAGACTTAAGCAGATAGGCTCCTATTCTTTCAGAAGTAAATTCATAAATATGTGCTCACATAAGGCCCTACAAACATCAGATTTCCTTGCAACACTTCCCAGATGAAAGCAGGAACAGCAGAGTAAGTTTGTGCCTACAAGAAGCTTCTGTAATATCTTTCCTTGTCTCATGTAATAGGCATCTCCATTGTAATACAGCTTTCTTGACAGGTTATCAGTAACTAATAAGCACTCTTTTTTCCTAAAGGCAAGTACCTCCACATGTAATTAAATGAAGAAAAATTACATTGCACTATATGGTACAAAATTCAGCTTCCACTACAGTGAAAAAAATTAAACTATAAATTTGAAAACAGTTTGCCTACCTGAGAAAAGGTGAACCTGTGCACAGCATGACCAACCCCTCTTTCACTGTTTTTCATTGCAGAAGACTCTTTGGGTGCATGAAGAGTTACTGTCTGGGCATCTTCAACAGTTATACAACCCTAAAAACCCAAGACAAGGTAAATCAAAACACCACACAAAATTATTCAGGAAGAAAGCTATCTGAACAAAACAACCCCCCCCCAACTCCTCCCCCTCAAAAAACCAACCAAAAAGCCTAACATCCTCACATATTTATTAAAGTGACAAAGAATTGCACAATTTACATATATCATCTTGAGGCACATAATTGCAGAGATATCCACTTCACATAAAAGCCAGAGTGTAGAAAAAGTTAAGGCAATCCCCTGAGGTTTTCTAAGAGGTAAAAACTTTTCCTAGGATTTCTTCCAGCAACTTTTTTTTCTTGGAAACACTTTTAAACTTTGGTACTCTGTGATAGTGACTTGCACAATCCTACATATGAAAACAAAGCTATATAGAAATCTATGGGTTTTCCACATCAATCATTTTCAACATGAAAGAGACTATCAGCAGCATTAATAAAGTAAAATAAGTTTGAAGCATTATCCTTTGATTGACAGATGGTGTTACCAGTAATGAAGGAAATTGAATAAGTTTCAAGTAATTTGATAGCTATTTCTCAATTAAATAGAGGTCAAATACAATTATCCAGCACTCACTATCCAGACAAATGTAGGATGCAGTGCCAAACTAAAATTTATTTCACACCAGAATGACTACCAAAAACACTAACTGAGCTACCAGTATAGCTTAACAATGTCTTAAAGGCATCAGCTGCAAGGACTGATTGTAACTGAATCTGGCATTTATGCTCAGAGACTGGCCAGAGCTGGTAAGACTAATAATCCTTATGTGGCATGTACATAGGAAGTACTGCTCTTCCTAGAAGACTCAATAAGTCTGTTTATTAAATGGCATAGAAGCTCTGTACCAGTAATTAACTGGTATAGACCTCATAGCTGTCTACAACTTGCTCACAAGGGGAAGCAGCAGGCACTCATCTGTTCTCTCTGGTGACCAGTAAGAAGATCAGAGGGAATGGCCTGAAGTGCCAGGGGAAGGTTAGTTTGGATATTACAAAAGGGTTCTTCATGCAGGGGGTGGTTGGGCACTGGAACAGGCTCCCCAGACTGGTCACAGCACCAATCCTGTCTCAGTTCAAAAAGCATTTGGACAATACTCTTAGGCTCATGGTGTGATTCTTGGGGCTGTCCTGTGCAGGGCCAGGAGTCAGACTTTGATAATCCTTGTTGTCGATCCCTTCTAATTCAAAATATTCTGTGATTATGAGAAGCCCTAAGAAGCTGCTTTTTGAACTTAGATCAATCACTTGCTCCTGTGTCAGGCTCTAAACCCATATGGTCTTTAACATTCCTTCCACACTACCAGGAACAGGAATGCAGGTCAGATGTACTAAACCTTAGGGAGCCACAGAATAGCCCGATATCTGCAGCGTGTGCCCTCAGCTGCCACCAGCATCAGAGAAATTTATGAACAGCGGTCTTTAAGTAGTCAGATCTGCAGAGATGGGAGCCAATTGGTAATGTATCACTTTGCTTGTCTCTCCCAACTAACCCCACAAGTAAGGTGCTGAACCATTTCTGGCACCATAGACATTGTTTACATACAAAAAACACAACGTCCTGCGCTCCTGCAAATGACTCTGGAGAACCACTGGTTGTGTCAAGAGACAGAATTTCATCCAGAGCTCTTAAACTTTACTTGAATAAATCATTATAAGCAACAACAGATCAGTTAACCTGTTGATTGCCTCTGTTTAAAGCATCAGCCTACAGTTATAAGAAATAGGGTTTGGGTTCTATTTGTTTCCTTTCTTGCCACATAATTGGAACAAAGATGCTTTCCTGAAATTTTTTCATGGCATGGAGGAAAAAAACTTTAAAAAATTTATCTGATGGATTAAAAAGATAGGAAGAGGGAGGGTCACTTGATTGTTGCTTGTTTGTTTTTTTCATTTGTTACCAAGCATTTTCTTCCTGGATTCAGGTGATAGTAAATAAAATAGAAAACACTGAACATGTTGAAGATCTTTCAATCATTCCATTTTCGGAGACTGAGAAGAAAGCCTTAATCCCATTGAAAACAGGTTATATAGCTAACATGTTGGAAGTTCAACTATTTCAGCATGAATTACATGAAGATAAGAGCTTTAAAAAAAAATTCTAGTACAGACTTCAATGCTCAATTTTTTTCCTCCCTGTTTCTAAGAATAAATAGTTTCTCTAATGGTTAGGGGGTCAGAAATGTTTCACTCCAAAGAGGAATGAGATAACTCACAAGCCAATTTGATTTTGCAAGTCAATTTACAATTAGAGCCAGTTTAGGCTGTGGATTTTACTAAATTGGAAGCAATATGACAGTACATACTATTCAACCAGAGCTGTCTAAGGAAAGATGAATGGAATTTGAGGGTGGGAGGTGGAGGGTGCGGTGGGGGACAATCCAAGTAAAAACAGTACAAAGGGTTCCAGCTCTGGTAGATCAAATGCAAGACTGTATTTTCTGAAAGCAATTTGCAAGATGCAAATCAGAACTAATATTAAATCCTTCTTTAATACTGTCAAGACCTAGAGGTTTATCAGAGACCCTGCAAAGACAAGGGCTGAGAGATGCACTGCAGGGACCTTGTCCTCCTCCCAAGACAGCTACATGAATTCTTTGTGTCCGTGATCACAACAGAGGAGAGTATTTCTGCACGTTTGTGTGTGCACTTGTAAAACACTGAAATATCTGAATCTGACAGTATAAATGGTAGAGGTCGACAGGACGAGCAACAAGTCACCAAGATGAGGGAGGAAACTACTCAAGCATTTCAAAGAAGCTCAAGGGTCAGATACCCAAATTACTCCTAGGATTGTGTAATCACTTCTATGAAACTCCTTTGCCTCTTGAGGAATGTATCAAGCTAAGAGTGACACCAATTTTTAAATAACATGCCCAGAGGAATTTTGCAGAGCTACAGGTGTGCATGTCTGTACCCCACAAATTAGTAAAAATATTGGTTAAAAAAAAAGAAAATTAGAAAATCACATTTATCCAAGTATCCACTAATTCTATTTGGAAGCAGTGTATTGCTTATGTAAAAGAAAGCTCCACCTTACAATACTACATGTTATTTGGAAGAAAAGAAAAACTTATTGCTACAAGACTAACCTGAGATTCATGGCTTTCAAGCTCTGCTATAGAAAAGGGCCTCACTCTCAAGAACACTTTCAAAGGTTGATATACCTATTCAAGTAAAAGAAAAAAAAAAGACACAAAACATAGTTACAACTGTCACTTTTTAAACAGAACAGCCCCAAAACAATCATACTAGCATACATATCTGATGCAGTATTCCCTATTTTAATGCCTCACTTTTTCCTTCCTTGTGAAGTTCAGACTCTAAGCCAAGCCTTCATTTGCACCTTTACCTCTTACTGTCCTTAAGTAACCCCCTTCCCTTTTTTGTGTGCCATCCTCCTATAGTTTTCTTTCATGACAAGGCCAGTATTTTGATTTTAAAAGAGCACACTATCAGAGGCATAAAGTGCATTGCTTCCACCTTCTGGTCTCCCTTTGTATTGAATCCAAGCTGTGTTTTCTAACAGCTGTTAAACAGTACTGCACTTCCATTTTGTACAAAGCATGTTCAATTAATAGATTTGACACATTCTTAGCCTCAAGAGACCACTTCCTTACCACCATCCAGGCACCAGTCCCTCATCTTCCTCACAGTAACCCCCATGAAACAGTTCTCAGTTGCTAAGATGGGCTTTTCTACCCTCTAACCACTATACAACACTATCCCCATTCTGGTAAAGCAATAATAGCAGGGAGCTTTTTAGAGTGATCCTGGCATTCCCTCCTTTCTCACAGAGCTTCAAAATCTTTACTTTGGCAACTTTTCATTCAGCAGATGGATTTACCATAGCCTTTCCATGAGCAGCACTCCACTAATCATACAAACCTAAGTCACTAGAGGGAAAATCACTCAGGAAAGCTACCACTCCAAAAAGGAGAGATTGCTATACTATATTCTGCTCAAGCACAGCACAGCATTATAGATTTTTATTTTTGAGCACTTAGCAAGCTTTCAACAAGGGTTCATTCACTTTTTCAGCTTACTAAAAAGCACAATACAGTCTCATTACATTCAAAGTGTAATTACTGAAGTCCTTTACTTTTTTCTCAAAAGCTTAGCACATGACATCACATAGCATTGAGCACCTCTCCTTGATACAGGCCACGACCTGTGTGTAAGCAATGAGAAATAAGCAGAAGAGGCAAATACATCTTACGAGGTAGAGGGGCACACCAGTTCTTACCAAGAAATATTTGTCAAAATTAAAGCTTTAAAAAACCCAAGAACCAAAAAACAAACATCATCAGAAGGCATCTTGTAAAACCAATCCACACCTGCTGTTCTTCCATATTAGGCAATACTGTCGACTCCAAGGGTGACGGTTTACCCTCTACATTCAGAAAAGAAACTGATTCCAGTGCATCAGATACTTCTGAAGAAACATAGTTTTTCCCCTCGTCGCCCATTGATCCGTGCAAAAGAACTTGTAAGGAAAAAAGACAAAAAATGCCCATCATTTTCTCAGAGAACGTACAAAAATACACATGGCGCAAAACAAAGATGAGGGCAACTTGTACATAAACAAGCACTTCTGAAGAAGGTAAGACCACCTGGAGAAGTTTGGGAGTATAAAGGAACCTCAAAAAAAAAACAACTGTCAGGCTACCCCAGGAAATGCACAAGGAAAAGCGCACTAACACCCTCAGTTGGGCACTGCTCTCAGCCACTTGGCAGTGCTGGTCGCAGCCCGCAGCCCCCGCTCGCACGGCTCAGCACTCCCGCCCTCAGGGCCGATCCCGATTCCCGATCTCGATCCTCGATCCCACCGAGCTCCCCCACCCCCAGCGGAGAGCGCGCTCAGCCAGCGGCACCTCAACGCGCGGGAGCCGCGAGCCCAGCCCGCGCCGGGCAGTGCTCTGTGCGGGAGGGGGCGGGCGCTGATTGGCCGAGCGTGGCGGGGAGGCGTGGCGGGGGGGGCACGGACACGCCCCCTGAGGGCACGCGCGCCGTCTCCCCCGCCCGGCAGGGGGCACTGCCGCACAGCGCGAGGCGAGTGCACCGCCAGAGCCTGGAGCTGCCGCCGGGCCGGGCTGGGAGCGAGAACGGGAGCGGGAGCGGGAGCGGGAGCGGGAGCGGGAACGGGAACGGGAACGGGAACGGGAACGGGAACGGGAACGGGAACGGGAGCGGGAGCGGGAGCGGGAGCGGGAACGGCGGGGACGGGACGGGAGCGGGATGGGACGGAGGGAGCAGCACCTGCTCGTCACGCAGGGTTTGTTTACTGTCCTTAACAAGCCATAGCGGGAGTGAAGAGGTTTGAACGGACGGCGGCAGCTTGGCGGCCAGAGGACGCGGGGTGTCCTGCCCGACTGAGCCGCGCCAGAGTGAGGGGGGAGCCGAGGGCACCGATATGCTTCCATCCGAAAACGTTACATAAAGTTATTGTGCGTGTTACGTAACCGTTTCGGCACTCCCGCGGTGTTGTCGCAAACTAGGCAGAAAACAAATAAATCCCGAAACGTTCGGGTCAGGCAGAAGAACTGAGAGGGACGGGCCACGGGGAGCGCGGGCCGGCACTGCCCCTGCCGAAGGAGCCCCAGGGCAGCTCTGCCCCAGCACCTGCCCCAGAAGAACCAGCTGCTCTCCCGGTAACCACTGAAAACCTCCACCTGTTTTACAGCAGGCATGCAGCAGTACTGCTGCACAGTACAAGCCCCACACGCAAAGGTAAACCTGGGTTTGTGTTTAAGTTGGACACAGGTGAAGAGAAAGGTAAGACACTCAAAAGACCACAGAAAACTGTGGTCTTTTTTAGTGCCACAGCTGCTCAAAGAACATAGATGGGATTTCAGGTGATTTAGGTATGTTTAAGAGGCACTGCATAAATCAGAGGTACAGCCAGCTGTAAGCTGATAGAAAGCTATTTCATAACAATACATGTTGACCTACGGGGAAGACCAAAGACAGAACTGATGTTAGAGCCAGCCAGCTCTTCCTAGAAGCATCCAAGGGCTTTCAAAGGGCTACCAAGTTAAGCAGAGGGAAGACTACTTGGGGAAAGTTAGTAGCTATTGTAGACAAAGGTCAGTGAGCTTCAGCTAGTAACACTTCTCCTCTGCTGTTTGCCCATTTAACCCCATAAAACCTAATTTTAACACTAAAGCTAGAAGTACTTGTCAGGCAGCTCATATCTGTAGTGTATTACCAGAAATGGACTTTTAGGAAGACACAGGAGTTTTGTTTTCGGTTTTTCCCTGCCTTGCTCACAGTTCTTTGGAATGTTTCCCAAGTAAGTGGGCTTGACACAATCTGTACACATTAACTCAGTTTCTCACCTCTCCCTACTACCTACCAGAGCTCTCAAGCTTGCTAACTAGATGGTCAGAATCCTAAAGGCTTTACATTTAAGGAAATTGAAGGACATCAATTCCTTGAGTAAGAAAGCTCAAGTTTTGGCCACTCTTTTATGCCTTAGCAAATGTAAATGGGACCTCAAACTACAAACCTCCACCTAATTAACTAGAAGTCAAGTTCTCTTCTGTGGTTGAAGCAGAAACAGTAATCTGATCTTAAATGGATTAAATGAAACTGTTTCCTTTCATTTAACTCTGGGCTTTCTTTGCCTTGTTGTTTCAATAATTAATCATACCTCCTTTACTTGAGGGGCCTAAGTAGCAGCAATGAAAATGGCTGGTTTTTTGCTTTATTGATGAAGCTTACTTTTAACATTAGTAATCCTATCTATGGAAACCTAAACCTGAAAAGACAACTAGAGAGTTTCACAGCTTAGTTTTTTGACTCTACATGCAAGTTTAAAGAATGAACTTGCTAAATTCAATGTATTCACCACAAATTATGAAGTTTTATGAATAGCACCTGCAGGATCCTTTGACTATGACACACTTGGAAAAAAAACAAAGCCAAGTAAGCTTAGTTCAATCTTGCACAGTGAGAACCAAGAATTGGAAACTTGGGTCATTTACCAAAACATCAATTTTAATGGTGTCTAAGATTTCAAAGTTAAACCCTTTATGAAAAATGTATTTTTAATAATTTAAGTGTTGCATGACCATAGAGTCACCAACCTCCAATGAAACCATGATGCCCAGGTTTCATTTTCCTGATGTTTACAATAGCATGTTCTTTAAATATCATACAATCCCCTTACACAGCATTGTGATGATGACATCTGTTCATGAAAATCAGCACAGAGCTACCTCTCTGTAGCAACAGAAAAATCACAAGTGAGCAATTCAGATCTACATAAGATCCTGCAAGACTGAAACCAGCCTGCACAAAGCCTGTGAGACTTAGCTATCAGCTAAGAAGCAGCAAGGCACACAGCTGCTGCTAGCTGGTAGGGAGGTTACTCCCCAGAGATTCACACAGTAGGTTCTCAGAGTAAACACTGGACTTGTGAGATACGGATTATAACCAATTAAAATTTGTAGGGTGGTGTGAAGTTTTAATTTAACCAATAGTGTGTAGCTTTAGCTCTATATAAACTGTGTGTGGTGTGTAATAAACAGCATTCACTTGATCATATTGGTCTGTGTGTGATGTCCAGTTCCTCCGCCGTATATTTATTTCTTTACCTCTCAGCACACACATGGAAACAAACACTGATGAAAATTTGTAAACCAATTTTATTCAACAATGCCCATGACTTAGGCATCAGCAATAGTAACTTCAACTTCTACACCTGGTTCAATGCTGATGGAAGTGATCTGCTTCACGATCTCAGAAGGGCTGTGTAAGTCAATGAGCCGCTTATGGATACGCATTTGGAAACGATCCCAGGTCTTGGAACCTTCACCACAAGGCGTCTTCCTGGTAGTGATCCGCAGGGTCTGAAAAGTCAAACACAAGGCATTTGCTGATGCACAGAGAGGAGCAATCTAAAATCATATAAAAATATGATCATCTAAATAATCTAAAAATACTGTATGGTATCTATCTGTTTACAATGGGTTGCTCTCAGTTTAGTAGTACTCCCTTTCATCTCATCTTTTTTGATGTTTTAATTTCATAGTTGCAGAAAAGAACTTAAGACAGGAAAAGTGTTAAGTACCTTGGTGGGCATGCGAACAGGTCCCTTCACCTTAAGGTTTTTCTCCTTAGCACCTCTGATCAAGTCAGCACAGACTGGAAAAAAACATACAATAGCTTGTAACTATTCTACTTGCTTGCTTTCTTAAGTGAGTATTTCGAACAAGATGTTGGCTCAGAATAGCGTATTAAGTGATCACTGCCATTCATTTTAAGCATTATCCTCATAGCCAACCACATACAAGTGGAAGCATTATACCATGGTGAGCAAAATCACGTTGTGACAGTAGGCAAAAGCCATTACTACAAGTTTAAGCTGTATTTAGACTATTATCAGCCTGAAGATGCTGCAAACAAGTGATTCTACAACATTTACATTATATGATTAAACACTCGCAAAGCCAGTTCCTAAGCAAGACTAAATAATTTCTTAAAGAACGTTATACTCAACTCTTTGTAATATGAGCGAGAAAATACTGAGAAATCAGAGCCTTTTCGTTCCTATACATTCAAAGTGTGACAATTATCTGAAAGTCTCCCACAAGAATTAAAGGAAAGAAGCTGCACTCCTACAGTAATCATTATGATACAAGTTTTTAACAGGATGAATACTGCCAAAACATTAGCTTTCCTTAAAAATTAAATCAGAATTCATCTGTCAGTATATGAAGCGCTTGGGTTGACTCAGTGAGCCAAGTCACAGACAAGCAAGCAGGCAAACACTAACATCTTTAATTACAACTAGTTTCAATACATTGTATTTTGCAAAACATTACATGACATGTATCATTCATTACTTGACAAGCTACCCAAGTAAACAAGAAAGTACTACTTACCTTTCTCCAGTGATTTTACATTGCGACTTGTCAAAGTAATTCTAATACGGTGAATTGCTACCTCTTGTTCCACAGGTGCTTTGCCAGTATCTTTAAACGCCTAAAATATTGAAGTTACAAATATCAGACACTACAGTGAACACCAACAAACACTATCCACAGCCTCTTAAAAACAGACTTCTACAGTGTAAAGAACAATTTAGCTATGGGACTACATTGTCCTGTAGAGTACAAGAGATATCTGGAAGGTATGGTGACATAGAGGAAATGATGGGAAGAGAATCAAAGGGCAAAGTCTTAACTCTGAGGAAAAGCTATTTTTTAGGGTCTAACTGCATCTCATGGTGGAATGCTGCAAGCACACCCCTCCCTGGTTTGCCTACATATTGGTGGCAAAAACATTCCTAGTCTTCAAAAATAAATACACTTCAAGCTCCATGTATCTTACCATTTAACCTCAGCAAGAATTAAGTGGCAAAGACTTGATCAACAAACCCACAACAATTCATACTGTGAGAACAAAAAGGGGCACCTGGCCAGAAAGACTAATTCAGCCACTCAGGAAACTGATTTTGAGGAGCTTAAGGAATTAAGCACTTGCAAATAATTGGGCATTAATGCAGGCTAAGTGAGATGATGAAAGAAAATGGAAGTAAAAACATGGACGAAATATATATATATATATATATATATGTAAAAATACAATTATAAATAGCTAAAGGGAGGTTGCCCAGAGGATGGAGCCAGGCTCTTCTCGTTGGTGTCAACTAATATGACAAGAGACAACTCACAGAAACTGATGCATGGGAAGTTCCACCTGAATTTGAGGAAGAGCTTCTTTACTGTGTGGGTGGACCAAGGCCCGGACAGATTGCCCAGAGAGGTTGGGGAGACTCCCTTACTGGAACTATTTAACAAATGTCCGGAAGCAAACCTGTAGCATGTGCTTTAGGACGACCCTGCTTAGGTTAGCAGGGAGGTCGGACCAGATGTCCCACTGTGGTCCCTTCTAACCTGACTGATTGTGCATCTGTGAAATACGGAGTGTCACACAGTGGTGATAAGGTCCGACCTGCCGCATGTCCCCTCAACATCAACGGACTGGAAGGGCAAAGACACGAGGCCGCGTCAGCACCGCTCCCGCCGCCTGCTCTTCCCTGCGGTGCCGCTCCCGAAGGGAGTTCACGTGGGTGCTCCCATAGCGAAAGGCACAGCTGGGCCCACAGGCCGTTCTCCCTGCACGCCGGCCTGCGGTGCGCTCCGGGAGCCTCCCCAGCAGCCTGGCCCCCGCGCAGCCCTTTTTCCCGGGGCCGCGCAGCCCTTTTTCCCGGGGCCGCGCAGCCCTTTTTCCCGGGGCCGCGCAGCCCTTTTTCCCGGGGCCGCGCAGCCCTTTTTCCCGGGGCCGCGCAGCCCTTTTTCCCGGGGCCGCGCAGCCCTTTTTCCCGGGGCCGCGCAGCCCTTTTTCCCGGGGCCGCGCAGCCCTTTTTCCCGGGGCCGCGCAGCCCTTTTTCCCGGGGCCGCGCAGCCCTTTTTCCCGGGGCCGCGCAGCCCTTTCCCGGGGCCGAGGACCGGCACCGCCCGGGCAGGCGCAGCAGCCACGCGGCGCTGCCGGCGCGGCGGTCCCTCTGCCCCCCTCTCGTCCCCGGCACTTCCCCCCTCACCATGGCGGCAGCGGAGCCTTCCTGACCGACTTATTCCCGGGCGCGGGGCGGCGCGGGGCCCAGCGAACAGCGGTGAGCCAGGAGGGAGCGGCGGCGAGAGGCGGGCGCGTCGGCGGCCGGCGCTTATATAGCGGAGCGGCGCCGCCTCCATCCGGGCGCTGCGGGACCTTTCACCCTCCTACCGGGCGCGGAAGCGCAGGAGTTGGGCGGCCGCGCTGCCTTGGCTTCCTGCGCGGATGGTCGTCGCGGAGTGCCGAGCCGAGAGGGCAGAGCGGCCGAGTAGCTGCCGTGCCCAGGGGCGCAGCGCCCTCCCCTCTCCGGCCCCGGGGTGTTCGGCCGTCCTGCCCTTTCCAGCAGGTTTCGGCGCTCTGCTGGCGGGAACACCGGGATTTGGCGCATAGCGAGGCGTCAGCGCTTCCGGGGATAGCGAACCCGTTCCTATCTGAGCCTTTGGGGCTTTTTATTTTCGTTCACTAGCGACGGAACGCAGTCTTGAGCTGCGCCAGGGGAGGTTTAGCTTGGACATTAGGAATTGCTTCACAGATAGGGTATTAGACATTGGAATGGGCTTCCCGCGTAGGTGGTGGAGTCACCATCCCTGATGGTGTTGAAGGAATGACTGAACGTGGCACTTGATGCCGTGGTTTGGTGGTCATGGTGGTGTTCGGTCACAGGTTGGAGTCAGTGATCTCGGAGGTCTTTTTCAACCCAAGTGATTCTGTAAAGTGGAGATGTGGGCAGCAGAAGCTTTAAATAAAAGCACTCGTTTAATTGATGCTGGAATTTAAAGGCTTAAATGAATTTTGCCTATGCAAGTTTCATTATTTACTGAGACTGGGCATTGGAGGGATGTTTTTTACTGACAATGGTCACTGATTTGGCCTGGACAATGTTAACTGTTAGTCCCAAACCAAGTGTTTTACTGAAAATATATCTGTTTCTAGTTACATGACTGGAGAACCAAAGAAATAGATATTATGAAATTATGACCTATAGAAAGGTCACTGGTCACTGTGATTATCTTTTAAAATTAATACTTTAATTCTAGTTGGGATTTAGTCCAGGAATCATAGACATGGATAATATTAGCAAAACTACTGCCACCTCTGGAACTTAGTAATTACTACAAGTCTTCTAAAAAGCTTGCCTGGTGTTATAATATGAACTTACTTTCAGCGATCATACTAATCTTGATATATCTTTTTTCCCCTACCAATTGCTTTATAGGTCTTCATATTGTCCTTAAACTTCACATGATGAAGTTAACTTTTATATGCCAATTATTCCATTATGATGCTTAATTGTTAGGCTTGTTTGCACTTGGAATGTTTGTACTTGCTCTTTGAAATCTCCAGTTTACTAGTATCTTCTTTGAAAGGACTAGAGGCTATATTCTTATAAACCGGTTCCAATAAACATGGACACAGAAGTCATCCTGTTGCTGCTTACTGAAATGCAGCGATATCTTTTGCCAGTGGAGATCAATACCTGAAAAATCTGTTGTGATGATAGTCACATTTCTCTGGTCTCTTCTTCCCTGCAATGAAAGCAGCATTTAGTTCTGATGGTTTGTTTTCTGAGCCATTTAACAATTATGTATATACTATTTCTGAACTCATACATTAAGAAAAATCCATATTTACTCTGTTACCAGCTAGTCCAGCTACTTCTGAGGAAATTTTCCATCTATAAGTGTTTTATATCCATCACTCTTAAATACATGACCTCACAGTGATCATGCTGAAACACTTAATTTTCTAGTAATCTAGATGCTTTCCAATCAGCAGTCTTACTACACTATTTACTTTCAGCTTTTATGAATGTTCTTAGTAAACTTTATTTCCAGGTAAAATACTGAGTAGCATGCTGACAAGAACTAATTCCTGTGGGATTCAATTAAAAATCTGTCAGACTGAGTCCTCATTAGTAACACAGACCTGTAACTTTAGTTTTAATTTGCCTACTACAAGTTATATATACACAACTATACCAGGTTCTCTGTGTCCAACTGAACAAGTCAATGTGCAAATGTGTTGCATCAACACTGTTCCTGTTATTTACCAAACGTATGCTGTAATTGCTTGAGAAAAAAAGTCATTCTGTAAAGATGAGTTTTTCATACATTTAAGCTGTGTAATTTAAGTAGAATTTGCTCATTTTTTTAGTTGTTCCTATATCAAGAAGTCAGTTGGGGGTTTTTGGTTTTTTTTTCTGGAATTAAGGCGAGGTCGACTGTAAGTTCCTGAATTTGTTCCTTTCTTACTTATTTTTCTAATATTGGCACCACTTCAGGTTTCTTTGAGATTTTTCTTTTTTAATGCGCTTCCCCAGATTTCTCAGAGCTTATGGAAAATCCACATTAACAGCACACAAGTCGCCTTGCCAGCTCTTAAAATTCTTGGATGCAAGCTATCTGGAGCTGCTGATTTAAAAATTGCCTTACTTCTGTTCCTATGTTTAAGGCTTTCCATGGCTATTGTTGGAATTTTCTGATATATGTTGTTTTTCACCACAAAAGTAGGACAGAAATTTATCTGAACTTCCTGTTTTCCCTGAAATATGTGCTCCTTCATGCTATTCACATGAATAAATAGCCATTCTAAATACAACTTTTTGTCTGGTTTTCCTTTGGTTACATACTGGGTTTAATGGAGGTTTTTCTCCCTAGCCAATGCTAACATCAGTAATGAGATTGTGATTCTGTGGCTTACATTACCCTGTTGGCCTGTGCTTTTTAGGTGAAGCTTTGAGGAGTGCTTCCCTCATATCAAGTAATTAAGAAGATAAATGATAAGAAGCAAGACATGCTTTTAACATGACTTAGTAATCTGTAGCAGACACAATTTAATACCTAATTTAATTTTATCATGCAGAATATAATCCCATGTGCATTCATTGTACTTTCTGACTTTTATTTTGGGTTTTATAGATTACTGGGGGGGTGTTTTTTCTTCCTTCTTTTGACTAGTTTGTTGTTCAGAAGACTTTGGCCTGGGATGAGATTATGTATGGGACAGAAGAGTTACCTGAAGGACTGTGTGCCTGTTGTCACTCAGCATCTTCTAGAGCATCATAATAGTGAAATGAAGGCTTATGTTGTCTTCTGGTTAATGTTGAACTGATGCATCTTTGGCTGGGTCAAAGAACAGACCTATTCCTCACGCTTTGCATCTTGGCATGTGAACACCACTTATTCTTTTGCGTAGATTTATTCTATTTATTTCACATAGGTGGCCAGCCCAGGGATGGTTTTGGCAAGGCTCACATTAGAGTCCTTAAATCTGCTTTGTCATTTTTTTTTAGTGGTTATTTCATGTAGGCAGTTTCCCTGAAGCTGTCTTGGTTATGCTAGCCTAATACATCTAGTCTTGCTTTCAGTGGTGATTAACATATTGCCAAATATTCCTGCTTACTTGTAAAACACTTCCTTCTCCAAGGTCTTTGGGAACTGAACATGCTTTCAAGAATTTTGTTTGAGCTTCTGGTCATAAAATACCTGTGAAGTGGGATCATACCTAAGACTTCTCAGGAAATCATCAATAGATGGTGGAGTATCTAAACCAGTCAGATGAAATCCAAGGAAAGTATTTGCAAACCTTTTAAGAAAGACTACAGCATCCACTTGGTCTTAATTGTAGATATCTGCTGATCGTCTTATGTTAAGTTACTCGGTTGTGTCATGTCACAAAACTCTCCTCCAAGTTCTTTGCTGAGCAATTAATTTTGTCTACAGGTCCCTCAGTTATTGGAACTTCAGAAAACCCACTGAAACTGAAAATATCCCTTTTTAAAAGATCGATTTGTGTAGGTGGCTTGCCAACTGGCAGCACTCTCTACAGGTAGCAGGTGGACAGAATGCACAGTGCTTGAGCACCAGTCCACAGCTGAAGTTCTCATATTGCACTCAGCCTGTCCATTTCACCTTTTCTAAATTTTCATGCCAATTCTGGCGTAACACTCAGCATATAAAAATGCAGCCCCCCCTTGAAATACTAGACTCTCTTTACCTTAAGTTTCTTCTGTAAGCATAGGTCCATGACTTGGAAAAAGAGCAATTGTGCTTAAATGGAATCCTTTACTGTTGACAAATGTTGTTGCAAATATTGATCATTAGGAGTCTTTTTCAAGTAGGCAACCTAAACTTCACAGTTATAACTATAAGCTCTTCTCTTCCAAATATGTACTTTATACCTGACGGATAATACACGTGGCTTCTGATATCATTGATGTGGTTAGAGCAAAACTACTTCTTTGTCAGCCTGTTTTGTCTTGTTCTTACACAGGTCACAAACAAAAATAGCTGCTGCTATGCTGCAGCATTCAAGTGACACCAAATCTGTGATACATCACTATAATGTCTTCAAACCCTTGGGACTTAAACAGGTTTGTCCATCTGTGCTGCTTTCAGGAAGAAATTACTTGAATTTGTCTTGCTCTAGTTCAGTCTTAAGATTTTTTTTTTTCAAATTGATGAATTATGTATTCTCTGCTTGTCTGAAAGAATGTTTGTTTCCACTCCTTGCTCTTCAGATATGATGCTTCTGTCAAATTTGTAATAATGAAAAAACAACTTTTTGCACAGAATAACTGTGAAAGTCACATAGTTTTGACAGCAACCAAGGTGGTTTATTGATTAGCAACATGTAATTTGCTGGTAATCAGTGAACTATACATGATGGGTCAGTATCAGTAATACAACAGAAACTGCAATATTAGGGGCTTACAAACTGTTAGTAAGCCCTTACAGATTTCTTAAATACCCTTCTACCCTTCTGATCCAACTTACATATGCACATATTTCCATATGCACTTCTACTCTCCTGCAAGAAGTGTGGGTTACAAGAGCACACTCCCACTTTTGGGAGCCTGTGCAGCTGATCCACATGCGAGCAAAAGTGTACTCAAGGAGTTCCTGAGAGGTGGGTCCCAATTATTCTTCCTCATTCTGTCAGCCCCCCAGCCTGGACTGGGACTGGTGTGGGAGCTACTTATCGTGTCCAATGGGGAGGATCTAAGAAATATTGACATCTGCTGCTCTGGTACTGCTCTCCCACCCCAAGGTTTCTTCCAATAAGCCCAAATTCTTTTGCTGCTTTTCAAGCAAATTTTTTTTTGTTTGGTTGGGGTTTTCCCCCCCCCTCTCAAAAGGCTCTCAGTAATTTAATTCTCTAATTAAAGTTTAATCTGGTTGGTCATTGTCTTAAGCAAGTTTTTTTACTGCTAATTTCCTCTGAGCATTATCAGGTTTTGGGCAAACGTCCTCTCAGAAAGTGCCAGTTCGAGTATTCTCTTCCCACGCGCTATTTACACCTGCATTCCTACCCAATCATCTGCTGTTATGTAGGCCAGGCTACCAAAAGGGGGGCATGCAATTCCTGTATAAAAAATCCCCAGCATCAGTCCAGTGAAAGCAAAATTAGTAGCCATATAAACAGAACTGTTTTCATTTTGGAAATTACCTCAGAAGACTTTATGTGTGGAAAGGTTAATCAAGTACAAAAAACAAACTCTAAAGTACACAGATCTCTCCAGTCTGGATTTGTCCACTTGAGGCAGCACCACTTGGCCCTGTTTGTTGTGATCTCTTTTGTTTTTAAAAAATAGACAGTTCAGGAAGACTGCAATAGTTTGTAGAACTTGTTGAAGACTTGCTGCCACTCAGATAATATCCATGGGACTTGTTGAACAAAGCAAGCTGTGTTAATAAGAGAATCAGAAGTGGCTTCCAGGACACAGGTTGGTTTGCTACTCTTACTCCACAGGCTTTGCACTCATAGTGTTTAGGAACTAGTGGTGCATGCTGGTGCATACAAACTCTCACAGTACTGTGCAAGTAAAAACTTTGGAGTTGTCTTTCCTTCTCACATCTGCCTCCTGCAAAGACTTTATGGGAAGCTGCGGACAGCTGGGTATTAGCATGTTTGGGTATCTGTCCTTGAGGAAGAAAATGTTGTTTTATTTTACAGCAATTCTGTTTACTAGTATATGTAGTCCACATATATATTTGCCTATGCCTTCTATCTGCTGTTTTGGACCCCAGTTCTGAAGTCATTGATCATGTTTTTTTCATCCAAAGACCAGTTTAATCTAATGCAATTCCTTGGCAAGACAGAGTAGTAGGGAATTGTTTCACAGTGCTTGTGCTGCTTCTCAGTCATGGAGCAGGGATAATACAACCTCACACTACCTTATGACTACAGGAAAAAATTATCTTGATATGGAATGCATCACTGCATCATGTTTAGGTTTTTTTTTTTCCTGAGAACTTGTTCCTAATCGCTTTTAAGATTAGTGTCCTTTTGCAATATTCTTAATCCAACTGATTTTCAGGTGATGAAATTTTGCAAGCGCAAAATGTAGCAAATACCACAGATGATGATGAGACTTAAAGCAAGGGTTGATTGCCATCTTTATGTTACATGACAATTAGGGCAAGATATTAGTTACAACTCACAATTTTATCTAATTACATCCAGGTGTTGGACTTCTGTAGGACTTATGAAAAGGTGCCTTTCTTAACCCTGACATCAGTAAAGAAAGATTAAAGCCAATTCAGTAACGCTTCTGTTGTGACCTGACCCTCTGTAAACTAGGCAAGGTAAATTACTCAAACCTGACAGAAACAGGAATAACAACATAGAACTTAGGACCTGGAACTAAAGGAGATACTGTGGTGTTAAAGATGTGCTTTAGAAATAGGAGTTAGCCAGTGAGGAAATCATTACAGTGTGATTGTTCAGAACAGCTGGTCAGATCCACAGTGTAATATGAAAATGATCCAAGAGGCATCAAATATGAAGAAATTTTGGGTTCAAAGGGTTTGCTAACTTCTCTAAAAAGCTATTATGGCAAAGTGGTAGCTGTGGTTTACTGCATAGGAGTTACGAGGTTGTGGTAGGGGACAGGAGCAACAGCCATAGAGTCTGTATGTCACTTCATGGAAGACCCCGAAGTTTTGTTTAAGAGAACAACTTACTAGGAGGTTAAAGCAAACTTGTTAAACTTGTCTTTCACCTAAATATATGGCAGAAGTTCCTGCTTATAATGAAAAAGGGGCTTGTATATGGCCTTTCACACCAGCCTATAAAACATCGTTGTAAGTGTGGAATAAGTTTTTGAAATTACATGAAATAGAGGTATTTTTGCCTGCCACAATCATGTAATAATGTAACAGCAATTGTATGTAAATGCACACAATTGCACTTCTAACACTCCTGTCTCTGTGCACAGTGAAAACTGTAGCAACACGTTTTCCCGATATAGATCAAGGGAAGCACTGTTGCCTACAGGTTTAAAACTGAGGAAATTATAGTATTAGCATTTAGGAGGGTTGTGTTCCATTTTTAGGCAAATAAAATTCAGTATTGCAGTATACACAGAACGTGGGTTTGAGTATGGTAGCCCTGTCCCCTGAAAAAATTCCAGAAATATAAATACTTGTAATTTTTTTCAGTATTATGACCTCATATTTTCAAGTACAAAATACACATTAAAAATATTCTTTCATTAACCATGACTTTTGGAAGGTATGTCTGAGAGCATCCAGCAGGTGCTTTGTCCTATCAGTAGCCCCTTGCCACATCACTGCGGGTATATTTCCTTTTTGAGAGTCTTTATGGGATTCTCATACACTCTTGTAATATGTTCGTAGTGTGAGGCAGAGCCAACAACTTTGTTCTGGCAGTCATAAATGTTTATGCTAATACCTAGAGATTGATTCTTATCTTTCTGAAAAACAAAACCAGAAAGAAAACACAAAACAAAACAAAACAACCAAAAAAAGAAAACCTCTCAGAACCAACAACACATCTTTGATACAGGAAGTGCAGTTTTTTCTTTTCCAATGAAGAATCTACCATTACTTGTGTATTAGCATACATTGCTAAATCATTGGTGCTCTTAAAGTATAGCACTCTCAGGCAGTTTGGGACTGGGAATGATTTGCAGAATATTTCAAGTTAGACAGTTTTTCAAGAGCAGTTGGGTTTTTGGAGGGCTGGGGCTGGGAGTGGAAGGTTATGCTTCTTTTAACTAAACTAGAGCGTACTATGACCTGGTGGTAACAGGTGCCCACTCTGAACTGAATCAGTGGCCTTGCCTAATTTTAAGCACTAGTTCAAGATCTTAGTTTAAGTCATACAGGGTCCTGACAGTCCAACGGGCAGATATCTCTAGCATACAACACAGAAAGTCACATGCCAGCATAAACTGATTTTTCAGTGAGAGCTTCACTGATTGAAGGGCATGTAGCAAACAGGTTTAGGTTTTGAGGTTTCTTCCCTCTCCCTGTTTCTGGCTTGTCTTCTTTCCTTCTCCAGCTACCTCCCTTGGCACCCTGTGCAAATGGCTTTTTTGCTCTGATTGGTCAGGTAGTGCTAATTTTTATGATCAGTACACTTTTTCAAATGCTGTTTGCATGTCAATATACAACTTTTTAAACAAACTATGCAAGCTTGAAAATGTTTTTAAAAGTTTTAACATTTATTTCCCCTGAAAGTCACCTTTTGGCACAAATGGTTACTTAAACTTTAAGAATATCCTTTTTTCCCCCTTTAAATCAGTAAATGTCTAATAGCAATCATTTCACCCTCAAAAGCTATGCAAGGATTGACAGCTTCAAGGGAGGTCTGGAGTTCTGTCACTTTCTTAACAAAGAGAAATCAGGGTGACAAAATTAGTCTTGCATGTCAGTGCAATGATACATTCCTTCAAAAGGTTTACATGTGGCTTTTGTGATATCTGTAAAGAATTTTATCTAAACTGTTAAATAGAAAAAACAAGGATGTGGAAAAAGTATATATCTCCCTAAACTTCCCGTATTATATAATATATAGTACTAACTACTATTGAAAAAAATGCAGCTTCCCCAGCCTGTCAGGTCCCTTATTTACCTTCATATTTTTTACAATCTCTGTTCAGGTGCAACTTCCTTCACTTGTCTTTGGGACCAACTTAATTTGTGCCATATCTGAATCAAAATCCTTTCACCATTTTTGTAGGAAGTGGTAGAGAAAAATATATGGCTTGAAAATAGAACTGATTTTCCTTCCATCCTTGTAGGGAAAGTAACTTGAAAAGAGCTAGACATTTACCTTTCTAATTTGGAGACTATTTAGCTCCTGGTAGCCTGGTACATGTGCAGGAGAATATTTATAAAGTTATGCATTATCCTATTGTCCCAGGTACCCTGCAAAGGCAAATGCAATCACCTCCCTGTTCTGCTGAACACTTGGGCTATTGAACCTCAGATGGGTTGAGAGTGAAACTGAGCCTCATGCTTGGAGAAGTCCAGGGGCAGATGGTGGTTCCTCTACTGTCAAACTGTCCCATGGCATCCTTAGCTGATGGCAGACTGGGGTAGATGCCAGTAGACTTTTGTTCCATTTTCCTTGTTTAACTGGTTTTAAGGATTTTCATTTGACAGGCAGACAAATATTTGGCAGCTGGGTTAACTGAAGCATAGAAAGAGGCTCTTTGAGTGCTGCATGAAGGTATTTGCAGCACATAAAGGGCTAAAAGTATAAGTAAAATGTTGCATGTACATTTAATTTTAAAGATAACCATTTATTTTCTGTCCCTATTTTCATCTTTGTTCTGTGGATGAATTCATTAGCACAGATGCTAATGCTGCAAAAATTGATATGCAAGTCAAATAATAAGCATTCACTTGACTCCCATTGAAATTACAAATATTTGTGGTTTATTATGTAAAACAGTTTTTGTTTGTTTTCTTAGCTGTGGTATATCTTACCACAGAATACAGAAGCAACCCATACATCTTCACACTTATGTTTTCATGCTTCCCAGCTTACTGCTGTATTGAGGATGTGCCCACCTTCAAGTCATATAGATTTTTTTAATTATTATTTGAAGATAATGATGTTACTGCTTGCTTTCTGGGTTGAGATAAAACACAGTACCAAACAAAAAACCACCAAAAAAATCCAAACAAACAAAAAAAAAGCCCCCAAAGAAAGAGGAGCAACTAACAGGTCAAGCCAGGAGCAGGCTTACAGAGCTTCTGGTTGATGGGAAGCCAGAGGCTGTGTGAAGGAGAAACATAAATGTTCCCTGTCTACTTATCAAATATGTTTAACTGCCATACTCCACCCCACCCTATCTCCAAATAATGAGAGTAGCATTAGAATTGTAGATTATGCTAACTTTAAAAAAGAATCTATTATGAAGTGTCTTTGGTGTTTCTGTTTGAGCACCAAAACACTGAACATTAAGTAATAGCTATAGTAAGTGAAGATCAATACAGAATGATAAAATTACACTGCCATGCTTTTTCTTTTCCTTCTTTGTCATTCTTCCTAGAAACTGTTTATTACAATGGCAAACTTTCCATGCTTCCAGCCATCTTTTCTTGTCTTTCTTGACTGCTAAAATAATTGTTGCACTTCACAGTACTCAAGATAACATGTAGAAATTGCTTTTTATCATAAAGCAAGCATGAAAAAAAAATGACCCAAAACCATTTCAGCACTAACTAGTATTGGCTCTTACTTGGGAATTCAGTTTGAATTACATAAAATTACAGAAAATCTCTTTCTTAACTTGCATCCTATTCCCATCTCTCAGCTTCTCCTCATATGCAGAGGTTCCAGTCCTGTAACCAACTCAATGGCCCTTTGTTACACTCCTGGTCCGGTACATCCATGACTTTTTTGTTTCGGCAGTCTTGAGCTGACCACAGAGCTCCAGATGTGTCTCTCGCAGTGCTCTGGAAGAGCACTTTGGAGTGCACCCCAGATGCTGTTGACCGCCTTTGCCACAAGGGTGCATTGCTTGCTTATATTCAACTTGCTGTCTCTCAGAAGTTCCAGGTCCCGGCAAAGCTTCTTTCCAGCTGGTTGGCCTCCAGCCCGTACTGGTGCATGGGTTTACCCACCAGCAGATGCCAGACATGGCAGCTCCCTGCATTGGTTTCCATTAGCAGATTTCTCCAGCTTGGTCGTCTCTCTGAACACCAGCAAAACCATCCAAAGTACTTAACTGCTTCATCCAATTCTGTATCATCCTGCAAACTTGCAGAGGGTGTACCATCTCTTCATCCAGGGCTTTAATGGAGATGTTAACCTGCACTGGGTCCAGTATCAGTCTCTGGGGTAAATCAGTAATGACTATTCTCCACTGGACTTTATGTCATTGATCAGAACCTTTTCAGCCCAGCAGCTCAGCTAATTTTCAGTTTCAATTACCTAGTCAGTGTTTCATCTGTTTCTCTGTGAGGATGTAATGGGAAACAGTGCCAAAAGCCTCATTAAAGTCAAGATAAGCAACAAACACCACTCTCCAGCAGTCAGTAATCTCATTGCAGAAGGCTACTAGATTGGTCACGCGTGATTTTGTCTTCATAAATCCCTGATGATCCCCCAAACACCTTTTTGTCCTTCATTTGTTTGACAAAGATTTCCAAAATTATTTGTTCCACCCCTTTCCCAGGGATTTAGGTGAGGCTGACTGGCTTGCAGTTTTCCAGATCCTCCTTTTCAGCCACCTTGCAGATAGGAGTTAGATTTTTTTTCTTCCAGACCTCAGGAAGATCTCCTGACCTTCCAAAGATAGTCAAGAGTTGCCCCACAGTGATATTGGCAAGCTCTGTCAGCATCTGTGAGTGCATCCCATCAGGTCCTATGAACTTCAGTAAGTCTTGTTTCAATTTTCCCTAACCTCATCCTTCTTTACCAACAGTACATCTTCCTTGCTTCAGACTCTCCAGTGGTCTCTCAACTCTTACATATTTATTACTTACATTTGAGTTTAATGAGGAGCTCCTTGTTTATCCTTGGAGGCATTCTGCCACCTTTTCCTGATTTCCTGCCCATGGAAACTGAATATTGATCTTGGAGAAGGCAATCCTTGAAAATCAACCAGGTGTCCTTGGTCCATTCTCTTCAAGATTATATCCCAGGGAAGTATTTAAAAAATAAGATTCCTAATTACATGACTGACCTTTATACAAGACACATGACCAGAGTCTACATTAAAGGAAATAACAGACACATAGACATGATTTGTTTAGAAGGAGCTACACTTCACAATTGTGTTGGATTGTATTGGATTTTTTTACGAGCACTGACAGCATGCAGATAAAGCACTGATTGATATGTTCCCTTAAGCTTTCTAAAGGTATTTGAATAATCCTTTACTGGAAACTTTTGAAAGTTACTAAGCAGCCACATTGAGGAGAGAAACTCCTGGGCTGGATAAGTCAAAAAAATGGGCACAGGAGGTAAAAAGTAAAGTGTCAGTTCTCTCAGCTAGAGAAAGTGCTCATTGGTGTTTCAGGGGATTCTCTGCTGCCCAGCACATCCATAAATGAAGTGCAAGAGGGTGGGCCATAAGATAAACAAATTTGTTGATTGTAGATTATTTAGGACATTAATTGCAGCAACCAACTACAAACTGGCAGAAAGCTCAAGGTATATTGATGTAAAATGAGGCAAACAGGCAGAATTACCCTCATCATGTAGATCCAGCAACTCTGAGCTATTAGGGTTGAGATGTTTCTTAATTAGTGTTACTCAGAGCTCATTACCAATCAAAAAACCCCCCAAACAAATTAAATTTTAGAAGTTATTAAAAAATGGAGACCATCAGTATGACAGCCTACACCTTGAGTGCTGTGCAGAGTTCTCCCTCATTTTCTATCAAAAGAGAATCCCAAAAAATTGACAGAGATATGTGCAGAGCTGATTATGCTTCAAGAGTAGGTCTTGGCTATCCAGTAACCTTCTGTCAAGTACAACAGAGAATTTGAAGGGTGCTTGATTTTTCACAGAGCCTCAAGTAGCACTTGTTGATGCTGAAGTATCATTAAGGGAAAAATGGCAGTTTTCTAGCAGTATAAGCAACAAGCTGCCTAGATTGGCAAAATAAATGCAACACATAAGCATCTACAAACAACTAAAAAATTCCAATTCCATTTTTTTATTATATCCTTTTGAAAACTGGAGAAACATTTTTATTTAGGGCTTGATGTTAAGATAAGCCAGGTCAATGGCTTTATCACACATTTTATCTTACATGTGCTCAGCTAATTTCAAAATGTACCTGACTTATCATAATAACTTATATAAGATAACTCCTGTATTAAAATAAGTTATGCAATACACAAGAAAAGGTTCTGGTTCTATAGTATAATTATTTTGACAGAGAAATATTTTCCAGAATTCACCTTAAGTTTTTTTTATTCCAGCCAACATTTTACTTTGTTATGCTTAAGGGGGACAGAAGACTAAGAAACAGTTAAGCTTAGATATGCTTTATAAACCATTAATTTCAATTACCAACCCAAATACCATAAAGACCTACAGAATCATCTCAAATTCACATAGTTGCTCATTTCCAGGATTTCACGGGGCTAAGAACAGATGTGTGTCAAAAATCAGGAAACTGGCTCGATTCCTTTGGGATTTTTCTTTTTTTTTGAGAATGGAAGCAAGGGGGAGGAAGGGTAAAGAAGAAAAACAATTTAACTAAAACATCACTCTTTCTCCTGTCTTAAAAAGAAGCAGTCTTTGAGCAGAATGACAAAATCAGCTATAGCTGTCAGCTTCAGATAAGGGTTCAGATGTACAGTTATCAGTTCTGATAAATCACGGATCAGAGCTCTCTGTCTTCTGCATTGCCTACAGCACTTCCTTTCCCAGACACACCACAGCCAGATTAGGAAAAAGTAGATAAGACATAAGCAGTGCAGAGGATAGTTCAATAGCATATGTTTTGAGCACCAGCAGAGTATCATTATTACTGCTTTAAGCAAACTTCCTTCTCAGTATTTCCATTATCTTGTCTAATACTGACCCATGTGTTGTAAAAGACAAATAATCCTCCCTTTCCCATTCGTTTTTTCCCCCCATTTTTTTATTTTTCTAACTCAACCTGTACCTTCCAAACTTGCTAACTTTCTATTCCACACAAGTGTTCCAACTAGCAAGTTGTGACTAGCACACTGGGTAGCAGGGGGGTTTTGTAAAAGCACAGCATGTTATTGTGTCTTCTTACTCTTAATAGCCTTAAACCGGCAAAACATTTCCTTATTTCAAGAAGTACATGAGCAGTTCACATTCTCCATATCAGAAGCAGCACATTTACTGAAATGAAGTATATCCAAGAACAAGTGAAAAAAACCCACTGCCACTCTGTATTTATTTTTTTGCATTCATTGATTTATGATACCTACTCATTCCTTGGTAAATGAAGAGGAAAAGCTCAAATGCTCAACCATAGCTAGTAAAAGAACTACTCATATCTGACATTTTGAAAATACCAAAAGGTATTATTTATAAAGAACCTTCCAAAAGCAGCCCCTTAGACCCTTTTTTGTACTTCACTTACTTAAAAACAACTATTTTTCTGTACATCACATTCCCCATTTTCTCCCTGAGGAAGGCAGCACATAACAGATCAACCTGAAGAAGTTGTATCTGCCAACATCTTGATCCTTTCCTCTATCCCCTCCAAGGGTAAACCCCCAGAGTTTTATTAAATCTCTTTATTTATAATCTTCTTATATCAAAACAGTTCAGGTTGTTTTGTTGAGGGTTTTTTTCTGAAAAAAAAAACAAAAAAGGAGGCAAGAAAATCTTTAGAATACACAGCAGTTAAATGAATTATATTCAGAGGAAGGGTAAAAGAAAAGTTGACAAAAATACCCATGTAAGGAGTCCTGAGTTTTCCTAGAGGCTCTGCTTGAGGGCCCTGAGGCTGGGTAGCAGCTGGGCTGCACTCAGGCGCTCCTCTACCTTAGCCTTCCAGCAGCAGCTAATAATATTCTGGAGTCTCTGGCCCAGTGGTGACTCGTGGAAAACAGCAGCAGCCAGCGAAGGGCGCAAGTTGTAGGCTACAACGGCGTACAGCACATACTGCCGCTCACCCAAATAGGGCTGCTCCTGCATAACAATTTGCCAGAGGGTGATGGCAAATGAGTAGATGTCTGCTTTAGCAGTGACCCTCTCCCCCTTGAGGAGCTCAGGGGCACGGTGTGTGTACGTGCCTGCTTGCTGGAAAACAAGGGGGCTCTGGGACAAGCCTTTCTCCAGTTTCTGGGAGCACCCAAAGTCTCCAATCTTGCACACTCCCTGCTCAGTGATGAAGATGTTTGCAGGCTTTAGGTCCAAGTGCACAATGTCCTGTGAGTGGAGAAAGGCTAAACCAGTCATGATGTCACAAGAATAGCACACAGCCTCTTCCATGCTCAGGGTCTTCCTTCCACATCCTCTTTCATCATCCGCCCCATGTCTCCATGCATCACCAGTGCCATAAATCACATGGTGCAGGGTGATGTTGCCCACATACTCCATAATGATGGTGCCCAGGCTGTTCTCGCTGGCTGGGGCACACGTACTGGCAGCCACAATACGCACCACATTATCATGCTGTAGCCAGGCTACATTCAGCTCAGCCCAGAAGCTCTGTCGTGATGCTAGTCGGTTTTTGCTGCTTTTCTTCACCTGCTTCACAGCCACAGTTGCACCATGGTAAGTGGCTTTGTAGACAGAACCAAAGCCCCCAGAGCCCAAGGGCTGCAGGAGGCAGAGCTGCTCCCAGTCAATGGAGCACCAAGACAGGCGTGGAGGCAAGCGGCGAGTCCTGAATGAAGGAGCTCCCCCTAAAAAGCTTTTGCTGTCTTTGCCAGGGATAACTAAAGGGCTGCTGCAGGGGCGCAAATCCGCAGATGGGGAATACTCAAAAGAAAAAAAACAATTAAGAGGAATAGGTGATGGCATACTAAGATGGACAAAACAAGATGCAGATACTAAGACAGAAGACTAGAAAATTCCCCTGATAAAAAGGACTCTACAGTGCCTTCCAAAGCCTTTTATCCTCCCTTCACCATTCTCCCTCCTGCCCCAAATGAGCTGCACCTGTCACAACTAGCTGAACCAAATCAGGCTCACCTGGAAACATTCTTCTGCAACCCTGAAGCAAATCTCTAGAAAGTCAAGGCAAATGGATTTAAAGCTCAAAAGTTATTAACTCATAAGTATTTCACATAATTTTCAATCTCAAAAGAAATTGAAATGCCTCTAGCAAAGTGCCCCTGGAGTTAATAAAGCAGTGACTGGTGAATGCATTTCACCATGGCTCCAGGTAGGAATGATCAGCATCAGGTGCAGTAAACAGCTCAAAGTCTTTGTCAGTGGAAGCATTGGAAATGGTGAGTGCTAACTTTTAATGAGGTTACAGCAGGCATAGCTAAATATAAAAGTGAGTTTGTAGAAATTTACCACTTAAACATGACTAGGACAAAGGGACTGGTTTGGCTGCTCAGCTCTGCCCATGCAGGACAGTAGCCTTAATAACAATATAAAGACATATGATTGCTCTCTATCATCATTTGGATATAGTAACTAGAATTATACATAAGTATTTGGTCATGTTCCTATCGTACCCCATGCGGTTACTAGATATATGTATTTTATTTCTGGATCCTCCTTCAAGAAGTTCTTGCTTAATTTACAGAGCTCTTCCAGCAGAAAAAAAAAAAAAAGAAAAAACTTGCCTTAGTGATCCCAGTATGTTTTCAGAGGGGCTTTCGGAATTTTAACCCTGTTTTCACATATTCATGGTGCTTGTGCTAACTGCCATAGTATTTGGTACGTGCTGTAGTGCCCAGGTATCAGAGCACCCTTATGGGACCTATAGGGCTAACGACTTTTGAATATTCCAGTATTTTTCTGTATGTTGACAGATATTTTGGAAAGCTTGGGCCCCAGCTCCCACCTCCTCACACTTCAGAACCTTCCTCTGGATGTTAGTGTTAGTGGTATGGATGCCATGGAACTTTAAAAATTGGCAGTGCCTGTTACTGCAGAGTTTACCTCTGGGCAGCATCAGCTCTGCAGGCAGTTCCTGCAGTTTTCCTGGTATTTTCTGTTCTCTTTGTTTTGCTTCACTGGATAAGATGCAGCAAAGGCCGCTGAGGGGGGCTTCAGGGATAATCAGAACATGTGCAAGCAGAACTGGAGAGTTCACCTTGAGATGGGTTCAGTTGTTCACCTCAACACACAAACCTGATGTCCAAAAGGAATCCTCTGATCCTATCTGAGCTTTAGATCAGCTCGACCAGAGGGTTTTAAAGATATCACTCTGTAGTGAATCAGTGATGGAGATCTTCCCCAGTACTGAAACTAAGGACTATCAGGAGAAATTTGTCATAGCAATGCCCAGGGAAGCAACCTTAGACCAGAGATGAATGAGAATGGGGAATTTGAGTTATTACCTGGCACTCTTGAAACAGGCGGGGAAAGAAGTGAATAAATAGGTGCTAATAGGAGTTTTTAACAAGTGAGAGTGCAAAGACTTAAGGATGGCAAAAGGCCTGTCAGTAGCCTTGGGTGGGTCAGTTCCTGCAGATGGGAATGGTTGGCAACACAAGGCTCATCTTTCCTGGCCCCTCCCCAAAGAGACTCTAACAGTTCAAGAGGTCCCTAGACCCCTCAGGTTCTACCACACCCCCTGAGCTTTCTTTGTACAGCACAAGCCAGCCAGGTAATACCCTGTTGTTGCCCGCTCCTTGGGGCACTGCCTTGAAGCACTGCTCACCATCAGTTACACAGGAATGTTTTGGGGATGGGAAGGGGAAGACCAGAGGCTCTTTAGTGTATTTACTCTCCTTTTCTGAGCAGCACGGTGATGTTAGGCTTGTTATATAGAAGTCTTCACTTCTGATCTTTGCAGAGAATGTTTTCTATGCAGGTGAGTTTTGACGGAAATGAAAAGCTGCAGAAAGCTCATGAAACTATATGGAAGAGAGATTTTTACGCCTGAGTGCTATTAGGGCTCAAATTCTTCAATGGGCTTCTCTGCCATATAGTAAATACAAACACCAAAAAGACATTTCTGCTCTGAATTCTCCAAGAACTTAAGCCTGTTCTTACCAAGTTGAAGTGGCAGGGAAGTTCAAAGGGAAAGCTGGTAGTGGGAGAGGTGTAGGTAGAAGGATGCATGGTCCACTAAGAGTGGACCTGTTAAGCTGACAACCACAGCACCATACCTAATGATTGTGAATGCTGTAGAACACAACAGTAAAATCTGTTCATAAAACAGAGCGTTAGAATTAGGGTTGTCTCCAAATATCTTTAATTGAAATCTTATTTAGAAAGATATAGCAGATCTTCCATATTATTGTTTCCAAACTCTATGTCCACTTGTTTAATTACCACTTTTTTAGTAATTTTCCTGTTACCCTTTTCTGTTAGAAACCCTTCTGTTTTGCCCCTGTCATGGCAGACATGTTGTATTGTTCTTGGGGAATACAATGAATTTTTGAACAGGAACTGCCTTAATATAACTTACTATCTTGTCTCAAACTTACTGCTGAGGACCAAAGCAAGGGAACACCCAGTGTCTCTTAATATGAACACAATTAAAGCAGATTAAAATTCAAGCATGCTTTTATTCTTAATAAACATTATGTTCCTGTAAGTGTTGATGGTTTGGCCCAGTGACAGCACAGGTGACAATTGCTGTAGGGCATGGTTGCTGTGCTTCACAGTGCTGTTCAGCTCCAGCACTACTGCAGGCTGGAGGAGGGGGCCAAGAACAGGCTTGGGGAGCCATTCTCAGAGGGGAACACAGCTGCTGAGGACAAGCTGCCCCTTCCCTCCCAGCTGCCTTCCCCTGGGGAACCCACAGCAGCCTCCAACCTCACTGTTCCCATTGCACTGGTATTTCCACAAGGAAAAAGGAAGCTGTAGGAACCAGAAGTCATCAGCAGAATATGCAACAGAACTTTTACAATTGACAAGAGGGAAACACACAGTCTGTGTCCCGTGGGCTGCAATACATCACAGCTATAATAACTTGCAAGCACTGAAGATTTTGTTCCAAGCTTGTGTGTAATATTTCTGCAAGTAAAACATACCTGTTTATCTGATGCTGCAACAGCTGCCCAGCCTAATCTGTGCTTCCAGCTGAGGAGGAATACAGAATCAGTCTTGCTCAGTTTCTCTGCTTGTATTTCACTTGTCCATCAGGAATATAGAAACTCTTTGTTTGCCATTGTTGTTAGTTACTACTGCTGTTTGGTCACTGGACATAAGTCAGGCCCAATACCAAGGGCCTTAAAGGAGTGATATGGATGTAACACAGGTCACATACCAAACATGAGAGTTTAATTTTGATCAAAGTGCATCACTCTTGTGGTTAACAGCCAAAATTTTGTCTAAAACAGGTAAAGGACAGAACTGGGAATTGGAACTGTTTTCAGAGAGTTTAAGGGTATACAATTATATCCTTCTCTGCAATCATCACTTTATTTCTTTGTACATTTGTTTGGTGTAGCATGTAATAAACCCTTGAAGCTGTCCAGAGGCTTCTAAGAACAGTTTTACAATACATTGTGTTTCTAATAAGTTACTTTGTAATGCCTGTGCCTTAGTGACATCTGAGAGGTTTTCTTCTCTATTTCAAATAAAAGTGGTTTTTTTTCTCCATTTAATGTCAGTCCCTGTGATCTCAGTTTGAGATTTGATGATGAACCTACATTCTCCTTGCACACAGTGTTTCATGGTCCAAGTGTTGCTTCCAGTCACACCTAATACACCTCAAACAATATTCAGAGTGGCCTGAAAGGAGCTCTGATACGATCAATTGCACAGGTGTAAGTGATACCATTATCTGGAGCCAGTCTCTACAAGGCTTCCTCTGAAGATAAGCCACTGATTACTTTTTTTTTTTTTTTAAAGAACCCAGTTTATATTTCAGAGTTTGGCTGTTTTGTTGAGACAAATGACACCTTGGAGAGGCAAATACATGCATATTTTCATTAAAGCAGTAAGAAGTAAACACAAATGCAAAGAAAAAATACATCTGCAAGACCTGTGATGCTATTTTACAGCTGAGACATAATAATAATAAACATTTTAAAAGGTTAAACCCTAGTTTATAAATAATAAGATCAAGTTTCCAACACACATTGCCAAACAGCTGCTTGATGCTTTTTTTCCTTCACAGAAAGGTTACTCCATGTGTTCAAGAGAATGAAGCAAAGGCTCTCCTTACTTGAACACACTGAGGTTTTAACTGGAGGCACTGGCAAGGCAGGTGAGGTTTCACGGCTAATTTACTGGGGCCTTGGTGACCAGGGTGGACCAGGGATAACAATCTGGGATCTGCTGCTGTAGACTAATAGTGCAATTTCAAAAGAGCACCTTGCAACAAGCAAAGAAAATCTAAGCTTAGGGATGAAGACAATGAAATGTGAAGTACAGGCTCTCACCCATAGCATTATTTTCTGGCCTATCCTAGCAGGTTGACTGTTGTCATATGGCTGGGACCTTATGCAGTATTTCCAGAAACATTGTCCAAGACTGGTTTTACAGTCTTGCTCCTGGAGCAAAGCTGCCTTTGCTGGGTCACAGGGAGATGCCAAATACAGTGGTGGAATTTGAGACTTGTAGCTTAAGGACTAGAAGACAGCTTCAATGCTTAATAAGGCAAAGGATCCAGGGGGTATTGGTAGTGCTAGTCTAGTGCTGGCAGGCTGCTGTTTCCCAGGTACATAGACCTAATGCTGATGTCTAAGGCTGACGCATAAATGGATAGTCTCTCCCAGGAGCTTGCACAACCCCATTAACACAGATCATGCTCAGCTCTGTGACTGTATACTAAATACACTGCCATAGCAAATGTGGCTTCCTGCAAACACCACCTCTTTGACGAGTTCTATAGGGGAAGAGGCAGGAAGATCAGCTAAATTTGGTGGCCCTGAAATGATGGCCTGCTACTGTGGTAGGCCATAGCAAATTCTCAGAGGTTGTACTAAGTTAAAGGGTTTTAAACACAACTGGTTAAAATGGGTCATATAGTTCAAGTGCATTGTTGAAAAGTTTTCATCAATGAGTGAGCAAAAGCTTGCAAAAATACTGCTGAAGAAAAATATGCCTAAACTGAACAGAGCACACGAACTATGGGGAAACCCTGTAACACTTCAATGACATAAGGAGCCACACACTGACAGAATAGGAGACAATTTTCAGGTGAGGACAGACTTCAGAAAGTTTGGGAGTCTGTATTTATTTGCCATGAATGTTTGATATTTTATATTCCTATGTTACAGGTCAGATGTTGCCCACTTATGGCATGCCCCTTAACCATACAGAGTCTATTTTATTTTTATTTTCAATGGACATACTTGTGAACAGACTTTAACGATTACCCATGACCATGTGTATAACAATTTAACCCAAAAGCCAGTAAAGCCAGAGTTCAGCCTCATTTCAGAGGCACAGCCTACAGACCTCTTCTGCTGAAACTGTATCTAGTACTACATAAGGACAGCTGACAAACACCTTCCTTGCAGAAGTCTGTGTACCCCCTAGATAAATTGCTGTCTCTCATAGATTAATCAAGTATTTGGAAGAAACTCTTCCAGCTTGCATGGGAAACCACCCAGGTTAAATAGGGGATACATTAACAAACAGCACTATTCACTTTGCACTTGTAAAACACAAACACTTTAGACTTAAACATTTTGAACTAAACCAAAACAAAGTAGAACTGATACTTTCCCATGCATACATACATATTTGCACGTACAAACAAACACACACACACACATACATACATAAAAGTTTAAGCAATGTACTGATTTTTAGCAACTATGCCTATTCAGGTTCTCTGCATTACTTAACACACATCAAGAAGAGATCTGACTGCTTATTTGAAAATGACACTAAGCCATTCTTCTTTGTACACTGCACTTCAGCACAACAGTTAAGAATCGGTCCCATGGGTAAACTATCAAGGGATCAATTCAAATGATTTCCAGCGCAGCCACAGAGTGCATTACCATAGTCCTATTTTCAGACTGCTCAACCGATAGCTGGTGTCTCTTCAGCCCCCTCTGAGGCAAACTAGCTTTGTAGTTGGTGATTTTATGATACAGGTATACCCAAACAAGACAAGGTTGTGTGATAATGACACCGAAGAATTGTTCGGTATAGTTTTTACAAATACTTATTCCTCTGAAAATGTTAATTTCTTGAGGACACAGAGGCCATTACAAAAATAAATATAATTATATAAAAAAATACCTTTATTATTAGTAGAGAAAGTTTATACTGAATTACCTGGGATATAGTACATAAGCAGAAACTTGAAACTTCACACTACTGCTGAGGTCTGTCATTTTCAATACTATTATCTCCAGTGTTGTTCAAAACACAGAAATACAGCATTGCTGTTTATTTGCTGAAGGCCCCAACTCGTAATGATAAGCAGCAGTTAATCTTCCAATACACTTCTCAAACTATTAAATTCAGACTAAATTTTGTAATACAGCTTTTGCTGCGCTACTTGCTGCTTGTTTGTGATTGCCAACACTTGCTGTGCCAACTATGACAGCTGCCACTTTGTAAAACTTTCTATCCAATTTAATACAATGTTTTGATTTGCAAAGCAGGGAACCCAACAGCGTGTAGCTGCTCAGTTCTTGTTAGTCCAGCAGTAGCTCTGCAGCACAGTTTTGTACTTCTCTGACAAAAAACACTTGACCCTCGGGCATGCCTATCTGTGGGAAGGAAAAGGCAGCATGAAAAGTGAGGGAAAGCAAAGGGGAAAACCAGAATAGCCTTCCTCTTTCACACCTGGAGGACAGCAAGACATGTATAGAGGATACTGAAAGACCATTTTTCTGTACTTTCTTACATGAGTTTTGGAAAGGGGAGGTTACAGAAATGAGAGAAGGGAAGATGCCTATGGCTCTAAATTTAACAAGGAAACCCAGTAGAAACTGTACCAAGAGATCTCTGGATATAAAAGAGGTATCATCTGTGCATTCACATTCCACTTATTACAGAGGTTGATGGAGTTTCTAGGGGGTTTCTAGAGGGAGTAGGACATGTTAAATCAGTAACAGTCAGTGAGACCAACTATGATGGGGTGGTTTTCTCTTGAGGGGTTGTTGGCATGTGTGTGTATGTTTGTGGGTGGTTAGAAATGGTTTTGCAGAGTATTTCGTATCATACAGCATCTGTAGAGCTCTTGACTCTCAGTATAACAAGGCCAACCCTCTCAAACAAGTTAGAATCCTGTGGCACGGAAGTGATAACCCAGTTCAGAGGAAAAGGGTAAGGATTACAAGAAAGGGAAGGTGTCTGTATATGGAAAAGGTGAAAGTCAACACTCCCTGTAACAATCATTTGTCTTAGACTGGGTTACAGCAAGAAAGCTAAAAAGTCAAGACTTGGAAAAGAAGAGAACTCAAAAGCAGGGAAACAGAGACAATGCTGAAGATGTTAACAAAATATGTTCCAAAAAGCAATGAAATGTAAAATGCTAGTCTTTTACTTTCCTGGCAAACAGTCTACGCTAGGGAATAACTGCACGGAATGAGCAGAGAGGCAACTTTCTGTAGTTGTGTGCAGGCTGCTTGTCTGGTGCGCGGCATCTCTTCCCCCACGCATTAGAGTCTGACTTCTTTGTCAGTGTAACAGGCAGACGGGAGATCTACAAGATGAAAGCAACAGTTTCTCCTGGAAATCCTGCAAAGAGAAAACCCACATACTGTGCCTAGGACATGCCACAGCCTTAAAGTTTGTCCTGTAAACCATAACAACTGATGCAAATGATTTGCAATAATCTGAAATGATAATCACTCACCTATGTCTCCCAAATGAGCGGTCCCACTATGAAAACCCCACACTCACCTTCCAGTGTCTCACAGCGTTTCAAAGTGCAATTTGATGGCAAACTCAGTAACTGATTCCTTCAGTTCAGATCTGTCCTGTCACAGACACAGTAGCATCATCCCATTTGTTCCGTGGTGAAATCATGAAACGCGGATATTTATGCTTTAAGATTTTCTGAAAAACTGACATTTTACCAGTCATAAATTAGAAAGACAGTTATCCTTTTGCAAACTCAGAATAACTACACCCACCAAAACTGGATGTATTCCATAATTACTTACTGTAATCCCAAACACGCAGATCAAGATTATCTATTGAAATGCCAGGCATAAGTTATTCATTAACTAAAACCATTCTGTAATTTTATTGATATATTTTGTGGTGTTCACATATTTTTGTACAGCAAACATAACACTGTAGGCCACAAGAAGCTGCAGCACTATTGTTTAATAGCAGCAAGGTATATTTTATAATCAGGGTATGTGGACAATAAATAGTCTGTTTCTTTGGATGTGAATGTTTAAAATGAAGTTCTGCTGCAGCTTCATAATGTGATTGCTATTTTACAGAGCTTATACACAAAAATATATATGCAATCTTTTTGTCTATATTTTATACAAATACAACAGTAGTTTGTGAATACATTTTAAAGTACATATACATGATAAGCAACTCAATTTCCCATATCACAGGATAGCAAATTTTAAATGCAAGAAACATATACAAATTCAGTCTGGAATGCAGGGTTTTCTGTGTTGGTTTTTTTTTCTCTGTTTTTTGACTCAAAACTTTTATCATTAAAAACATTTTAGCATACAAGTCCAAACAATTTTTCCACTAGCTAAAAATATAATTTCAGCAATCTGAGTCAGGTAGGGGTGTATCATCATCCCCCAATATACTTTTCCCAGTTTTTGTCTAAATCCAAAGGCTTTTAATAATATATAGTATGTTCTTCACTCCACACCATATAAAAAGCCCACATTTTACATTAACTAGCAGTCACCTGTTTTTGTGAACAAGAGCTGGGCTTGTCAGCGTTTAAATTTGCATGTCCAAAATTTTACTTTTGCAAGTGCATATGAATACATTGTGGTGTTGCACAAAGTTCATTAATGACAAATTAAGTCACAGTATAAAAATATATCATACAACTATAGGTCTAGTATAGTCCTTTTTTCTATGGGTAAAAATACATCTGAATGAGACAGGGAGGTTTGTAGCACCATGAGAGTTGTATCCCAAGTTACATTAGCAGCATGATCCAATATAACAATATTGCAGGAGTGTTTCTGAGGAGATAAACATTCACTCTGGTTCAACTGTACCACTGAAGCTTATACTGAAAAGTGTTTACATATGATTAGCAATAGTTCTGTGTCACTTCCAGGGCTAGATAACTGTTATCAAAAGACACTGCCTTCCAACAAAAGTAAGACACCCTTATTGCATAAAAGCTTTGGGACTATCCAAACACAGTTTGAACTACTGTGGCATTATTTGTACGTTCAGCATGATGCTAAGGTAAGCTGTGGTTTTAACTGTACACTGGGAGGATGCAGGATGGGCAGCTAAGCCTATGAGGTTTACTACATACCAGATAAACACATACATTTCAGAGATTTACGTATAGACTGAGAAGAATACAGGATAAGCTGCTAAACCAGTGTATGAGACAGACATAACGAAGGATGCAATCCTGCTTCCCTTGACCTTTATGGATGCAGGATCGGGCCCTAAGTTAACTTCAGACAGCAGCATAGCAATGATAGAATATGATTTTAAAAAGTCTGTATCAAATACTGCATGTTAAACATTTTTGATATCATTTACCATTCAGAACTCCGGAGGACACAGTTTGCAAACGGTGAGGACAAACTCCTATTTGTTTTTGACTGATATTCAAAATGGCAGTAGAAGACAGTGTAGTTTGAAACATGTAAACCTAGTAAAAACCATTGTAAAACCCTTAAGAAAGACACACTGGTTCTGTGCAATATAGCAAATTGATAAGAAAACACTGTAAAAATGTACCTGTTTAAAATTACAATGTCTACCATTTTGTACACAAAGCATTATACCAAAGGCCTACATATATGTAATCTAATGGCACTTGAAACAAATTATAATAAAAAGTTTTATAATAAAAAGCATAACCTGTAAGAAATTTTCTTAAAAGGTTTAGGTTTTCTTTTTGAAAGTGCTATATCTTGTAATATGTGTAACATAGAGGTTGACCAAGCTTTATTTTAAAAAATATTGGCCTATAATACAAGTTTAGCTCACTAGGCAAATGATCCTGAAAATATGTACTCTTAACATTCATTATTAGCTTAATAAAGCAATCAGCTCTGGCTCATGTTTCAGTCAGTATATGGTTTTTAAAAACCGCTACTGCCAAATTAACAATAAATCACTCTATTCCACAATTTACTACTAAATAAAGCACAAGCAACAAGTACACAAAAATATATATATTTAAAAAAAATCAAAAACAAAAAAAAACAAAACAACCTTACTAGGAGTTTAGAAGTTGCACAAAGAGTGGTGCATGATCAGCCAGCCCTCCCCCCTCCCGCCAAGAATCTATCTGAAATAAAAAAAAATGGAGTTTAAAAACTGATGGTTTAGTTGTGGCCAATATTGACTCTGCCTAAGTGATGCTCTAAAGCACTCTGGTGGTGGTGATGGTATTGCTTACAGGGTGAGTCTGCTTCTACATTCATTACCTTACATCCTAGTTCAGCTGCAAACATGCCAGGTGCAGCCCCCCACTGAAACCCTGACTGAATGAGGTTCAATATCTTGTCTGAGGTCCCTATTTCTCAAGCGAAATGTACATCTAACTCTAAAGTGAAATGTCAATCCCTTTTCAGGAAGCTAAGGCACAAACAAAGTAGTAAGGGTTCTGGCTACACACTAAGAAACAGATGTTGGCAAAGTGTCTGTTGGATTTTGTTTTCTAATGAAGTCTTCTGGTAACTGAGACTGATAAACGGTGGGTACAGATTGGAAGTTTGTGAGCCAGAGGCTACCCAGAATGCTGCCCATCACACTTCTGGGCCAGCTGCAGGATGCCAAGCACTCGCAGCTCTCTTCTGCTGCAGGGAGAGTTGCAGGTGCTTGGCTCCACACAGGACGTAACCCACTGGAGGAATTAAGTCCATTTATCTTCATCTCAGATTGATTAAAAGGATTGATAATAGACCCAAGTTTTTTCTAGATGCATTATGTTGCTCATTTAAACTAGAGTTACATTCGGTTGCATTCACCTTGTGCTCTGTTCATCTGTGTTTTTCTTTCCTTTAGAAAGCTGAAGGGAAAAAAGCAATATTGAACAAATCATTCAACTAAAGATGTAAGGAAGTGAGCAATCTGTTTCACAGAAACCAGAAGAAGCAGTAGTGAAGCAGAGCTAAAAGCCCACTTTGAGATAACATGCTCCTAACCCCAAAATCTTGGAGTAGTTTGCAGAATTTCAAAAGGTATTTTCCTTATTAATACATCCTTATTTTAATGCCTTTGGAACACAAACACATTTATAAAAATGTTATCTTTCAGTAATAAAATTTAAATACACATATGTATAAAATAGTAAAACTACACCTGCATATTGCTCCTAGAATTAAAACAGTAGGAGCTACTGATAAAACACTTGGAGCACGAGCTCCTTAAATGGGAGCAACTTTTGTTTCTGTGAAGTATACTTAGTTTAACCACTTAAAACCTTCTACAAATCCTCATTATTGTTTGAGAGATATTAACGTGCTTGATTTCTATTTTTTAATTCCTTGTACAAAAATGACAAGGAAAATAAGGTTATGGTTGAATTACAGCAAGTCTAGTTTGCTTTTATGCATCACAGGGTTGGTTGGCTTTTAGGGTTTTTTTTCCTCTTTTGGTTATTAGGGGTTGGGGAATAGAATATATTGCATTAGGTAAAAGTGGTGTAAGCAATATGCTTTTACTTCACTCCTAAGAGTCCTGTCTTTAAATCTTGGCAATGGGCGAAAAGTCCCTAACCAAGTACCCAGGTGTAGAAAGTGTGATTAATATCTAACTTGTTGCTTAGGAGGACATAACACACCATGTAATACAACTGAAAAGATCATTCCAATAAAACAAAACAAAACAACCTGGTAGTTGCAAATTTACATTCACTCTCTGACTGCACACTAGTTTTGAACTGAAAATAGGTACACACTTTCTGGCTGGACTTGATCCACCCTTTGGCGGTGGCAGCTGGGAGAAGACTGATGCCTACAAATGTGAATACACTACTGGAAGATTCCTATGCAGTACTCTTTCTATGCTACTAAAGAGAAAAAACAGCAAGTTAAGAATTAAAACAAAAACTGTGACAAAATATTCTGCATTACTACGTTACAACACTTTTATATTTCAAGATCAGACATTAATTTTGCCTGTTTCCCTATACCAGAGTCACAAAAGCACAAATACACAGTTCCAAATTCAACTTGAAACATTTGTCATTTAGGCAAGCAGAGATTCTCTGTTGGAATTCTGTTCAGCCATAATTTTAGAGAATTAAACTAAATTTTTTTTCTTCTGTTATCCATAACAGGCCACAAAAATTTAAGCCGGAAAATGGCAAAATTCTTAACAACTTTTATAATGACTTCAATACAAGTCAAAATGCTATATATATATGTACATGTGTATATATGGACTTCTATATATACACACACAAGTTTTCAGAAAAATCTGAATTCTGTATTTATTTAAAAAAAATTAATTTGTCATTATAGAATAGGTCAGATGTGTCACCATTTGGGAACAGGCTGGAGAATATTTTCCCAAATCTTCAGGAATATCTGTGATACATATTTTAACTGGATTATTTGCAAATAGTAAAATATATTAAAAGGTAAAAGTGGCAGTTCTACCACTGACATCAATAAAACAGAACAGCTGGTATGGTTGAAAAAGTTTTAAAAAAAGGGATGAGTGTTGAGAGTTTGCTTGGGATGACTTTCTACTGAATGTTTTAAATGTGTAAATTGGCAGTGAATATGAAAACAATACAATGAGACTGTTTAAAAAAAACCCAAAGTAAACACAGCTGAGAATAAACACTTTCAAAACATTTTTAAAAAGTTAATTTAAATTTCTTACTGGCTTCATGAGATTGGTACTGTACAAAAGCAGAGAATTTATAATGTCTTATAGTAGGCACTAAGTTAAAAATGGTCAGCTAAGGCATTTCTACAAATAGACAGTAACAAGCCAGCTTTGTACATCCTATTGGAAAGCTTGATGAAATCGTGGTAGGGTGGTGGTTGTGCTTAGACTGCTTGTGAAAGCTGCTGACAATGAGTGCAGAGACCCAAGACCTATACTATTGCTAGGATCTTGTGGATCCTGGGTTTGTGGTGGAAGCTGAGTCATAGAAGAATGTGCCTCTTCTTGCGTATAACTCATTCCAAGGTTTCCCACTGAAACAGAAGGATTATAGGTAGGGCCATTTACAGGTATGAAGTTGAATAGCTGAGAAAAGTCCAATGATGGGGCGTTTAGAGGTTCACTAATAGGAACGGAGCCCTTGGAAAGGGAAACCTCCCCAGACCCATCATCTAGTGGCCCTACTTGTGGATCCAGCCCTAGTTTTGATGAAGACGCTTGAGAATCCTGGGATGAAGAAGGCATACCACTTTGCAACTCCATTAAGTAACTTTCAATTTCCCCTTTCAATGGCTGTTCTTTTTCAGGCATAGAAATTGCATATGAGGTAGTACCGAGCGGATATTTCAATGATAGCTGGTGAGAAGGGTGGACAGACTCCATATCTATTGGACAAGGCATTCCCAATGGTAACGATGTGGCAACCATTTGGTGTGCAGATGCAGAACTCTGCATGGACTGAATCTGAGTGTTGTAGAGATTTAATTGCAAAGTGTTTGTAAATGGCTTTGATGTCAGTTCACTGGAAGGTAAAGACATCACTGGAAGCAGCTCATCCTTAATAGGCACAGAAACATTGCAGGTAAAGGGATCTAGAAGGTCCATTGGCTCTGTTTTGACCTTCAAAAGTTCTTGGTTGTGACTCTTCTTCATGTGGCGCGTGAGGTGATCCTTCCGCCCAAATCTCTGTGCACAGTACTGACAGAGGAAGTCCTTTCTTCCAGTGTGCACTACCATGTGTCTGCGGACATCCTTTCGGGTGTAGAACCGACGATCACAGTGTTCACACTGGTGTTTTTTCTCCTTCACTCCACCCGATGACTTGCCTGCATGAGTTTTTAGGTGCTCCAGCAGCACTCCTGTGCTTTCAAAAGTCTGCAAACATACCTTACAGGTGAGGTCACCACTTGTTGCAGCATGCAAAGCCAGGTGACGTTTGAACCCGAGCTTGGTATTGTAGTTCTTTCCACATTCTTCACACTTAAAGGCCTCTTTGTTGGGATTGTGTGTATGTAGGTGATTCTTTAGGTGATCTTTTCGGTGAAACATTTTCTCACAATAATTACACTTGTGGGTTTTCTCAGGAGAATGAGTAGCCATATGCCTTTAAACACAGATATATTCTGTAAGTAATTATTTTGATCAAAAAACACACGTGCTCATTTTTTAATGGCAGCTAAATACTACACTAAGGGCTGCTTTGCAACAGAACCTTTTAACTGAAAGCATGACACTACAAAGACAGTTTGACAAATTTAAATATAGCAAAATGTGAGACATTTCTCTTAAATTGACACTTTAGCTTTGGTGGGTTTTAGCTACTGTAACAGGGGTATAGGGCAAGTATGAAAATACTCGTGTAAAAGTCCATAGCCAAAGTACTTTCAGTCCATACTCTTTTTCTTGTGACAATTCCTCATACAAAGGAAAATTCTACCCTCATTAAAAACAAAACAAACAAAAACAAACAGAAAACAAAAGCAGAAAACAAATTAAGAAACAAAATCAAAGACATTAGCTTGCAAACTTAGGTAATTTAGAATTCTAGAAACAATCCAATGGCTACTTTAATTAACACATCCTCTCTGCAATCAGCTGAAGGCGTACAGAAATATATACTTTTACATGACTTAACATGGCCAACATAAAATAGATAATATAATCTGAAAGATAAATAGAGTTTAATACCTTAGTAATTTGTACTTAGAAACAAAGGCCTTGGTGCAGTCTTGTTGTGTGCACTTGTAGGGCCTCTCTCCTGTGTGAGAGTATGAGTGAACCTTTAATTTCTCAACACTGTTAAAGGCCTTGTCACACAGTTGGCAAGGAAAGTTTTTTCTTGGTTTGGTTTCACCACGCTTACGTTTCCCTGAAGGGACTTTCTGGGTATCTCTTACTTCTGACAAATCACCAGGAATGACAGTGGCCATCGCAGCCTAAACCAGGCCTTCTTGTTGGACACTTGGGAATTGCCCAACTCCACTAAATGATTTAGCTTTAGATGGCTTCTCAAGTTTCATGTGGTCGTAAAAGAAAGCAAAAGGGGACTGGAAAAAAAAAATAAGAAACAACTAGTTTGTAACTAAACTTAGATTTTGAAGATTACTTGCTATGTGATGCTTCTGAATAAAACTTAAAAATAAAATTAGGTTCAGCTGGTCTAATGTAATACGTGCAGGTTTCTTTATACTATTTGCTGCAACTCTTAAAATGCATTGCTCAGGATGAACAGATCCACATATGTCCTGAAATCACACCTCACAACCTCTCCCTCAAACACTGATGGAGAACAGCAAAATTTCTGTCAGATTAAAGGAAGCATCAGGCAAATAGCCTACCTACCCAGGCACCTTTTGGCAGCTTTGGATTTCAAAGGAATTACAGCCACTCCTATGGTGTTTGCACAGACTTAGCACGCAGGCACACACACATACATGCACACACGCACTCAACTATCAAAGTGAAAGTCTGTAAGCCTCAAAATGTTTGAAAACCTGCACAAATCGTGGCAGTACCCATGCTGACAGTACGGGGGCAGAGCTTGTGTCCTTTCTTGGGCATACCTACCTGCCCTGTGATCACTGCCCATTCTATGCACCCCCTCTAGCAAAACCCACATACTGCCAATGATGGTTAATGCCAGTGAAATTCTCCTGTAAATTTGTCCTCTGCTAACAGACTTGAGGTACTATCAACAGATATCCCATGGATTAGGAATAGGTTACATAGATCGGGGTTTTATCAGCTCAGCACTGGACACCCCCACCCTGCTCATGCTGTTCTGCAAGACATGAGTGCTTTAAGCATGCAGACTCGGGGTAGCTCAGGATGGAGGCTCCTAGTTCTGCCCCTGTGGTATGCCAAATTGTGAACAAAATCAGAGGCTTTCAGTGTCAGGAGGTGCATGATGTGACCTTACCCTCATGTCTGACTTGTGGGTGAACAGCTTTAAATTCGTCATCTGGTATCATATAGTGACAACTGGGCACCTGCCATCACAAGGCACTCAACAGCCCTCCTTTGTCAGGGGTGGCTGACAGCTTTTCCTCATCATTTGAGCACAACTGCTACTATGGATACCAAAATCCAGTGCTAGCAGTTGTGAAAAGGATGGAGCATGAGGTCTGTGGCAGCAGGGGCAAGGAGGACGGCAGGAGGACAGCACTCAACACAAGCATTTGGCAGGGCTGGAAAGTCCTGAAATTTGGCCTTTCTCTCTCAAAAGTGCCACCAGCCACGCCCCCAGCCCCGGTGTCACGGCTGGCAGCTGCTGTCCACTCTGGTCTCTGCCGGGGCAGCTGAGTGGGAGGTCTCTGGGCCAGGCGACAGCAGGGCACCACCACAGCCCCAGCAGCAGGGCTGGGGAAGCTGCAGCTGCTGGCACAGGTGGAGTTGGGCAGCTGGGAGCTGGGCAGGCACCATCAGGCTGCAGCTGCTCCAGCCCAATGCCATCTCCCCAAAAAGCAAACTGGGCTCTTCTCTGCTGGCAGCGAGGGAGGATGGATAGCTGGGAGGGAGCCTGGGCCTGGCTTAGCTGTACTCACTTCCCTGCTGATGCTCAGCAGAGATCGAGGGAGTCAACTGCTCCAGAGCAGAGTGGAGAGCAGCACCCAGGTGTCCTGGGGGGCAAAACTACATAGTCCTTGCAAAAGCCCCAGCGTGGTCCTGTAAGAAAGTGAGAAGGAAGGAGAGCCGGTTTTTTCCTCAATGCAAGGCAGGACAGGAAGGCTGGCAGAGTAGAGAGAGGGAGAATGGGATGTGCCTCTTTAATGTCTGCATTTTGTGAAATCTTCAGACTGAGATCTCCATTTGAAATGTGTACACAGAGTATGTTTTTATCTATGCCTTTTCCTCCCTTCTCACAGTAACTTTTCCCTTGTCTTCAGAAGAGGAGAGAAGAACTGGTACACCAAGATAGAAATCTGCTTCCTTTCAACCCTGAAGTCCTTGAATGGCAGGTTAAACTATGCTATCTTCTTTAAGCAAGCAGTTTTGTAAGACCACCTCTACTCCCCCAGATTTTATATGGAAACACTAACCTCTTTAAAGACAAAGAAAAGGTGTTTCTTTAGGGAATCTTATGATTTCAGATTTGTCTCGGACTCATTCCCACTCATGGGATGAAGTCTGGAGACATCAGTTCCATGAGTGGGAACATGCACAGGTCTTCAAAGTATCAGCTTAATTTTATTTTCTGTCTCATAATCAGCTATCTAGTTCCTGAATGAAAATGTGAAATAGTTGTTTGGGGACTTGGGAGAAATAATTTTCTTCAGTGAAAGTAAATGAAAACCAGTTCCGAAGGACTTCAGTAAAGCCACCAATGTAATCAAAAGCAGGGTCTGATTCACATAAAAGTTGTGATATAATTGTGGATTGAAAGATTTTTTTTCAATATAAGCTTTAATTATTATCTGGTAATATAATTAATTTTGCTTTGCTGTTAATGAACACATTGGTCTTCAACACATATTGGCCTGAATGTAGAATGAAATTTTGGTTTAGTATAATCTGTCTGACAAATGAAGTTCAGGGGGGAGGACAAAAAATCCAACCCAATCTATACTCACTGTGGTTTTATGCCACACAGGCACCTGTATGAGCCCCATCACGCAGAGCCAGCACAGCAGCCACACCCTCACTGCATGGCTAGGGCACTTACAGCCTCAGTGGGGTAAGAAGGGGTTCTGGTCCCTTTTGCCTCCCTGCCAAATCCACACCAAGCCTGAGACAGGGCAGTCAGGGTGAGCATCAAGGGGCAAGAGCTGCTGTGTCCAGAGCTCAGGAGCAAGTGGACTTTGTGCCCAGCCAGTGACAAGGGAAGCAGGCACAGCAGGCAAGATACAGGGAGGGAGGATGACCTGCCGCAGGGAGGGACAGCAGGCAGAACCAGGTTGGGGCTGTGGGGCTAGGGAGGCACAGAGAGTGCTGCACAGAGGTTGGGAACATCTAAGGACACGTGGATAGGGGTGAGCTGGTAACACTGGGGGTGGGTGAGGCAGAACTGAACGTGCATCAAGCCAGGGAGATGCAGGATATTAGGCCATGCAGAAGGGTGATCTGCAGGGTCTGTTGTGAGGTCAAAAGCAGTGTTTGTTGTGGAACAGCATATTAACTGTTAAAATAACAACTGACAACTTCCCACTCCTTTTGTCAATTCAAAGATCATACCTCAGAGGCTGAAGGCCATCCTATATTCAGGCCAATATAACGTTATTGTTATCTTCTCCAAAACTTCAGGTACCCTAGCTGCTGCTGTAACAGAAGTAACTCAGAACATTCACAGGGATAAAGAATTTGGGTTTTATTCCTTTATGATCAAAAATAATTAAGCTGACTTTGAACTGTGTTTAAGTGTCCTTAAAAATCCATCATTAGAACAGATATAATATGGATGACAACAACAGCATTTTATTAAAAACCATGTCTGCACTATTATCTCAGTACCACTTCTCAACAGGTGAGGCAATTAAGAACTTCAATATTGATCGCTGAATAGCAAATAACCTTTTATTTTTGGGGGGGTGTGTGGATATATAGACTGAGCAATGTACATAAACTTTAAAAAACACTGATCCTCAAGTATTAAATTTTTCAAAGACCAGCTGAAAGAATTTTAGGAGTAATATTGCCTGTTTGTGTCTCAACATATTATCACTTAAACCCCACATTCTTACTGGTGTTTTCACAAGGCAGGATGAATGATTATACGCAGTATCAAATATAACAAACAGATTATCCGAAAGTTCATTTATAATACTATTTTTAAAGAAGCATATACTTAAAGAAGGATTAAAGCAGCCTCTGTTCAATCCATACCTGATGTTTGCCCACTAAAGTCCTCAGATTTTGTTCTTAACCAGTTCCGCTGACTCTTCTTGGAGGAAACCAGAATCCAGTACTTCCCATTTTTACTTGTCTGAAAAACAAAAGAAAGAATAGACTAGACTCCAGCAAAAACAGTATGTTCATAAAGTCTGGAATGTGCAAGACTGGAAATTGGAAAGAATTGGAAAGGAAAAGTTAAAAGGGATAGATCCAACCCATGCACAGAAGATTATATACTGTTAATCATAAACTGTAGGAATCATTCTTGCATTATCAGTAGCAATTATGCATTTCAATTTGCAGTATACTTACATAATTTCAACTAATGCTATGCTGGACAATGACACATGAGGAAATAAAATTAGACAAAAACAATGAGTTTTCATAAAGTTAAAACGAACAAAAAATAATAATCCGCAGACATAAATAATTTAGAAGTAACAGCAAAACATGTAAAATGCTGGGCCCAGACTTGAGTTTCTTAGTCAGAAAGGACTGAATAAGAGAAGATTCTGGATTAGGCCCAACTTTACTAGAACCTAATGCCTTCATTCTGCTTAATTATACAGGAAATAGCAGCTTAAAAGGTGACCTGCAAAGGAAAATGAAATTAATTAAAAAGAAAACCCAACCAAAAAACCCTCTTAATGGTGCTATAGGTAAATCTCAATAGAGGGCAAGTCTAGGTATGCCTGAACAAACCAAAAAGGCCTTTCTGGAATTTCCCTTACATCTCCCTTTTTTCTGACACCATCCTTTTCTAAATTTGCAGCAGGTCTTCCTTTTCTTGCAAGAAGACCTTCTGAATGACACATGTATACGCAAAAAATATGTTCAGTGCCTCATTGTAATGGGAAGCCTTATCCTGTCCAGCTCTGCTAGATATGTAAAGGCAAATCCCTATACAGTGAACATACCCCACGTGGCATAGCAGGCTGAAGTTATTTGGCAGGATTCCCTGGAGTAATGTAACATTTCCCCACACACAAAGCATTTTCTCTTTTCGCTTCCCATTCATTCCAGAAAGCATTCTTTCTTTTGATACCAAGTTCAGCTTTGCACAGCCCCAGACTCCTGTGTTGGTAAACATGAACGTGTGCAAACAGGTGTCCTTGAACACCTACTAATGTCAAAAGTGCTTTAGAGCAACAGACCAAAGCTCTCTGGCAGCTGAGGAGCATCTGCCTGGGCCTTTATACATACAAGCAGGAGGCAGAAACAGCTCCAGTATCCAAAGAAAAAGTGGAAGTTCTGTTTTCAACTGATTAGCACAACCCTCACCTCCTCTTTCGGGGGCCCCCAAATCACCTTGTTTAAAGGGGAAAATGCTGACCCCCTCTCCCAGTAAGAAGACCCTGATCAATCAGTTACCCTGGAATGCCTGCCTCAACATCTTCCATTATCACAGCAGAAAGGAAGAGCTTTATTCCCCCAGATAATTCTGCTAATGTAGTTTACACTAAGGAAACAATGTTTAAGACGGCCACATAAATGTAATGGACTAAGTTCTCATAGACTTGGTCCCTCCACTGTTCGTATTTACAGACTATTCCTTGTTCAAAAAAACCAACAAATCCTATCTCAAAGGTTATAAAGCCCTCTCAACAGCATCTGAAGTTTTCTCTTAAATGCTTATAGTCCTCAATGCTCACCACACATCAAAATTCGCTCTAGCAAAAAGCAGAGGCTTGCAGAAACAGGCCACTAAAGCCATGGAAAGACTATTGAATCAGGGGAAAGCAAAGCAATTGGAACAAGTAAATAAACAAGATAAACACTGGATGTAGCTAAAAGGCTGAAGAGAATGAAGGAGGACAGTCAGGTACTCTTATTCATTACCTTACAAATACAGCAAAATCACAATGCAGTGGATCCAGATGAGGGTAATGCTATACCTACATTATCTGGGATCTCAACTTCTACAAAACCATTATTATGTAAAAAGCTTAACAACATAAACATAAAATGACATAAATTTCTATGAATAATGAAAACATTTACTACATTTGACAGGATTAAGATAAAATAAAATAATTCTTATGCTTTGCAACAATACATATGCTACTGGATAAAAGACTGTTCCTTATGCACAGATACAAAGCTGTCCATGATAATGCTCATTTTTAGACCACTCTTCTCAGAAGCTTTTGGTGTTAGAAAATCTCTGAAGCAGAATCCTGGACAAAGATGTACCATTCCCCTTGTAACTGCTTATAGTCACAGTGTTACCAAGCTTTCTCCTTAATTAGATGAGGTAGGAGGAATTTTTAATGAATAACAAAGCTCAGATTATTCTCTACATGAAGCAGAGAAGCATCACACTGTAAAACGCATTGTCACATGCACATACCCAACCCCACTTGGGTACTAGTAACAATATATAATTTCTATAATTTGTCAGAATTCTTAGAATTCTTAGAATTTACCAGATCTCCAGGATCTGTGAGGCACTAATTTTGCTAACTCTCCAGGCACCCACATAATTCCAGATGAGATAATATTTGACTTTCTAACATATAAGGAGTAAAAAAAAAAAAAAAAAGAAAAAGCCCCAAAACCCTAATAAAGAAGATAAATCATATAAAATACTTTCTCTTTTTAATATTATAGAGTAACCTTTTTTCAAAATTCACAGTCCTTATTTAAAAATCTTGAGAAAATAGCTGTACTTAAAAATATTTTAAAAAGTTTGATATCTCAACTAAAAGGATAATGAAGACATTACACAAATGTAACCAATAATCCTCCTCCTAACCTATATCCTATATCATACATAAGAGTGTTCAAGCACAGTAAAAGAAAATAACAGTTATTTTCTTTCAAAATAAAAGAACAATAATGAAAACACAGTACTGAAAACACAGTATCTGTCACTTTGCCTTTTATAAAAAACAGCAAATCAAGCTTCAAGCCCTGAAATCAATCAGTTTTAAACCAGAGGAAGGGTCCTAGAAACATTAGTGTCACAATAATGGTGGAACTCAGTAAGGATTTAATAGTATTACGGAGGCATCTTGGGGTTTAAATATTTCTTTAAGGAAAGAAAATGAAAAGTGGTTACTTACCCTATGGAAACTGTGATTCTTTAAGAAGTGCTGTCCGCACAGATCCCAGGTGAGCACGTACTCACACAGATAGGATCAAGTCCTCTGGAGACATTATGTCCATCCAGGCTGTGCCTGTGAACCTTCCCAACTTCCCAACTGCTACTGGCAGTGGCATAAGGCAAAAGACTCCCCAACAGAGCCACGCACATCATTGCACCACCCACCGCACTCTGCAGCAGTGGCAGCTCCCACTGCTGCTCTTCACACATGCTGGAGGGCAAAAGCCAATCACAAGTGCCACTGCCATCCACATGCTGCTTTAGAAAGTGGCAACCTCCCTGTGGTTGCTGTAGCCCTGCTGCTCCCAACCTGTGCTCCCATCTCAGGGGGTTAGGTGCAGATGGGAATTGAGCTGGCAAGGTTTGCTCTGGCCAATGAAAGGGAGCAGGGTCACAGGAGAGAAATATAAAGGCAAAGTTGATATCCTAGTTGAAGTGTGGTGTGAGGTTTGGAAAGCTAAAATACAGATTGGCATCCTGGTTTAGGAAGGAGGAGAAAATGCAGCTCAAGGCAGCAAGGAGTTTGTACCACTCAGGGCAATAATAGAGCAAACTAAGCTCAGGATGCTCCAGTCTAACCTCTCTTAGGTTTGCCAACAGTAAAGATTCACTCAGAGTGAAGGATAACAGATGACCTGTGGTGCTTCTACTGCAAACGTACCTGGAAGAGCCATCATTACTGTAGTGTTTTCTGCATCAGGTGACTAATAGTCTAGGAAGTACTGACTAGCAGTCACCTGACTATAAGAAGGACTGACAGATGAAAACTTCTCTGAGCAGTCAGGGATAGCTGGGGGACCTGAACTGGTGAAAGCATCAGCAAGAGACAGCTGATGTAGCCACTTACTGTGGCTCAGAAGAGCCAGAGAGATAGACAGCACCTCTGCTTACACAGTGGCAGACACTGGAACATGTTGCCCAGAGAAGTCAGATATCCCATTCCTGGGAGTGTTCAAGGCCAGGTTGGATGGGGCTTTGAGCAACTAGTGGTCTAGTGAAAGGTGTCCCTGCCTGTGGCATAAGGATTGGAACTAGATGATCTTCAAAGTCCCTTCCAACCTAAATCATTGTATGATTCCAACTACAAATCTCGCCATGTCTGCCCCTCTCAGTCGGGCCTGTTACAATGGCACATATGCATGTCACCAGAGCTACTGAAGATGAAAGAATCTAACCCCATGTAAAGGCAACTGAAGAAGGAGCACCGTTCAGCCTCATCTGGCTTCCCTGTGCTGTGGTCTTACACACAAGTCTGTCACTCGGCAGACATTTGTGGAGGTATAGACAGCTCTGCCGAGATAGCTGTTGGAATGGGTTGAGTGCATCAGTGGCAAAGTGCCTGCACTGCTCCAGGACAGCATGCTGGGACCCTCAGCTCTGCAAGATTCAGACACTCTTCTTGGAACAACAAGAATTAACGTGCCTATTGCCCACTTGTATGGACCTCAGAGAGAAGACAGTAGGTCTGATTGGCCTTGTAGAAAAATACTAGACTTTTTGCAGCAGAGACTTCACCTCAGAGTAGCTGCAGGTAGCAGAAGATCTATAGCTGCCAACACATGACTTTCAGAAGTCCCTCTTACAGAAAATTAATGTTCAGTAAGGGAGGATCTCAAACAGACAAGCTGACCTACCAGTGGAAACAGCTGAACAGGTAAGAAAAATCCATGCTTAATTGGCAAAGGTGTTGGAACTATTGATGACTTCAGGGGTGCCCTTCTCCATGTTGAATTAAAATCAGTCTTCTGACTGATGCAGGGGTCTAGATAACTGCTTGTGCAGTTCAAATGACAAGCCATTTGATCCACATTTATTTGAACAGCATGTCATTCTTCAAAGGAGACAGCCAGGGAAACATGCTCACCTTTGCCCATGTTTAGAAAGAGAATCCTGTCTTTGGTAGGAAGGTGCTGATCCTCCCCCATTTGTTCCTGTCTGGATGGGTCTAGAGGGGGAAGGAGGCAACAAAGGGAGGTGTCTCTCCGTGGTTTGAATTTTCCTACATCTGGAAGCTCGAGTTGAGGCACTGATGCTAGAGGGCAGGAAGGAGTAAGAATGGGTATTGCTGGGGTGAGACAACCGGAGGGTGGGTTTGATCCCAAAGTTTGCCTAGGCCAGGAGGCGCTCACACCTACACTTTCACAAAGTGAAATTTAATTTTCTGCATGCTTTACTGTGTAATTTGGAAGAGATCTAAACAGCAAACACCATGCACAGACATGTTTTTATCCTAATCAATGAAGACACCTGGCAAGATTGTCTATAAGCAGGGCACTGCCAAATGTCAGGAGGGAAAGATCTTGACCTCCAGAGCCCTGCCCCTTTCATATGTCAGGCAGCAAGAGGGAGAGAGCTGGCAGGTACTCCACCTGACAGTAGCTGGGAATCAGCCAGGGCTTTACAGCTCCTCTTCTCTCAGAAGCTGACAGAGAGACGTGAAAAGACAAAGTGATCCAACACTGAGGCTCCAGGGGGACAAGATGGCATGGAGAAGTGGATGATGCCACTTGGCCTTCTGCATTTTGAGATGAGTTACTGTAAATAACCATTCAAAGACGTAGGCACTGACCCTACTGTACAGCAGTGTTTCATGTAAGGGGAGCACACACATATATGCAACGTAATCACAAAAGAACAGATAGTTTGCTGTTTGTTTTTTTACATACATATAAGGCTGTATTTATCTTATCTTGAACTTCAGGACTCCTCCTTATAGCAAGCAGCTAAGTTCAGAGAAATCCTGCTCCATGGACTCAAGCTCTAGCCTACAGTGTAGAGGGGTGGCTGAGGAAGCATGGTAGGACAGCAGTGTGAGCATGCACAGGCTACAGGAAGATGCAACCAAATCCAGGCATGCAGCAGGAGAACAGCCTGTGAAAGCTGCTGCAGGAAAGTGGAATGATGTGGGCAAAACAGTGAAAATATTTCTCCAGCGATCTTAGGTATAAACAGAACTACTTCGATATAACAACACATAAGACTCTACGCCTTGGGGAAACAGCCTAACACCTACAAAACAATGAAATCACATAAGCACTGAAACTAAAACCAGACAATCTCTGTAGTCTACTGTTACAGCACGTTTACTGTGTGCAGAATGATGATTATGCGGCAAAGAGTATTATACAGAAGGTAGAAAAATACAAGATTCAGCAAGACAAAACTTTAATTAAATCTTTGTAGTTTGGGTTTTTTTTAAAAACATCCACAAAACAGAGAAACCTGCTGCAATTGCCTAAGGTTAAGCAGGAAAAAATCCCAATCCTTTAAAACTAGTCTGAAATTTGGGTAGCAATGGAAACAAATGCACTAAAATGATTAACCTATTTTTTTTCTTATGAGCAGTAAATACACAGATTCCACTAGTAAATATATATTAAATACAAATATATTTTAGTAATTAATAAAGTAAGCACTTGTAGGAGAAAATGCACTAGGTTCCTCTGGGATAGTAGCCATCATACAAAAATAGGTGTTTCTAAAGATTTGACTATTAAGTTCAACATGTTTTTTTCATGACCATAAGACAATGCAATTCTTGAAATCTGTACTACAATCACGAAATCTGGACAACCAGCTTTTTAATTTTAGAAAGTAACTCATTCTTACAATATGCTACACTAAAAAGACTATTACATAACATTTTTCAGAATATAGAAGAAAAACTCTATCATGCCTGCCTTTTTTTTTCCCCCTTAATTTTCTGGAAAAGTAGAACAGGAACTTATCAATGTTTATTTTAGCATGACCTAACAGTCTGCAATTTAAAGAAAAAAAAATCACAATATCATCCAGCATCTCTTTGTGGGCTTTCTATGTTTCAGATTACTTAGGTCCACTTTAAATCTTGAGAGTTCAGTTTTGGTTACTAAATGTTCCAAAGGATTCCTGGTTATATACTAAATTAAAGGAAACAAGAGCTGCCTAGAATTAACTCATCTGATGATTGTGATTTTATGGGCTTTTTAAGAGTCTCTATGGCACTGCATAGATGTTATTCTAAAAGCTTTGGAGAGGTAGTGATACAAATAATATTGTTACTGTAATTACCGTTAGAATCTGTTAAATCTGCAAAAGTGTTTTCCTGTATTTTGGAATGACACCATCACCACCCTCCCTTCCTCAAGAATAAACTCCATCTATTTGTCACTAGACACCTTAAAATGACACTGGGTGCGCAGGCTAGATCAGCAGTACATCTAGGCCAGTATTCTGTCTTCAGTAACAGCCAAAAGTACAGGTCATGGACGTGTGACATTTCTCACTGATACTCTTCTGACCACCAACTGCTTTGATGTCAGGGGCTTCCTGAACCATATGTCATTTCTGTTAGTTTAGCAACTTTAAGCACATCACCCTTCCAAGCAATATTCCATCATTCCCCTGGAAAACATAGCAGATTATAATATCTACTGCATATGTTTTATGAGTCATCCCACAGGTTTCTCCACTACTGGTTGCATGGAGAACCTCTTCTTTTTGAAGGTTCTGAATCTGCCTTCCCTTCTGTGTATGCTTTTGTTTTGAAAGGCAGTGGTTAGTCTTCATCTTCCTTCTCTGCAGATCTCTATGACATTGTCCTCAATTAATTCCTTTTCTAGACAAAACTCCCAGTTTACAGAAATGTTCTTTATATGGAAGCCACTCCATCTACCTTATCATCCTTGCTGACTTTCTCTAAGCCTCTTCCCATTCTAATCAACCTTTGAAGGCTCCAGAATTACACACAGCACTCAGAAGGCAACTGGACCATACTCTTGTAATGACATTCTCGGATTTATTCTGTATTTCTTTAACATTTGGGTTGTGTTTTTGGTAACAAGAGAGTTCATAATCTCACAGAATTGTCTGTCACAATCTTCAAATCTTACTCCTCAATGGTAATATTTAGTTCAAACCCAAAGCCTAATTGGAATTGTTCTGCCCAGTTATCCTTCTCAGTTATCCTCATTTATCTACACAGAATTTTATCATCCATTTTGTTGCACAGTCCCCAGCACTCTAGCATCCTTCCATTGCTCTCCACAGCTGGCTCTCTCCTTCACAGCAAAGTTGCTCACCCAGCTGCTCATTCCCTTACTGATACCTTTTATGAATGTGTTCCACAGATCTCTGTGGAACATAACTCCTTTAATAACTGACCTTCTACTTCTATCCTTTGATCTGTCATTTATTTGTACAAAAACATTCTCCCTTACATTATGGCTTCTTAGTTTCCCTAAAAAGCCTTTTTGATTTTTGAACCAGAACACCTTTAGTTCTTGCTGATGTCTCCAAAGAACTCCAACTCCCCAAGACGGGACTTTCTTACAACTGCTGCTTTGACTCTTCTCAAATAATCAATCCTACCCCAGTGGCCACCATTTTTATGCTTTATTACAGCATCCATGATCCAAGTACAGATTCAGATTTGCCTGGTGCAGGCCTGCCTGGCCCCAACCACCCCTAAACCCATGATTTTACATACTTGTTTCAGAATATTTTTCTGAACCCGAATACTTTAGCATGTACCATTAAAACAACCTAATTGGGCTGCAGAGCAGAAACAGAGAGTGTAGGAAGTTACAAGTTTTGCTTTTTGAGACAAGTCACGTAACTTGAATTGTAACCCAGGCGTTTTTAACAGTTTCAGCTATCACTCAAGTAAAAGGGTTTCTGGTGTCCTGCTAGCTAGCACAAATTCAACTAAAAGGCGTAAGGTGCTGGCTGAAACAAATCACAATACCACACAGAAGCTGCAAGGACTACTACGACAAGGCCTTTCAACAGGAGATAGTTTCCTTCATGACACTACCCTTAGTTTGCTTGGAAGACCATATTTGAAACAAAAAGACAACTCTTGGAAGACAGAAATAAAGTGGCTGAGAGAGAGTGTGGTCTCTCCAGTAATACACCATATCCTGGGTGTAGGTGGTAACTATGCAGTAGTCCAAACACTGTAGCAGAAGCCCAGTCCTGCCCTGAGTCCCACTGCCTGAACAGCATTGCCTAGGGTCAAAAGCTGTGACAGGGTTTAGCATTGCTTTTTTTGTAATCTCAGATTTTCATACCATTTACTGGAGCTATTCCTATTAAAATGATGATTCTGGTTGCCCCATTTTCTCTGCCTCTTAGCCCAGACCTCAAAGAAAGGCAGGAAGTAAGAAAGAGTGCCCAAATTCCAGGCAGCCTCTAACTTCTACTACAGCCTACGGTCAAGCAACTGCTGCTCAATCTTAAAAGACAATATTTCATAGTATATATTCATATGTAGCTTTACGGTGAATAGAAAGTGTCACATTTGGCCATGATTGCTTTTTTCTACTGCCACAGCTGTGATGCTGGATGACTGTATCAATGATCTCATGAGGTAAAACACAAAGGCCTTAAGGAAGATTAACTGAAGATGCAGAATACTTAGAATAATAACAAAGCATATCCCTCTTCAAAGATGTCATCAGTGAGACTTTCTGAAGCTGCAGAGCACAGATATTGAATGTATTTCTGACCCTTGTTCATGTACCACCTTTGCCTATACAGTGATGTAAGCAGAAACCTAAAAGGCTTCCTCTGACTAGAGTGACTTTAGAGAGTGCCTGCATGCCATTTTGCTGTGGGAGCATCCTTGTGAATCAGACATGTACATAACTGCATTTGTTCCCATGTCCCATTCGGCATGTTGAGCATTCTGTTCCAAAGCACTGTGAAGCCATGCATGGCACTTTGGAATGCTCATCTGAATCTATAAGAATTCTCAGATTTGATGCCAGATTAGTGAACAACTAAAAGGAGTCATGCATAATTTACAGCTACATGAATGAACACAGCAGAGGGAGATAAGCCAGCAGTTCGTATCCAGAATAGTCACCTGGATTACAGTATTTGGATTCAGGTGATCAGCAGCAACTACTGGATCAGTTTCAGACAGCAAAGCCAGAACCTGCTGGAAGTCCACTCAGATTCTGCCCATGAGCTGCACCAATATAAAAAAAAACGTTTTGGGAGCTCCTGTCAGGCTGATGAAATGGCGTAACAATGTGGTCATCAAACAACTCTACCATTAAATCACAAGGTAATCACCTCGTTATTGGAAGGACAACCAAGTTAGGAAGGCTGACAGTAGCATAAAGGAGCTTCAACGTACAAGGATAGGGTTCCCTGCTGGCATAGAAGCAATTTGTGAAATGCATACTTGTTGCCCTACTCTATCCCAGCTCCACCTTTCAAATGCACAGGCTTAAGACTTTGTCAATACACTAGGATATTCCTACATAGTGTTGCTGGACACAGTTTATCATAGTAAGCATTCCCCACGACTAATAATGGTGATCTACAATGAAAGACCCATGTCCTGAAAAGTAATTTTTACTCTCCACAGTCCAAAACACTACGACATTTATGAGCTCTATTTTTTTTAAGCAATTCAGTAGACTCTGCTTCCTTGATTTTCAATCCTACATTAAGTGATGGGCGGAAAAACACATGCAGGATGTTGCCTTGAACAGCTGAAGACTGCCAGTGGGACAGGCTTCCAGAAAGGTGGAAGAAAGACGGTGACAAAAAAGATGGAGCAAAAATAGTCTTATGATGTATGGTATGCATCAATGTTTCATGCATGGTATGGGGAAAAAACCCTGGAAGGCAGATGGAAACATGAAATGGAAATGCTTTTGTGAATCCTGTAGAATGTGTTCCTCTAAAAGTGCTCTCCAACAAGATGTTTGAGCTCCTTTCATGCTGTAGGAAAGTAGCTGTAGGCTAGCAAAAAATTTGCAATCAAAAAAGATATATTTAGTTTAATTTTATTTTTAAAAAGTTGCGAGGAGATGAGTTTTACAACAGTCATGGATTCCATAATTTTTCAGACGGGTGTTTAGATGAACGGATTTATTTTCTGATTTAGCTGATGTTGAATTTTTTTCAATGAAAAATAATGACCTTAAAAACAAAGCAGGTCATGCTCAGAGTGCTCCTCTGCATGATGTACACAAGAATCAGAATAGTCAGGAAACAATTCAGTTCAACTGACATAGTGGTCTCAATATAGATCATCTTCTATGTTTTGCAGGGTATTGGAGGTAAAATGCTTGACCAGTGTTTTGTTACAACTGTTTATGTTTAGCACCTTTGTATTGCCTGTTTCTTGTCCCCTTCCAGAAATGCATAATCCATCACAATCTTCTGGGAGTTCTCCAGGCAACCTTCCTTTCACCACTCTGCCTTTGCTGAGCTGACAATGTCAAGGTTCAGATCCACCTTTCGTTTATCTTCTGAAATCTGATGGCTATCTTTTAGCTACTAATTCCCCTCTTCATATGGGCTGCAGCTTTTTTAGGTGCTAAGAGAAATCAGAAAAAATAAAGATGTTACTAGTCAACCCACTCATTACAGACTCTATTTTAATACTGCTAACTAGTTTCTTCTCTCATGACCACATTCAGATTCTTTTCTCCCAACTTTTCTTTTCACCGTGTGCCCTTCAAAACTGCAAGATGCCTTCCAAATTACTTCCACATACAACATATGCTGTTGTAGGTTTTTCTGGGACACACATAATGGGGTAAGTTGGTTGCTATTGTTTCAAAACTTGAAATGGTCAGACACTGTTGGATAGGGATTTGAGTATAAAAGGTTCTGCTTTTGGTTGTTGTTTGGTTTGGGTTTTTTTTAAGAAAAAAGTAGTAGGCATTACACATTTAACTGCATACATGTGCAACTAGCTGTCCTTATCCTGAAGCATGACTCCCTAGCAAATTCCTGTGAGACTTAAGTGCCTCATTTACAAAGACAACAGGCAAACTTGTGATAATGCACTGCAAGATTACCTATCAACAAAGTTCATCCAGGAGTTCTAGCAGAGCATTTCCTTAAAGGGAAAAGAAACAACAACAACCCAACACCTTCTTTACCTGCACTTTTTGTGTCAAACCTCCCTCCTACACATTCTTTTCACTCTTTGTACAGCTCATACAAATTACTGTAAAATACACTGCAAAGCCAAGAAAATTCTGTAGCAATTGTTAGATCTACACAAGCTCACTCTACTAAATAATAAGTTTCAGAACAGCAACACAGTTCAAAATTCTTTCTGTACTTCAGCCTGAATGAAGACAGCGCAGTAATGAAACTCCATGACAGCACAGCTTTATCCTTGAGACTGCATTAAGATGTATAAACACTCTGAGCATGACTAAGGTCTGGAGCAGGGGGGCAGCATAACCAAAGCTGGGAAAGGCTGTGATTAGCAAGGAGGAAATGAGAGGAGATTAAATCAGCTGAGAAAGGAGGCAGAAAAGTGCAACTTCTGTTTGGAACTTGGCACAGCAAAGAAATATATCATTAAAGCTTTAAACGAAGACTGATGAGAAGATGACATTTCAGTGAGGGGAACAAGAGTGAAGAAAAAAAGTGCAAAAGCATCAGAAAGTGTGATCAAGAGCTCTTGAGTTTATGGAGCCAGGTACTTGAGAAACTACAAAGGCCTGAGTCAGAAGCACACATGTGACAGTTGTCACCAACTGGAAGAAAGGCAAACCAACACTCGTTAAACTGAAGGATGCTGCATGGGCCGGGGTGCAGGCAGCAGCAGAAATAAAAACACAGTGCCATGTAACACCATTCACTCTCTGTGTCTTTGCATGTCCCCGAACATAGTTTCCCCCAGCTTCAAACTATCTCTTCTTGAACCCGTATGAGAATCAGAGCTCCAGGGAGGTAAGTCCTGCCATGGTTTCAGCTCAGCTGCGGCAGGCAGCTCCTTCCTGTGTCTAGCTGGGCTAGGCTGCTTTGAGCCTTCCCTGCAGACCCAGGGCCCCCAAAGACAAGGAGCAGGCAGTGTGACATCAGCACTAAGAGCAGGGTCACCGCTCTCCTCATGGACATCTCCAGGCTTTCCAAATATGGCAAGGTAGGTACCGAACAGAGTTGCAAAGATTTGGACAGTGAAGATAACTGATTTGGGCAGAGAAAATAACTTGATGCTAATCCTCATGGAACAGGTCTTTTATAGAGAGGGTAGAGAGTGCAAAAAACTAGGGGATAAGACTTGGAGGTACCAGGGAACTGATACAGAAATGTTTCTAAGAAGTCCTTCAGTACAGCTGGGTTAGCTGAGCAAAGACCACTGGATAGGGGTAGGGGATACCAGCAGCAAAGGGTGATACTCTGGGTGAGAGAGTAAAAGAGATGAAAGGACAGAAGCACAGTGGCTGGATTGCAGAAGTTTGGAGGTGGCCAGTGAGTGAGAGGGCATCTGTGTGGATGAGGAGCCTACAGAAAATAAATAAACCAGGAGTTTAATCTAAGTTTGATAACAGCTAAATTAAATGTTCAGGGAAAGGCTGCTACCTGAGTTACAGAGCTCTGCTACAGAAAAAGTTTGAACTCTCCTGCCAAGTTACTGTGCAATTGGGCATGCAATACTTACCAGATCAGTTTCCTCCTCCAGCCTCTGCAGGATCCTGTAGTTGTTTCTTGGGTACAATTCACAGCTGATGAGACACAGTGCTTTGCAGCAGGCCCAGGCCCAGACAGACACTATGGCATGGGTGAGGCTTTTCACCTTTTCTTCCTGCGTTTTTACAGTTACCTCAGGCTATGGCAGAGTGCACCATCCAAGAGAAAAAAAATAGATTGTTCCTGGATTTGGTAGCAACGTGACTTGCAAAACCACAGCCCAGAGCACATATGAAGGCACTGATCAAGAATCCTGTTGTGTTTTTTTGTTTTCTGCTACATCCTTCGTGGTCCCTTCGTGCTAATTCATCCCCAAGGCCAGGTCCAGGCATGCTTTCTCTCTTTCATTTATGTGGGCAGTGACCTGTACCTATCTATCCCATAACAATTTCATATCTGAGGAGGGTCAGCCATACATGAACTGGAGGCCACCAGAGCATTGGCAGACTCTTCAAAACTACTCAATTATTACAAGCAACTTGCTTACAACCTCCACCACGAAGAGCAGCACTCTTGCCTACCTGCCAAAATGTATGGAGCCTCTACCTTCACTCAGGATGACCCTGGAGTAAAGAAGGACATGGGTAGTGAGCCAGGTGAGAAGAAACACGAACTCCAGAAAGTTATAAGCAATTAACCCAAAGAAACCTTAGAGCAGAAACTAACTCATCCCAACAAGCATTTACTGCACTTACTAAATTATGTAGTCCTTTGCGATGGAACATTGAGAATTAAGTTCAGCATGGACACATGATGTTGTGAAGGAACTGAAGTGTGTGTGTGTGTCTTGGCTTTGCGAATGAAGATTTGGGAAGGGCTCTCCCCACATGGGTGTGCCCTTCCAGCCTGCGCAGTGGGTTTTTTAGGTGAGGCTCAGCGTGCGCAGAACTGGCCCCACCGTTTAAGTCCTGAGGTTCATCTGCCACGGCCAAGCGAGCTTGGACAGTGACATTGAAGTCCTCAGGACTAGAACCTACAGCACCTGGCATTTCCCAGGAGGTCTCCCATCCAAGTACTAATCCAGGGCTGACCCTGCTTAGCTTCCGAGATCTGACAGGATCAGATGTCAGGGAGGCATTTAACTGCCTATAAAGGAACTGAAGTACATTCAAGGTAACATCCTACTGTGGACTAAGTCACAGTAAATTGGTTTTGCTTATTATTCCCCAGTAATCATCAGCCTAGGCATTCTTTCTCACTTCCTCAATTTTAAAGTTCACAAAGAGACAATTCTACCTATTGTGTGCTTGAAGGAATCCTATGTTTCCATACTTAGAAAAGTAAAACAGAAGAATGGAAAATGCAGCAAATGTTGTATGTAGTTTCTGTTTGTCAGAGAATATCTCTTTTCCAACATATAGGAAGAATATCATGTATAATATAAAGAAAAAAATCCCCACAATAGATTACTCCTCATTCTCTACCTTTAAGAGACTACTGCAAGAGATAATACAAACTGGTTTGTAGTAACTGCTTTCAAGCAAATCTCTAAGCCATTAAGATGACAAAAGAATGGGTCAGAGGCATATGTATGTTTCAGATCTGCTAAGTCCTCCTTCCATGTCTCTCACATATCCCTCAGCAATTTTGAGCCAAAGCAGCTCATATCTAAGACATTAGCTTCCATGTTTTTATCAACTTCCAATAGCTGCTTAAAGAAAGAAACAAAACTACTTAACCAAATCCAGCCCACCTCTCTGTCAAGTCTGCCCTCCTCTCACAACCTGACTCGACCATCCCTGCTTTCTAGAGTGCAGCCCCGGCCACTGCTCTTGCAGAGCCTCCACTGTCCACGAGCAGTTGCAGAGCCACACTTCTCCTTCCAAGGCTTCACCGCTCTAATGGCTAAACCTGAGCAATCACTTCAGTCCTCACTGAAAAAGCCTGTGCACCATGAATCACGTGTTGGAGCTTTCTGTTAGATACACAGGCTGTTCTTTATTTACAAAGGCCTGGATGTTAAGAAGACACCACTACAAACAGGAGGAGTATTTATTTACAGATATCATTAGCAATTTACAAGAAAATATAATAAACGGGTCACACAGGAACAGCTGAAGCACTGAGTGGCTAACTGGATCTTAACTTCACTATTGCATCAAATGCTGTAAGAGAGCGACAGATCACTAATGCCAAGTTGGTCATTTTCAGTAACAGTTCTCATGGAATTTTTTCCTTCTAAATAATCAAAACAATTGGTCATTGGTCCTTATAAGGAAAAGTGCCATACCAAACAGAATTTCATAAAATACAGCTGTTTTAACTTCATGGTTCCCTTCAGTGTATCTGCAGCACCTGAATTTATGTTTGATTGGTTTTGTTTGGTTGGTTGTTTTTTTTCTTAAGATGACAAGATTAAACTATTGAAATTATTGGCAGTAGAGAAACTTGTTCAGATGGTTTCATCTGTTCTTATGACAGAGAGGGACACACAATAAAATCACAGCATAGCAAATTTTAAACTAATAAACACCAAATCTTTATTTTTTAAAGAGCAAAGTACTAGCCTGTGTGATTTGCTGCCAGAAAGTAGCATACAGTTAGACAGACAAGATCTACAGAAATAACTGGATCACCCAGAATTAATATGATTTCAAGAGGGCTTCAAGAAAGAAATACCAGCCCTCTTTTTTTCAGAGCAAAATACAAACCAGCAGAGAGTTAAATAAGAGGATCTTCTCCTCTGTATGTTATGGTTATACCACTCCTTGAAGCATCTGATAGTACCTAATATCAAGACAAAATACAGGACTAGACAGAACAGTAGTCAGAATTCCTGTGTTGTATCAGATCTAGAGAGGATAACACTTTTGGGAGCTCCAAACAGCAGCTTCCCATCTCTCCAGAGCATCTTTTGAAACATGCAGTAGATCTTGCCTTGAGTATAGCAAAGTATATGTTTTAAGACCTCGGGCACTGGGATACCTGCCAAGTCACAACAAATATGTATACATAATCTAATCTACTTACATTTTGAGTGGAAACTCGGTGCCCTTCAGGTATATCCCTCAAGGCTACAAACAGTATGCTTGTCAGACAGGATGAAGTTTTCCTGTGTAAGTAATAACTGAGCTATTCTGGCATCTAACCACTCTTCCTGGCTTCATCTCAACCAAAGATCAGGGAGGGAGAAGTCATGAGGATGAAGGTGAGGAGGTTCGGAGATACGGACAAAATGAGATTAAGGAAGAGGAAACAGAGATAAATTATAGATTGATTAGGAACCATAAGGCTCTCTTAAAAAACAGTTGCAAGAAAACATTCTTTCCCCTCCACCCCTCCCTTTATCTGGCAGATGACAAGTTGGTAAAAAATTCCTGGAAACAGAGAATCCCATGAAGAGGAGAAGGGGGCCTAAAAAGTCAAATGAAGCCAAGCAGAGGCAAAGCAGTAGTGTTAACAGATTGCAAGGCGATGCTGAGGAAAGAATTTTTCACACCTTGCTATTGTTGCCTTTTCTTAGGAAAAAGTGGCTAGAAAGCATGCAAAATAAATCCTTGGGAGCTTACAAGGGCTTCTACAACTAAAAATAAAATTAAAAAACCAAAAATCAAAACACTTTAGAGTACAAATGAATGTAAACACACAGGGGCTTATGTTGGCAGCAAAAAACACTTCCTGCATTGTCTTCTGAAATGAGGGAATATTCCTGTTTTTCTTTGAAAGCAGGTGACTATTGAGTTTGAAATTTCATACTGCACTTGTTCCTATGACCTGTGAACCTTCTGTTAAGAAAAACTAAACAATTGGATAAATTTTAATTGGAGATCTTTGCATTTGGACTCAAAAAGAAAAATTTATCTGTTACCCTTGCTTCCTACCACTAACCAATCTCTTAAATATAATATTTACTAATCCTTTAAAACACATGGTCAAATTGCACACAATAATGGTCAGGCTTATCTGAATCATATCTAGTGTGTTCTATGCTACTGATTTTAGCAGGGTTTTTTTTTTCTTTTTTTCTTTACTCCTAACAGATAATGTTACAATTGCAAATTTCAAACTGCAACTGCCCTGATTATCGAAATCTGAGTACCAGAAGGAGGGAATGGAGATGGGGAGACTTATGCCCATGCCATCAGGTGTTTGTAACTGCGCAAAGGAGCAGTCTGTCTGTAAGAATAAAGAAATACGTGCAAATACGAAGTGCAGATTCATACCCAGCTAACGCTTGTTAATACTCTCTGACAGAACAGCACTCACCCAAGTTGTCTATTAAGAATAACACAGAAACTTGGCTGTAGAAGTTACATCTCTTTCCTGCCCTTCTATCATATTGCAGAGATCTGATGGAGTAAAGGAAAGTATGCGTCCTCTTCTGCTGCAGGAAGAGCTGGAAGCTCAATTTACTAACCCACACTTGTTACACATTATCAATTGCATACAATACACTTATTTATGACCTGTGGCCATGACAACCTTCCATCCCTCTCCCCACACACATCCAGCTTTGCACAAGCTGCCACCATGACTAGTGCTAGGGGGAAATACCTGCTAAAAAAAAGGGTACAAAATAGTTGAAAAGAGTTAGGGCTACAAAAATGAATGGCTAAGAAAAAAGGCACTACAAAAACAGCTACAAAGGCCTGATGATTTCAACATGTTCCTGTTTGAAATCACTGGTTACCTTAATAAAGCAGGGGTTGCTTTCAGAGGGGCCTGTATCCCAAATAAGAATGTGAGAATGTACCAGTCATTTACATTTTAATTTCTCATTTTTACCACAGTTGTCACCAAAACTTTCAGGTTTGTAACCAAAAGGCTGTGCTTGCCAAGATGAGGGCTGGTATTTCCCTTGAATTACACACAAACCAGCACTATGAGACACCACCTTCTCAAAACAAAACAAAACAACAGCAAACAAAACACTAGCAAACAAAACACTGAAGAATCACTCAGCATAAATACCAGCTATGGTACAGATAATTGCTGTCAGTTAACCTCAAGGCCTGATCCTTCATCAGATTTGATATCTGCCTTGGCAAGCAACTTCAGCTGTTACCTTCTTGTCTCTGGATCCAATCCCAAAAGCAAAACAGTCATCTCCAGAACTAGAAAACTCCACCGAAGCAAGCGTTTTGTTTACTGGGTCAGCCACAGGCAGAGGCAACCCTGCCCAGCCAACACTCCGGGCTGGCCAGTCACAAGACACCTTCTTGCTGGGGACAAGGCTGTGTGACAAAAGTATCCATGAGCAGCCCAGAGGCAGAGGTAACAGCTCTGGCACAGCATCTTGGCTAATGTTTTGGGATTGGAGATGGACACATCTGTCCAGCTGTCATGTTGAATAGAGCACAGGACAGCACTCTGTTAGCATGTCCAGAAATTAGTTATTTTCAGTATGCTTCCACACTGAAACAAGGTACAGTGCTCCTTCCTCCCTCGCTTGCCTTCTCACACTGGTGCTTGTCTGTCTGGCCACACAGTATACCAGTCCAGAGATCTAAAACATTCAAATTAACCCTACAAAAAAATGTTCAGCATTTCCATGCAGTCTAAGTCTTTGCAGTGGCTTAGTGCCAGCACATGAGGAGGCAGAGAAGAGCCACCTGCTGAACAGGGATCAGCAGTTTGGGGTTCCCACATCTCTAGCCCCATCTGCACTCACAGATTTCCTGTGGTCTCTTGGTGTTAACTGTATAGAGTAGCCATTCAGAATCAGGAATGGGAGAAATTTCAGCACCCTGCTAAACAAGGGGATTTGGCATCACCTCTGCCTTGCAGACCCAACATCCAAGAGGAACTAACCTGGCAGAATAGACCGAGTGCAACAGACTAATGGAGTACCAGGGCACTGGAGAGGCTCTCAACAGCGGTGATGAAAGGGACTAAATGACTAAGTTCATATTATTGGTAGTGTATATAACTCCTTGAATAAACTTGGTTCAAAGTAAGCCTGCCAATCATCTACAATCACAACATGGAAAGGACTGGACAACTGTTTGAACTCATTATTACTTCTAAAAGTGAAAATAACGTAAAAGTTTACAGTCCTCTGCACCAGAGATGGCTGTCAACCAGAGACCAACACAGGGGCTTCTGAAAGGTGAATTTTAAAAAAGTGTCTACTACACCTGTATAATCTTGCTTTTCTTATTGAAATACTATTTTCTGACTTAACAAGAAGCAAAGCCGTGATGAGATGGGAAGTCTCTCAGAACATCATCAAATCCAACTACAAACTTATTGCCTCATTTAAATGTTAAGGAAAGGTGGAGAAAAGTTATCTGGACATACAACTCATGGCCTCTTGCTTGGCGCATATTTTCAAAGAAAGAATAAAAACATGAAGGTAAAGAGAAAATCAAATAAGATGTTTCATGATTTTTAAAAGTTGAACCACATCAAACACCCACTTTTTCTTCACCATTACAAATAGTGTTTATACAAAAGAAAAACAACAGTTCTAGTCTCAGTAAGAAATCTGCTATACTGCCACCTGAGCAGTAGGTTGTTGAGCTGAGAACAGAGGAGTTGGTTCAAGAATAGTATGGCAGGAAAAGCAGCAGATCAGGAAGAGATGACAACAGATTTCTTTCAGAAAATGGTGGAAAGATGTTAGTTGTGGACATCTGCTAAGACCAGTCTTCATTCTCTTTTGATTCAACATTTTCATTTAGAATATTTTTTATGCCTTTTAGTGAGCACTACCAAAACATGTAGAAAAACACAAAATTAGGAGGTAGCAGAAGTATAGTGCAGACTGAAACAATACACAAGAAATGCAGTAAGCCTAAACAGAAATAGGATGAAAAGTAACAACAAAGAAAGAGTAACACACTTAGAAACTATTAGTTTCTTCTCAGAAGTGATAAACTGTTAGTTGGAATGAGCAGAGAAGGAAAAAAACTGTGTATAACCCTCCCAAAAGCAGCCAGTAAGTGTTACTAAAATGAGCTGGTTCAGGAGAAAGAGAATATAATGATTCAAAAAAGCAGCTGTATTTTCAGAGCAGAAAGGGACACACAGATGCTACTATGGTGGACTACCAAGACCTTGCTGGAAACACCATGTATAAATCTGGTAATACACAGAGACAAAAATATTTATCTGGGATAGCACAACAAAACATTGACAAAAAAAAAGCAAAAAACCAAACAAAAACCCAACTAAAGTTCCTAATAAGTACATCAAAGAGACAATCAGCAGGGCTGAAACAAATAATAATTGTAAGCTTATCAAAAGTAAGTTTAGGCTGGAAAGGCCTTCTAGACAACAAAACACTGGCTTTAGGTTTACATGGAAAAAAATTTCACCAGTTTGCAAGTGGTTCTATATAGGTTCACAGAGAGAGACATGGTTTCTGTGACAGCAAGGCATCTGGCTCAGCCAGGGTGATTTGTTCCAGTTCTGGGTGATTTGTTCCAGTTCGGGGTCCCTGAATACTCATTGAAACACAACGATAGTCCAAGCAGGCCAGAGCAAAAGTCCATTGAGCCCAGAAGCCTTGCTCCAACAACAGCCAAGACCAGTTCATGAGGAAGACAAGTATGCAGTATTTTGGGTAATTTCACCATTTGTGATTTAGCAGTTTACTGAGCTAGATAAGATTTAATACCCCTCTTTCCCACTATTTTGGCAGCCCTCTCTTGTGCTCATGTAAGCCTTTGTACTGACAACATCCAAATGGCAAGGAGTTCTACAGCTTAATTTCACATTTTATTAACAACTGCTTTCTTTTAGCTTGTTCTGAACCCTTTCCTCTTAGCTAATGATTTTGCTCCCTCTTCATCCCATCAATGACACTCACGGTTCCTTTATGATTTTGTCTGTCATATGAAATCTCTATTTTCAGTATTCTCCCTTTTGTAGTCTCTTAGCAGGCTGGAAAAATCTAAGCCAGCTTAGGCCTTCCTTTTTCACATTCATCACCTTGTCCTGTATATTTGCCATGCTACATATCTTGTATAGCACTGAGGAGACAGACACACCACAAATTGCTGCCTGTTTGATTTCTTTCCTAACAATTAATTCCCCAAATCCAGCGAAGTACTACAGTAAGCCTGATGTCTACACCAGGGAAGTCAGCATAAACTTGAATAACCACCTGGGGGGCTGGGGGCAGGGTAGGAGGGCCACATGAAGAAATACAGCATATTGGTGGAGAGGCAACAAAACTTAGAAAAGGAAGTCAAGGTCCATAAGCAAGGGAGTTCTCTGAAGGAACCAATACACATCTAGAAAAGGCAGATGCAAATAAATGGCATGCAGGTTGGTCTCCAACTGAAGTGGCTGGAGAGAGACGAAGCTGGAGAGACAGCTACTGTCTCTTCCAATAAAAGAGCTGGAGACATGAAAGTAAATGAAAGGACACAGGCTTGAGAGAGAAATGTACCTGCTTTTCGCACATTTCCGCTGTGTAACTTCTTGCAACAAGGTCTCTAGACACTTGAGAGTTTACAAAGGCTGAAGAGGTCAGATGAAAAAGTTATGGGAAAAGTCCAGTAAAGGTTAGTAAATACAAACCCATCATGTTTGGCTCAGGAAGCCTTTGACAAGTAGATTATGGAAGACCAGGAGAATACTGTGGGAAAGCCATCCCTACTCCTCTAACTTTCATGACACCTTTGGTTTTGCCAGTGTGAGAAATAGAATACCAGGTTTTGACACACACACAAGGATAATTATTCTTCCAAAATAAAATGCAAACATAGCATTTGTCAGGTTAAATAAAAGTACTGTCATCTCAGGCCCTGGTCAGGCTGCAAAGGCCTGTGGTAACAGTTCTCTAACAACTCTTGACTTAAAAGCAGGACAATTCCTCTGTTAATTTACAGAGGAACTGACACTGCCGTCAGTAGACACGAATACAAACTCAAATTCAGCGCATTTAACCACCAGCAGAACGAACAGGATCACATTTCAGCATGCTGCCAAACACTTGCCATTACAAGATAAACTCCTCTATATAAGACAACTTTGCCAAACTGCCATTGTTTGGGCTGGTATTTTACACATTAGTGTCTGCTTTTCTGTTTTGTTTCTTTGCTTTTTATTCATTAAAAAGAATGTAGCCATTTCAAAAACATAAAGGTTAATATAAAAAAGTTTTGTCTGAGTCAAAAGAGTCTGGCAGACTTCTACTTTTCCCTTTTCCTAGTGCTTTGAACCCTTGTTCTTTGAGATGGAGACTTGACATTAGACAGGGATAGTGGTAGAGCTGTCATTCCTGACAACTCTACCCAAATTTAGGCAATTTTTTGATTACTTATTCCACAAGCCCTTTAGTATTCAGAAATCAATGTTTTGAGTCAGATTGCTGTCCTAGAAGGGCTTGCATCCTACTAGAGATCTCTGTGTCATTTAAACTAAACACTACAGAGAAGGTCATTAATTTTCCGAGTCCTTAGCATGTGTCTACAAGGAGTGATTTGCAGAAATACTTAGTGCCTGAAGCTGCAGTGGGAGGAAGCAGTAAAAACTGCCTTCTAAACAGACTATGAAGACAATGGCTTTGAAAAACTCAGGCTAGTAACCTCAGAACAGGTTCTTCCAAAAACTGCCACAGAACTTTGATTCTTAAAAAAACAACCCTAAGAAAAGTCAAACCGTAAGAGTAATTTCCTTCATTCTCGCTCTGCATTTTAGCCTGTGCATGCACTGCAGGCTCTCCTCCTTTGGTATCAGGGTGCTTTACAGTACAAGTATCATGATGCAGGTTGGGCAAGAGGCGTCTCTCTATCACAAGAGTCAGAAACAACATACAAACAGCTTCGTATTTCACCAGGGTACAGACTGTGGCTGTAGGGCAGGTTTTCTGGCTGTAGGGCAGGTTTTCTCACAGTATTCAGAGGCTGAAGCAAAACATCAAATGTGCTAGAGAGCATACCAGAACTCTGTATAAATATGTTCCATTGTCAAGATCCATGAATAAGTTTCCAGCCAGAAAACTGCCTTGTGAACTCCCATCTGCAGGATACATACAGCTCTGAGAACTAGCATCCCACTGGGTATTTGCCTTCAGTGATCCAGGGCCTGAAAAACAGGATAGCATAGGAGTGTCCATGGCAATGACTGAGAGGAACATAGTTTGGGTTTGTGTAAATGAGAGACAGCTGAATTTATTATTTTATTTAAAAACAGTAGTGTCAGCCACTGTTGTTACATTAACACACAAAATTAAACAGGGTGCATATATGCAACCACAAGTACTCTGAATGCTTTCCTTTCCTTTCCACATGTCTCAGTCCTCTTCCTTCGAGTAACACTGTAAGCTTGTCAGGGGAAGGACAGATGTCTGCTGTGTTTTCCTTTTCAGCTTCTAGTACACTGACTCCTAAAAATGGATGCTACTTTTTTTCCTAAGACATGAACAAAGCAACACGACTCCTAAAGCCTCCTTTAGTTCCATCTATTCTTACCCGCTCATCAGTGCTTAGAAACAAACATTCTTCCTGTCCACTGCTCTCCTGTGAAAGACCACAGTATCTATAGTTACTGGAGAGGAGTGCTTCAGTTATCTAGGCTCCAATCCTTCCCATGCTCCACTTTTCAGCTTGTCCCAGAAGGCTTGCTTTCTCAGAGGATACCAGAACTAGGATTTCTCTCTTTCCAAAGCAGCTACTAAAATTCTCTCTCATCACCAGGAAGCTCATCAGCCCTTAAGAGAATCAAATACCAAGATCACATCTGAAACTGAGGAGCTGAAGAATCACTTCTGATCAGCTTACAACTTCCAGAAACTTGCCAGGCCTCCTCTGGTGCAAGGAAAGAGGTGAGACTGCAACTCTAGCCCTAAGAAATGCTTCAGAAAGCAGAGGTTTAGCTTTTTTTTTTTTTAAGAGCTATCAACTCCCCCAGAACATTTTTCTTATTATTTGGAAGCCTATCTGCCAAGGGAAAGCATATTGGGCAGGTGGTACACACAGTTGATGCTGTGAAACTTTCAGTGGAAGGTCACAAATAGCATCAGAAACAGCATCTCAACTTCCTTCCAAGTATCCATCATTTTCTAACAGCCCCAAGAAGCAAACACCACGATAATTCCCTATCCTAAGAATGGAATGGTATGAGGGAGCAGGGGTAGAAGGACTATATGAAGAAAGAATCTTTCCTATTCCTTTCTTAAACCATGATTGCTTACAAGAAGCAATCTCACACAAATACAAGATATTTTTGTCTGATTTTGCTCAGCTGTTTTTTCTTGGACATTTGGATACCAAATTTATTAAAGATAATACAGTATTTCTTGTTAGAGATAGATTAAGAGCTTTCCTCCTTAGAACCCATGAGAAGATACTTCCCTCTTCAGTTCAGTGCAGCAGCACAAACCTGTGGCTAAGAAATTTCGAGCGTAATTCTCAAAGGTACAAACAAACAAGATGAAGTCCAAGTTCACACAAATATCCTCTCAGGGCAGCTGTTTATTTTATATAATTCTTCCAGCTGTGCAAAAGGTGCTCTAAAAAAGCAGAGCACATTGCAGAAGAAAGTGCAGCAGCTCATCACAACCTGCAATATGGTAGAGTTCTCTGGGGAGGTGGAGGCGGGGCAGGGGCAAGAAGACCAAACCGAAGAAGCTGCTGTGACACAGCACACAGAGCAACAAGACCCAGGACATGAAACCCAGATGGCAGATGGACATTTCAGATAGTTCATCTCAAGGAATGTGTTAAGAACTGCACACAAGAATCCACTGAAGCATTCAAGTAGCCAGAGGAGCAACATATTCTGCAGGTATGCATATCCTTGGTCACAAGCTGCTAGTGCTTTATCTATAAATTACTTGTCAATACACAAATATTCCTCTGTCTCCCAGTGATTCAGTGTCACAGAGCACCACTGGACCAAGTGGTGCAGAAACAAGCACACAAACATTCTCCTTTTGCAACTGATGAGTAATATGGGACTGAAAAATGAGAAAAGCAGAATAGACAAGCAATCTGGTACAGAAAAAATGGTACATTAAAAATTAGTAATGAAACATTCAGGAAAAAATGAATCAAACCAAAACCCAAATTGAACTCTTCCTTTAAATCAAAGATTTCAAAATACCAAACAGTAAGAGATTTGACTAGGAAGAAATCTGAATGTGCAAAAATAAAAGAGCCAGATCAACAAGGTATTTTGAACTGTTATTAAAATGATGGTCCACCTGGAGAAAGCAGCGTCCAGATGCATTGACTATTCTGGACAATCTTATTTTATACTCTCCATCTTCTCTTGGAGATATAAATGAAAACCACTGTTGAAGAAAGCTGCAGAAACTTGGAATAAACATGGCAGAGTAACAAGATGAGAAAAGAATCTAGACAACTGGAACGGAAAAGAGAAAGCAGAAATCTGGAAAACCTGAAGCAAAAAACAAACAAACAGTTTAACCTTGTTGAGGACACTGGGACGCAGTGATGATAACTAGGAGCACACACTCTCCTGGTCCTCTTGTTCTATAAGGAATTTATCATGGGCTTCACCTCTTGTCTGATTTGGCTTTTTAAATATAAAAGCTCCTCCTCGGTAAATACATTCTCATCTTTAAAACAGAATTATGGTCTGAAAGTTGACACTAAAAATAGCACTAAGGAGGTTCATATTTATGTCTTCTTGATTTCTGTATCCATCTACTTATTGCAACAGTCAAGCATATGTCCTTTGGTCCTCAAGATAGTCCTTCTGAGGGTTAGTCGTAAAGCAATGTTTGACAGGGTGATGCTTTTCAGTTTAAATCTATAAATAATAGTTGAAATTCAATGTGGAACTGTAAACACATTATAGATAAAAAACAAAGCATTCACAAATGTTTAGCAACGTTCCTAAGAAAAGCAAGTATCTGAGCAAAAAAACTGCAAAATTAGATTAGAGAAACATAAAAAAAATTAAAAAGAATACATATTCCACTAATTCATACTGGCATGCCAAGAAAACTTAAAGACAATTTGGAACAAACTTCACGAATTCTTTCAATTAGGAAATACATGAGGAATAACATCATGAATAAGTCTTCAAATTAGCAAGTAACCAAGAAGTATACACTTTGCCAATTTCAGTTCAAACCAAAATACTTCATGATACAGGCATATTTTTAGTACTTTTACAAAAAAAGGAGTTCTTTGGAATAAGATTCTTCACTCACTAACATTGCCGTTGTTTTACCTGCAGTGTCAGAAACAGCCATTTCAAGATGACTTTTGTAAATCTGTAAGTTGAAAGGAACACTTAACATGTAATCTCATATAAAGTTAGTCTGCAAGACGGGACAAAAATCTTAAATATGAATCTTGGAAAAGTCTGGGCTTTTTTTTCCCCTTTAATTTAACGACTATCTGAACTAACTACTGCACTAACCTGATGACACACTTATTTATTATATTTTCTTATGCCTGTTATTCACTTGGCAGTAATACAACTTCATTTAGCAATAGTTTGGACCCCTCAGTAAGGGAATGTGTACATAGTAGCTCTCTAATCTTGCTACCCAGCTGCTAAGACAGTCACATGAGTCACTTGCTGCCTTTAGAGCAACACACACCACTTGCTGAATTTAGAGGCATTCTCTGTTTCTGCACTGGCCATACATGTAAATTGAGTAATACCCTACTCTAACCACACACAAAACTCACTACGTGTTTGTTGTTGACTGTTTTATATTTATATCGCTGAGTCAAAGAGCATATTTTTTTACTAGTGCAGTTAACTACCCACCTCCACAAACTGATTTATATACCAGTTTTCAGCATAATTGTTCTCACACCAGTTAGACTAACTTAAGGAAACAGTTCAAATGTAGGCAACCTCATCTAATTGTTCTGTGAAAATCCAGCCCTGCAAGAATGAAGAACTCTGTCTGCCAGGACGATTCAGTATGCAGCTTCGGAACAAAACACTTGAAAACAATTCCTGCCTTATCAGGATTTTTAACTGTGACTGTTTGGAACACCACCTTATTCATCAGTCTATTTAAAAACAATTTACATGAAGAATGGCATAGCTGCTTCCATGCAGCACTTCAGTCTACTAATACATATAACTCCTTGTGGAAAATGCTCTATTTATTAACAATCTATAAGTGCTACGTAGGAAGCACTATCTCACACTGGTACACAGCCCTACAGCAAAACACTGTGAGGAGACTGTTCTTTGGGCTGTCATTGCATCCTCAGTGCAGGCCTGAGGATGTTTCATTTTACTCTGTATCACTTATCTTTCCCATATTCTGACACCAAACCCAAGGAGTCTTTTAGATTATACGAAACACACTTCTCCAGTCCAAAAATACACTGGCACAAATTCCAAAAGGTATTTCAGTGAAGAAGAAAGCAGTTTATCAAACCTTACCTAATTCTGTTAGCTTCAAGTATGGCAAAGCTTGCGTTGAAACAATCTTTACAGACTTCTTGCCAGTAGGAAATCACAGTAGGCAATGTCCCAACTTGCCAGTCAAGCAGCAGCACATTTTCAAGTTAAATACTCTAATCTGTCAGATAACATTAAATAGAGCTCTATAACTAGCCAGAATAGAGTATCAAGTAATAACAACTAAATTTTTCACTCATGTTGTATCATTCTGAATAATCACTTAAAAAACCCCAAAACAATTAAAATGTTTTTAACTTCTATGCTGTTTCTGCAAACTTTGCATTGTAATTTAACTAAATACAGGCAAATTCCTTGTATTGGTATTTATTACCCCAAAAATTCTAGTCACTCATATAGACAGTACCAATCAACCTCCACTCAAATTTCATATTAACACACATATCTACTGTTCTTATGAGCAACATCTAAAATTTTTGAAGTCAAAAGATAAGGCAGAGCTATATTTTTTTGGTTGTATTTTTGCACTTTGCAGAATTTTCTGCCAAGTCAGTACTGCTGTTTCCCACGTCTGTGTGACTCTTTACTCAGCAACAGTATACAGTTACAAACATTGAAAAGACAACTTCAGAAAACAAAGTGGCACAGAAACATGGGGCAAGATTAGCAATTGAAACAACTAATCCAGATGAATCTCAGTGTCTCCAATCCAGCCAGCATAAATGCTCACATTCTTTTATCTTTCCACTAATCAGTATAGCATTCTATTCAGGTATTTTACTATCACAACATAATATTCTACATCAAAATTAGGAACTGCTACCCCCTCACACTGCGAAAACGTTTTTGCACATGCCAGTTTTAATCATCAATTTGTCTTGAACAGCCAGAATGCCTTAAAGTAGGCCAAAACAAGCTGACATATAAAACAATTCTGGGAAAAAGTCTGCAATTTGATAATGAACATATTATGCATTCTATCAAAAATGTTTCTCTCCTTAAGAACTCAACTTCATGGGTGTGTTTCTGTGATATGTATAAAATGTCAATTCTGTTTTCAAGTAAACATAACTTTTGATCTGCTGAGTCAGAGGTGTTATGCATAATAATCACAGCAGGAGTACAACGCTATTTGTATTTTTTTTTTGAGGAAAAAGCATGAGCACAATTCCGTGCAAATAACAAGAAAAAAAATAATCACAGAACAGAATTCAATTAAAGGCAAATACACCAGAGGGAAACTAATTCTGACGAAACAAAACACTTGTTTTCCTAGTTAAAACCTACCTTTCTACAGAGTCAACTCCAGAGCCACATAACATTCACATACAAGTTTTATAATATGCACTTTCAACACTGGACTAAAATACTGTGTGCTACTAAGTCAGCACAGTATCACTTTTCTATGTATCACTTAATTCTGAATTCAAACCCAGAATACCAACAAACTCACTAACCTTAGAAAGGACTTTATCATGCCTTACATTCACATACCTGAACGCAGCAGAAGAGCTTTGTGGTTTTATAGATCTGAAAAATCATCATGGAAGGATTTGAATACCTGTACTTGTTTAGGTACCTAACCTTTTAATCTCAAAAAAGTGATGGGTGCACATGGACACAATGTAATTTTCTTTGATCAAGTTTTGAAGGTTTTGTTACTGAAAACTACATTCTTCTAAAGGTACATCATGTATTATTTTAATAAATATATTAACATAGCACATATTCCCTTACTAAGGGACCCAAGCTATTGCTAAATGAATCTTTTATGACATCTAAGTATTATTTACTTCATTGAAAAATGTCACCAGATTAGTACAATAGTTATTTCTCTTTGCTTTCAAGACAGTGAAATATTTTCCAAACACTTTAACTTCATATGTGGTTACATTAATTGCCCTTTCAAGTTGACAGACTTATAAAATCCTCCTGAAGTGTCTATTTCTGATACAGTAGGAAAATATTAAAATGCCAGTGAGTGAAGGAAGCATCTTATTCCAAATAATTCATTTATTTGTAAAAGCCGGAGTAAAGGAGTTCCCTGTTCACAGTCTAGAAAGCAACCAATCCTTCACTGCTGGTCAGGACACTGCAGATCCATTATTAAGCAGCAATTCCCTGCCAAGAAGCACATGACTCTGCTGTTCCATGATGTACCCTCAATGACCACCAATTTCTGAATGAAGCTAAAAAAACCCCCAGTTTTAATCTAAAAAAAACCCTGCCAAAGCTTGATTCTGGACAACCTGAACAATCACACCTTTTCACGAGCACTATCTGAAACAATCTCAAATGCATGTTACAAAACTAAAAAAAGGCTCATGGGGAAATACCAGTCCCTCCTTGAGAGGCACTTCAGCTTCAACATAGATGTCATTCTCAGACAGGTTTAATATGTCAGCATTACAGACCTTACAGTGACTACTGTACAGTTACTAATGACCTACCTAGAATTTGATAGATGGAAATGGTGACATTTGGAAAGCATGAAATAGAGCCTTCATATCTGGAAGGGCACAGTGAAAAGAATTGTTAGCATCCAACTGGATTTTAACAAGCTTTGCCAGAGGAACCTGGGACATGTATTTTTATTGACTGCTTGTTCAAGCTAATTTGTTTTCATTTATAGCAAAGCACTGCTGAAAAGGCAAAGGAAACTCTTAAATAACCTGGTCAAGATCAGATGAAAAAAAATCTCGCTCTTCCACCTACAAATTCTGTAGTTCAGATCATTTAGTAATTTTTCCAGCCACTGCAACAGATTAAAAAAAAAAGTGCCAAAAAACAGACTGCTAAACAACTGACAAATGCAATAAGTAGAGGTGAAAAAACCCTAAAGGATTAATTTTTACCTCCACGTAACCAGTCTAAAAATACCCAAAGCAGGAAGATAGAACATTCGCTCTTCAGGACAGAATGCTGCCATGCACAGGGAAGGGAGTTTAAATTATTTTAACTACATCCTCTCTCAGGTGTATCCCCAAACCCAAAATTACATCACAAAATTACAATGTTGCTAAGTAACAGTTAATTCATAAGAGGAATATAAATGCAGTATGTCCTTTGTCCAGTAGACCTCATAACTCTCCTACAAAGGCATAAGTAACATAAAGTTCAGATATATGATAGAATTGTAGAATGGTTTGGGTTGGAGGTGACCTTAAAGATCATCTGGTTCCAACGCCCCTGCCATGGGCAGGGCCCCCTTCCACTAGACCAGGTTACTCAGAGTCCCATCCCACCTGGCCTTGAACACTGCAAGGGATGGGGCATCCACAACTTCTCTGGGGAACTTGTTCCCGTGCCTCACCACCCTCACAGCAAAGAATTTCTTCCTAATATCAAATCCAATCCTCTGTCAGTTTTACCCCTTGTCCTACCACTACACACTCCTATTAAAAAATCCCTCTTTGGAGGCTGCAGTCAGCCCAAGTGGTGTCAAATTTTACATATATTTGGGAAAGAAGAATTAACAAATCAGCTAAGCTCTGTCTTCTTGAAACTATGAGTCTTAATATCACAACATAAGAAATGGGATTTAAGCACTACTTCACTGAACAGTTACAGAGCACTCGCAACCTGACAGCAAATTCCTGCCTGCCTTTCAGCTTTTTCGCTAAGCTACCTACATAAAACTTTTATGCTACAACTACCTTCAAATATCAAACTGCCTTCTTTATGATGAGGAGCTTAGCAGAATGGATTATTTGACCCTCAACCACAGTGTAACAACTAAAACTATGAAAATAGGGGATGTTTAAAACATCCATTAAGTCTTTGAGGGTTTGCTCAGAGTTGAGAGACTTTCTATTGTTTGGTTCATGATTAAAAAAAAACAAGAATGAACAGCCCAATGCTCAGGTACTTATTTAGACAAAACCTTCAGCAAATTTAATCTCCCTAATGAAGAATTATGGAGTTAATCTCAAGATAACTGAATACATTATCAGTTTCAAGGTTGTAACACTACTGTGTGACTGATATCACAAATTCATATGATTTACATATGAGGAGAGGGCAGAGGGCCAGTGTTTCAAGTCACCAAAGCCCCTTCTTGACCACACCTCTCTTTTCATCCAAGGCTTGAAGAAAAATCCAGTCTTGTTTTGTGTTCAGCATTTATATCAGTTAAACTACAGGAAAAAATGAAAATAATAATACATATTCAGCCTCCCCAAACTAAAGCACCTTGCTGCTCTGATAATAGGGATGAGCATTCAATGCAGTTAAAATTTAATGCTTAAATGTATTTTCCTTTCAGTACAAATATTGAAGTAAAATGAAAAGCAAGAAGTTTGTTTTACATGATGCATAGACTCAAGATGGACTTAACTTATTTGCTTTCAAATACTCTGAAGTGGCCAAGTTTTCAAAGATGAAATAATACTATACTACAGGGTAGATCTCTGAAACCATTTTTGTTCCAAGAAACTTATTTCATCATTTAACATTTCTGAAAGTATAATCTAGATTTCTGTTTGCCTTCTACACCAATTGGTTACAGGAGTGTGTTTGAGTATTTCTTTTGAGAAATAGTGATACTACATACTTGACTAATGCTACATGGCTACAAAAACTGACATATTTTCCTCATAAGTTAGTTTGAAATGCATCCAGTTGGGGTCTATTCCCAGCATCCCAACACCTTTATGATTAAACAGTTCCATGTTACTCTACACCCAGTTTTTATACTTTGAGAATATCAGCTCAAGTTAATTCCACAGTACTCCTCAGCACAATTTTTGTAGTACAAAAATAACCAATATCAAAACTTAATGCGACACAAATTCATTCCAAGAGAACAAAAGAGTTTAAACAAGTGAAAGTACTGCTGGGTTCAGAAGCGAGTGTATCCAAAAAGAAAGGATACACTCACGAAGCTAAGACAAAAACCCTTTAAAATTATAACAGGGAAAACATTACATTTTACAAGTAACGAGAAATTAAATGAGTTTGATATAAATATTTCATATATACTTTTTAAAGCAATTTCAACACATATTAAAACCAGCCTGAATAAATAAGATAATTGACATATTAGGATTCTTGGTTAACTTTTTAAGTAAAAAATAATGTAACTTTGTTGTTTAGGAATAGAGCTGATTTCATTGTACTGGTATGCTTATAACAGTACTTAAACACCATTTAAAATAGCATGGAGCAACACCATCCTTTGACAGATGCAATAATATTTTTATTACTTTTTCTGAAACTGATTAAAATATAGCCATAAGCTACATGTTTGTTCTGAGGCATAATTAGAAGTGGTTTAGTCTAAACACAATCCTAGTACTGAAAAGAATAAAAGAAAACTGTCAAGTCACAGAAGAAAAACCCAACAAACCGAAAGACTTAAATTAACCGGCATCTGTTGTGATCAGCTCTGCCTGAGCTCTTCCCTAAGGTACATGGGCCACCATTCTCCAGCGTCCTGGATGAAGCCATTTATGTGAGTACTGACCACAGTAACTTCCAGTGAACAAAATAAGCTTCAACAATGTCTCTGTTTAGTTTTTAAACAGAGCATGAAACCCTGACAGGATTTTATATTTGTTTTATTTTAGTTTAATACTCACTCTTCTTAAAGTACTTGAAAGGAGAAGAGCACCAGTAACTGATAGTAGGTAGCTAACACCATTTACACCTTTGTAGTGTATCATCTTATGAAAACACAAGAACAGCCGCAGGCAATTTCTACTTTTCCATATTTATATTGTATCTATACTTGCATGTGACAAATGCAGTACTACTAAGCCTTGTATGTAGGCAGCTGCAGTAAATGCACAACTAGTATAAATGACAATTCCACACGTGACAGTAAGAGTTTGACGAAACTTAACATTTACAAACTTGTAAATGTTTTATTACTAACTATACTGGTTTGATTGAAATTTAATAGCAAGCTGCCAGAATCTCTGTTTCTACCTTTTCTTCAAAAAGGTCTCTTAAAAAAATATTCTTGTACCACAACTGATTCAAAAGACATTATATTCTCTCTAAACAGCCAGATATTTCCTTCAAATGTGTGTGTCTATTACATATAAAAGCAACATGCATGATAAATACATATACCATACAGTAAACAGTTTTATTAGAAATGACAAGCACTTGGGACAGCAAAATCTGATTTGCATACACAGGGTTTTTCTGCTGTTGAAACACTTAGTGTAATGAGATCTCATTAGTTCACAATCAGGTGATTAGCAGGGCTTTTTAGAAAACTCATGCACTAGCAAATCTGGTACTCTCCAGTACAGAAATACATACTCAATACATGAAGAGGGAAGGGAGGTCTTCTGACTTTCCTCTTCCTTTCTGATTCTTTAGCAACTCACAGCAAATGTGCATAAGGCAAAATCAACCATCTACATCTTATTTCATATGAAATACTTTACTCTGCAGACTGCCAAATCTGATGTGACTCACAACCATAAAGAAAAGCTCTTAGGGTTAGTAATATAGTGTCAGCCTGCTAGGTAAATTACCTGTACAATTCATAATTAAGTCTATGTGCAAACTGCATGGTTAAATGATAGCAAATAAAGTATTACTACAGCAATATGGAAGAGATTATTATTAGTTATCCTAACTTAGTGAAAAAACAACTTTGACAAATAATTCTCTTTAAACACCTTCTAATCTGATTTCTAGGGATATTCTCCTTGAGGTAGGAATTTAGCACATTAAGTGCAAAAGAAGATTACAGCAACTCAGTTTACTGTAACAGACGCTTTTTGCATTTTCTAAGTTCCTTTACATAGTTATTTCTTAATTGCATCTGATGGCAATTCTTAGGTTTTACTTTCCTGATTCCCACTTGACTTTCTCAAATCAGATTTGAGCTATTTTACTTCAGGGTTTTAAATTACCATTCTGTGTATTATAGCCACACTTGTCTACATTCGTTTTATCTGTCTCACTTTTTGGTTTTATACTTGTTTGGACCTGGTTTCTTTTTCTTCTCTTTCCTTTCCTCTAAACAAAAAAATAAAATTAGGCACATGGGCCACATTCTGGTCTCTTCATGTATCCTTGTGAGTCTATCAAAACCGCAAGGGTTGGGCATGAGAAAATAGCCCATCACTCTGGCCATGTATTTTCATGTATTTGACAAGGTATTTTTACACTCTGGACAGACAATGAAATAGGAAGGGGACAGAAGTTATTAGAGAAAAAGCTAGAATACAAACTGATTTATTCCTTCAACCTGAGAATAACTATATATCCTTTTCCACTCTTCACTTTCAAGTATGTACTTACACAGTCACCTCAAAACCCTGCTATGTATGGTGGTTAATTTTAATGCCATGATCCTACAGTAACTGCTTACTACACATGCAGGGTCCATTTAAATATCAACAATTTTAATATATCGTATGAGAAGGCCCCATCCTTTAAAACCATTAGCACTTAGCTACTTTTAAAAGCATGCTCTATCTTGCAAAAAATTAAAAAAACCCTCTCATTCTACTCATTCTTGCTATTTGTCCTAAGATGAGACAATAACAGGTGAACACTGATACTGAAGTAGACAAAAAGCACTTTAACAAGTGTTAGCAAGCCAGTCTAAATAAAAGTAAAGCTGAACTTGCAGAAATGGTGACCAGTTCTCCTCAATATTAGGTTTTCTTTAGTTGCAGACAATTAGAATTTCTTGCATTTGATATTTGGTGGACAACTGTTCATTTAAAATGCATTAGTAACTGCAATCTATGCAATTTCAGATAAATGGTCACTATATTCCTTGAAAATTTAAAAAAATATATAAGCATCAGTATAAGTGATTATTTTGAGAGTTAATCAATGTTTTACATTCTAGTTATGAGATCACACAATTTAAAAATCAATAATAATTATATAAAATTCTAGATGTGTTTGTTTTGATTAGCAGGAGAAATACACAATTCTCTATTATCAAAATGCTCAGATAAATGCAAAAAAAAATCCTCTGTACTTCAGAAATGTGAACATTTTATATTTGATCAATACAAATGTTACTTTGTTCTAATATTTGAATTATTTTTAAATAGTTTTTTAAGGCTACCTAAACATTTGGTAATTGGTTAAAGATGCTGAGCAGTTCAGTGGATAAATACTGCACTCTTTTTTTTCAAAAGCTCAGCAAGCTAAATCCTTAGTAGTCGCAGATATTTGGAGAATATCTCCATGAAAGCCAGTGCTCCATCACTTCAGTGGTGGTGACTGCTAGCTCCTTTTAACTCAGCACTGATTTGAGAGTGCTCTAACATATTTCATGTTTTCCAGAATATCTCCCCTTGGTAAACAGAAAAATTGGTTCAAGAATCCTCTCAAAAAGTATTTGTTCACAAGAACTGGTTTTCACAACATAAGAGCTTATAAACACAAAATTTTAAAAACTTATATTTTAGACTCTGAAGCAAAACATCTATTTTAACAAAATAACCTTGAGCAGTTACAAGAGTGGTTTACTTAGAACAGGACCAGTAGCCTCTTTAACCCATTAATTTTAAAACACATGCAATACCCTGAAAGGAGGGGACTTCAGGGCACCATTTTGACTAACTAGTTGCAGAGATGGACAACCATTAGAAGTGTCTGCACTTTGTATGCAGTGTCTTTTGGACTTACACAAAATTTGTAAAGGTTTCTTAATTTAAATCTCGAAAGTTCTATACTGGGGAACTAATTTTTCAGGATAATTACTAAATTAAAAATACACAGCAAGAGACACATTTGAACTAAGCATTCATGAAAAGCTGAATGCATGTCAGTTTAGATTCCTGTATTTCCTTGTACTGTTTTAGAATACTGTAGTTATAAACTTTTAAACAGCATTGAATAGGACTGATAAGTACCTAAGAAGGATTTTAATACATTTACATCTCTCCAATTTACCTACAAAAACTACAGTCACTTGTTTCCTCAGTGTTTTAATTTTAGAGGATCTTGAAAAAATCATACTGTACTATGAGTCCAACTCACAATAGAGGAGATTATCTTAACTCTTAGAACTAAGGAAACTTTGAAAGTTACTTTCTAATTTTATTAAAAAACCCACTTCATCACTATAAGAAAAATTTACTTTTCTACAAAAGAGAGTAAGTTTGTAAAAAAATAACCCTAAACAACATTTATTTTCTGCTATTATTATCACCATCTGGATTATACCTTAAAGTTAAACCCAGTGTAGAAGAGTATCAGATTCTGTGAGAACACCCTTTCCTCCTTCTCCTCCCTATACCTGAACTTGGTACTATGGTTGGATACACTGAATCTACTTTGTAATACAGAGCTGTAAGTCAAGAAAGATACTGCACAACATGTGTTTCTTTCATTTGTTATTACCAGTGCTTATACCTATTTTCAGCATTACAGTATTAATGATTAAGAAGCTCTTAATTAGGTAAAAATGTAGTAACATTGTTAAACACTACTGATGGTCACAGGTAGCACATTTGAAGAGTTCCTAAATACTGTTCTCAATACCACTAACTAGTTTATTTCAGTTAGTTCTGCCCATCTACTGTCTATCTACCCTGGTACATTAAAACCACCAACACATGGTGTACAGCTATTAATTTAACAAATTTCTATGCATTCCAGGGTAATGCTACTTCAGTCAATAAAAATAATAGATCAGTTTAAGAAATATTCGGAAAGGAACTTTTAAGTCTGAATTCTTGCTAACTATAAAAGAGATCTCTAAACCATAAAAGGCAGTTTTAGAAAAATGTTCAATTTCATTCCTTTATACAAACTGATTAATCTTTTTTCCTTAATGAGCCTTTTTTTTTTCTAGAGTAGTTAATGTGATTTAATTTTCACAGCTGTGAGTCACTGGAAAACTTTGAGCTTTATGCCCAAATCTTTAACTACAAGGCTATCCTAGTCCACAAGTTTCTTTGGTCACACTTGCAGAAAAGGGACAGATCATTTGCAAGCACATGCTATTCAACGCAGAGGGCTATCACAACTGATACTCAACTTCCAGAAATTCAAAGAAAACATTTGCTGAAACAGCCTCCCTACAAGTTCAGTACTTCATCTTCACTCTCAAGAACCACATACCTGTATTCAATTTTCAATCTAGCACTAAATACAAAGACTAAAAAACCAAAGCAAGTGTAAAGGAAACATTGTAACTCTCATAGAGATATAAAATTGCCATGTTAAGAGGCAATGCTAATTTTTTAAAACAGGCTATTTCACTAAAAATTAAAAGACCTAGGAGATAATAGGGATAACCATAGCATTTCACATCATTATAGTTAAACACTTGCAAGTTAAAAATTTAGCAAACACCCTGTATCAGCCAGAACCCATGCAAAAAGCATGCATGCACACACACATGCACACACATATACACGAAACTAGACCACAGTTAGGACAATTTTTCTTTCTTTAAACAAAGCCAGAGGCAATTCTTCCAAGTGATGTTATAACTACACAGCTAAGGTGTAGTTGAAGAGCCCCTACTCTGGCCAATTAAAACCTATAGTTATTTTTACTATTTTCAAAACCTTTGGGGACTGTCCAGGAGATTTAAGCGCAGAACAAGCTTTCCAACAAACTTAAGGTGTTCCCAATAAAACTGAATGTATTCAAAGTAAAAATAATGCACTTCACAACTTTTACAAAATGTCTGTGAAACTGCCCTACACACATAGGGAATTCATCTCCTCCCAGGGAATTCACAGCTAGCAGAACAGCACTAGGTCTTAATATTAAACAACCTGAGACTATTTCATTTCTGCAACACACATTCCAAAAAATCTTCTCCAAAGCACAGCATTTCAATTAACACACCAAGAAAACTCCTCTGAAGACCTGCTACACACAAAAGAATTGCTTTGATTCCAACGAATCTGCACATTTCCCGCTGTTATCTTGCCTTCATTTACCAGACCAGGGCCGATTTGATAGCTTTCCATTAAAAAAATCCCCAACAACGAACCATCCCTCTGTCAGAAGCAGAGGTGCTGCAGAGGTGATGATAACCCCAGGAAAAGAGAAGCTGTCTCTTTAAAATGCCCTGCTATGTCCCTGATCCCACGTGGAACCAACATCAGCAGCACTTTCGCATTAACTTCAATGTGAGGCGAGATGAGGCATCATTATTTTATATAAATAAAACGAGGAGACTGTAGGACACATTCTTTGTAGGAGACAAACAGGTGAACTGAACGTGCCAGGGAATCAGCAACCACTCGCAGAAGAGGTGCCCTGCCCCTGAGCCCTCTCCGGTTTCCCTATGGAGCATTACCCCAACCTCACACTACTCTGAAGAATCCAGTTTAAATTGAGCAGGGAGCCACCAGGAAAACTTAAAATTCCAAGGCAACGAAAATGCACTTTATATACCGGAAAGGTTTACTCCTTGCCTCACACATCCTAATTAGATCAGGAAAGTGACACTACAAAGGCATTACATTCCGGTCCGAAAAAAAAAAAAAGCAAAGAAAAAGACAGAGGAAAAGAAAGGAGCCCCCATCTCCCCAAACTCCCCCAAACATACAAAAAAGTAAGTTATAGGAAGTTATAAAGCAGCACACACAGCATTTATCTTATCTAGGATCACTCCACATTACCCCCAAGTTATACACTTAACTGCACTATCATCTCCCCCTACCTCTCTCTCCTGAAAGGGATTTTCACGTTTTCTCATTGTCGGTGGCGAGTTATAAGAGGCTTTTGCGTTTCCAAAGAATTCATCAACAAAAAAAAATAATAAATATTAACTCCTTGCTCCCTGAAACCTTAAAACGGTCTCGGGAAGACACGGGTTTTATTCTGTTACCTTGAAGTAAAAAAGGGGGAGCAGCCCCGATTTTTAGGTATTTTTTTGTATTTTTTTCTGATTTTTATTTTGTTATATGCCTCAGTTCTCCCTCCATTTTGGTTGTTTATGATACTGACAACAAGCTGTCCCTGCTCTCTCTCTCTCTCTCTCTCTCCGGATCTCTCCTGCTTTCAGTTAGCAAAACCCCCCTCCCCAATGCAACACGACTCAGCACTTACTTGGGTTCACACTTTTCTCTAAACACACACCGATGGGGAAGGGAAAAGCTCCTGGGCCACTCGGAGGGGGAGAGCAGGCAAATTCGTTTCTTTATTACGAAAAAAAAAAACTTTTGTCCAAAAAACGACGGGAAAGGGGGGTCGAGTGCCCCAAAGTCACTCCGGATCCCCCCAAAGACGCAGCCGCCAGGTCCGGGGGACACCCCACGGGTAGCCGGGTCCACGGGGGAAATTTCTGTGCAAAATTTGGCCGGTTTGAGACAGTGGGCGAATTTATATTAATTTTTTCCCTCATTTTTCGGCACCGCGGTCTCTAATGTCTTCCGCTCCCTCTCTCGCCGCTCTCGCCGCTGTCACTGCATTCACAGCACAGGCTCCGGAGAGGCGAGGAGGGAAGGGGGCGGCCGCGCCGCTCCTGCCCCTGCCCCTGCCCCGCGCCCCGGGCCCGGCCCGCCACGGGGGGCTGCGCCGGGCACCCCGCGCCCTCCGGCCGTCCCGGGCAGCCCCGCCGCCTCGCCCGCTCCGCGCGAACCAGCAGAGCGCCGCGGGGAGGGAGGGGAGGAGTGGAGGAAACTCCTGAGAGAGGTTTTTCTGAAAATCATCTCTTTCTCCCTCCGCGGGAGGGGAAGGGGTGGGGGGGGGAGCACCGCTCGCCTCAACTCCCCTCCCCTGCTTTTCCCCCCGGGGGGGGTCCGGCGCGGGGCGGAGGGGGCTGCGGGAGATGGGGGGAGAGGGATGGAAGGGAGGGATGGTTAACACAAACTTTTCCTCACTGCTCGCTGCTCCTCTCTCCTCTCCCCCCTCCTTCTCCTCCTCCCCCTTCATAATTTAAATAACCCTGATATTTCCCTGCTAAACCCCGGCGCCTGCCCCCCAAACCCGCAGCAGACTCACCGCGGGAGCCTCAGCATCCCCTCTGCGCCCCGTTTCCACCCTTTACAGTGTTCTCCGATTTTTCTGTAATTTTTTCCCCATATTTCGGGCTGGACGCGGCGGGCCTGGAAATTGTTTGCTTTCCCGTCTTTCCAGCAGCCATTGTAGTGTATGCGCTGCGGTGCAGCCCAGCCTGCCGCACACGCCGCGCCCACACCGCCCGCCGCCCACACGCACCGCGGGTTGGACGCCTCCCCCAGTCAGTCAGGGCCGCGGCCGCGCCCCGCCGCCGGCGCCTGCGGGCCGCGCCGCCCGCCCCGTTGGTGGAAGGAGGCGCCGCTCACGGCCGGGGCGGGCGCGGCGCCGCCGCCATTGGCGGCCCGGCCATGCCACTCAGCGCCGCCGGGGCGTGGGCGGTGGCGGAGCGGGGCCGGGGGGAGCCGCGGGGCCGGGAGCGGGGTAGGCTGCGCCCGTACTTAAGCGCGCTGCCCGAGCCGCTGACGTCTTTCGAATTGGAGACGGGCTGTCCCTCTCCCGCTTCGGGCTCCCGCGGACGCGGCCGGGGACGGAGAGGTGAGTGTCGCCGGCGGCGACCCGCGCCGTGCCCGCCCACCGGTTTCCTTTCCCGGCCGGCGGAGCGAAGGCTCGCCCGCCCTGCGCCTCCGCGGGCCGGGGCAGCCCCGCTCGGGCCCGGCGGCGGCGCGGCCCGGGCACTGCTCCCTGGCGGCAGGTGGTGCCGGGGGGGCGGGCGGCGGGAGCGACTGTGGGCAGCGACCCGGGGTGGGCAAGGGGGCGCCGAGGGCCTCTGGCCGCTCCGCCGGCGGCGGCAGGGGATGACAGGGCCCGGGCGGTGGGCACCTGGATGGCCCCCAGCTCCTCGGGGAGGGGAGTCTCGCGAGGCGGCGGCTCCGCAGTGCTGAGTGTCCGGACCCGCCGGCTGCCGCCTCCCGCCCTGCTCCGCTGCGACACCGGTAGAAGTCGCAGAGGTTTAACACGGCCTTGGCTCCTGGGTTAAAAGTTTAATAAGCTGGTCTGTATGATAGCGTAATTAGCGATTTTTTTGTGCATATGCGTGATAATGTGTATGCATATTAGCATAGGCCTAACGCTTTTCAAGGGGAGGGAGTGCCCTGATAGTTTATGAACTGAAAAAGCCCAAAGGTGAAAGAGTGGCAGCAACAGTCCTGGTTCTCAGTGGTACAGTTTGTTAACGTGTTAAAGCATAGTTAAGAACTGCGGAAGAGACAAACCTTCGGTTGTGGTTGGGTTCTGACCTGTAATCTGAAAGCAGGAAGGAAAGCCTGTGCATGTACAAAACCTGGGAGGAGGGGGAAGCTCTCTTCGTGCCCTACTGCTCATTCACTCACACAGCAGCATTTCGGCGTGACCCGCCTGCCCTTCCAGCTGATAGTGTTTCAAGTGCTGAAGTATTTCGGAGAAGCGGAGAGAGGAACACGCGCAGGAGCTATCAGGCCTTTCGGTAGTACTAAGAATGTATTTAAGCATTTGCCTCCTCTGAGCTAAGCTGCTTCATGAGAACCTGAAGTGCCTGTTCATTATGTAGGTATTTAATGAATTGTGTGCATTGTTTCTTAGACAGGGCACAGTTGCAGACTCTGGTAGTGTAAACAAAATGAAAGGGTTAAGTGCAGTTTGTATAATGAAAACTGATTATGACAACACATCCTATAACTCATAAACAATCTTTCAGAGAGTAAGTCTGAAGTCAAGCTAATACCATACACCTTGAGGCATGTCTCCTTAGGTGGTAATATCAATGAAATGCAGAGTTATAACATAGACACAAATAAACATCAAAAAGTATTGTGTCTCTTATGCTGAAGTAGGTCAGGCATTGTTATATGCTGCTTTTGCTTTCTACTTCTTTCCCCCTCCTTTCTCCTTGAAGTCTGAGATGATGCTCATATACCTGCTTGTGTTTCTATTTGAGTTAGAAGTGCCTAATAAAAAAGCTCTTGCACCCACAAAACAAACAAACATTTGCCTAGCTTGTAAAATTAACTTAAGCACTGGATAATTCTTAAAGGAAAGTGGAAGGGTTTCCTGATGCTATTCAGTAAAAGTCTTATTTGCAGAAGACTGTTGTGTGGAATGCAGGGAGTACTCTAAGCATTAGTAAGAGTATATGTGCACAGGATGTAAAATCTGGGGCTTGTTCAACAGGAATAGCTTACTTTTACCCCAAGGAGAAACCTCATCTAAAACATTGTTTTCTATCTGTGAGGTACAAAGAGCAGTGTTTAAATTTTTGTTTGCTGGTATTAAACAAAACCGGCTTTTTACTGCAGACTTGCAGTTGTCTTTCCCTAATGCGAACAGAAAGAAGTTTAAGTTTAGAAGTGTTTTTTTGGAAAATAAAAAAACCTGTAAAGATCAGGCACAGTTTCCTTCACCAGCCGTACTTTTAATTTCTTCCCTCAGTCCTGTTCCTGCTTGAATTGCCTAAAACAGTCATCTGGTCAACATTAATTTATTTTTTGTTAGATTCAGCATTTGTTTGGAACAAGTACCTGCACGGCCATATGTGTGGCAGAGGCAATGTATGGGAAGTTGTAAAAGGAAAGAGGGTCTGCTCTTCATCTTGATGTCATCATCTTGAATCAGTGCAGGTTCTTGTCACTGAACTCTGTGTCTCTCAAGCGTACAGTTCCTAGAGTCCATGTCAAACTACTGAGGTGGTGAAAAATGTGATACAAGCTGTGTAAGTGGGTCTGGTCCCACCTTGCAGTGAAACTATTTCTTTTTCTGTTAAATATTTGATGCAGGAACACAGGAGATAGTTGGACACTTATCGTACCTGGGAAAGCTCAGTGAAGATAGAGATGTGATCCAGCTAAGGAGTAGGCACAAATCTGGAAAAGTTTACTTGTACGTTTTCCCCATGCACTATTAATTGAAGCATCTACAGTGTATTGGCTGTGAACAGCTTCTATGGAGCTGTTTTTTCTAAACACAGTCAGTTCCTCCGTGATATCACAGGCTGGCGTGAGACTGCAGTGACTCCATTCTCTGCAGAAATTCATCAGGGAGTAAGCAGTCTTGATGGTGGGCTGAACTTGTGTGAGTTTTCTTGCTGTTACTGCTTTTGAAATAACATCTTGCAAAAGAAGTTTGGTAGTGATTTGGTTCTGGTTTGGTTGTTGTTTGGTTTTTTAAAGACAACCAAACTGTGTAATTAGAAGGCCTTTATTGCATGCTGAAGTTCAAATTTAGTCCTGAGTTACCACTAAAAGTAGATACTTAACCTGTTTATTTTCTTTTTCTAGGCAGAGTACAAGTATCTGTCTAGAATGTCCAGGCATGCACAAAAGCTTAGAGATCACGATACAAATCCATGTGTAGCGGTAAGATGATCAAATTGATATGTTTGTATGTTTTGATCTTAAATAATGCAATTTCTAGAAGATTTTTTCATGAATAACACATTATAGCATTTTGCATAAAAAGTTTCTTAAGAGTCTGAAGATGGGAAAAGCTGAAAATCATCCACTACAGTAAGCATGAAGTAATGAGTAATTACTCATAAATAGGAGTGATACAACTGATAGCAATCTCTTCAATTTTCTGTCCTTAAAACCAGAGCCTGAAATCCTGGTTAGACCAGCTTGGTTATTTTTTAAAAGTCTTTTGTGAGTTATACCAAGCATCATGATAAACAACTATTCTGTGGGCTCCATCTTTACTGTTTAAAGAGTACTAATGTCTGTTGCCTCTAGATGAAGGCACTGCATGGAAGTGCTGATTATACTTCGTGATAGATGTTCCTTTGCTCTCTTTGATAGTATTCTTTCATCTGAGAAGCTGCCTCCTATCTTCATATGTGTTCTGGGACTTGTTAAAATATTTAAACACCAAGTACAATAACTTCCCTCAGCTCTGAAGTATATTTTCCCCCATTAAAGGAAACAGATGCCACTACAAAATGTATGGATGACAACAACTATAACAAGGATATGTGTACTGATTATTTTTTGAAGTACAAAAACTGCAGAAAATTCTGGGTAAGCACAACAGACTTTCTAAATTTTATTCTCTGCTTTGCTTTAAATGACACACTGCTTTCTGAACTCTTCAAACTTAGCTAATGCTGACTGCAGCTGTTTTTATGGTACCTTATGGGCCCAGGTAGTCTCAGTATGTGTTGCTGGAAGACTTAAGCAGGTGCCCATCAGAGTATTTCACTTGATTCTTCTAAGTTTACCCTCTTAGACTGTGAGTGTGTTTTTGCAGTACCTGATGTCTTCCTCTGAATTTTAATCAGATATTTCTAGTAATAAGTTCTCTTTTAAATGGATGCGAAGGAAAAGTTCTGAGGTAAGGTAAGGTAAGGTTATCTGTTTTTCCATTGGTTTGGATCATGTTTGCTTTTACCTGAGACAAGGCTTAGGAAGAGTTCATTCTTATTCCCTTCTTTCTTGTGGTAAAGAAGTATGAGGAACTATGTGCAGTTAAACGGTTTTCTGCTATTTTGTTTTCTTATGCCATAGTAGTAAGGAGTTTTTAGTTTAGCCTTTAAGTACTTGACAAACTAGGAAAAATCTTTACGGGCAATTGTGCATTAGTCTGACATAGTGTAATGGGAATACTGATTTCACTGTGTTCTGAAGCAGCAGGGTGACCTGTTAGGTATCTTCAACTAAGTACTAGTAAGCTTAATTATCAGCTAATCAGATTTAGAGTATCTGGTTCTTGATATATCAAGAAGTTTTCTATTAAGTAATCTTGTTTATTTGCAGCGCAGAAGCAGAAATTCTGAGAAATATGTTCTCATGGTCCCTTTATTCTATTTTCAGCATGGCATTATGATGCAAAGGAAAAGAAACGGTGTGAAACCAGAGATGCCCTCAGCAGATGAGAGAAAGAAAATCTTGGAATCAATGGGGAAGCCCTACTGACTAGAAACTTGAATTGACTGTTTTCTCTGTACATATGAAGACTTACCAGCAGCAAACTACTGCTGTATGAACTGGACTTCACCATTGCCATTTACCGGATTAAAATAAGATATTAAATTTTAAAATGTGTGAGCTTTCTAGGATAGAATTTCCTAGTTTTATTTATACTTTGTGGCACAGGAACTGGCCTTTTACTGGATACATGAGTATCTACACAAATTGTCTTGATACTTTTGGAAGTAGAAACTAACTTGCTGTGAAATACTAAATATAAAATTATTGGGATTTGCAGGAAGTCTGTGTTACTGAAGGGGGCTGATGAGTGTTGCAGTGGGATTCTAAGAGTGGAGCAGGTTTACAAGCCGGTACATGCAGTGTGTTTCTTGCACCCAGCTATTCTGCCCAACAGTATGGATTTCCCTTGTGTGATCTTATCACTATTTCCATGTGTCGTATTCTGTGTTCCCAGTTTAAATACGACTGTTCAGAAACTAAAATACTAAATGCAACAAGCTTGTCATTAGGTATGCCTCTGCACTTGTCAGTGACAGCAGAAGCTTGCAATAAATCAGACATGCAAGCTTTGCTTGTTACAAGGTTAGAGAGGTTGATGAAGATAGAACTGCACTCCTCATGTCTGAATAGTACTTTCTGTGGGATAGTAAATAGATACTTTGCTGGTGGGCAGTCGGAGGGGACTGGCAGACATGTAAACATATACTCTGAGTGACACGGCAGGTTTAACTATAGTACATCTATCTAAGACTCTCTGGACAGCTGAAGCACTGGGTTTGGAAATGCTTACTCATACAAGTAAAAGCTCAGTTTTAGGTACTCTAATCTTAAGGAATATTGATTCCCTAACTAAACTGAACAGCTGGTAAGTGTAAACAGTGTTGTCTAGTGGAAACATTGTTTTCTTTTATCTTCTCGTGTCCTGACTTAAAGGCGTGAACCCTGTGGTAAAACAGAAAAACCACTGTCATGATCTCAGGTTCCATATGAAATCCTTTGGTACTTACTGGGATCAAGTTGGCAGAACTTTGGCTGACCTCATGAAGGATGGTGTAAAAGTGTTGTCTCTCTATACTGTTTTGGAGACTTCATGGCTTCCTGTTTCCCCTGTCTGACTTGTCTTGTTTCTTTCCACTGGAGGCCTATTTCTATGCTTGCTGGGATTTTTATGCTGTTTGTACCTTCCTCCTTATTTGATCTAACTAGTAACCACACACAGTCTGCTTTTGCTCCTCCTTTCCATTCTCCATCTACATTTGAATTTTGAAGTGCATTGATTATAATCGTTTTGTTACTGGAATGAGTGTGTAACTATGCCTTTTGAGTGTGCAGTTCTCTGACCCTAGCTATGCAGACTCCAAGCCATGTCATAAGTTCTCTTGCTGGTTCCTGGCCTTTCTTTAATCAAGATCATCAGAGTCTTTATTCCAAATTACTTTCTCTGCACTTAAAGTGCAAACTTTGACACTTTTGGGTTGTTTTTTTCTGCTGTGGAACAGAAGAAGCTTTTGTTCTAAATTCAATGCCTTGCTCTTGTCTGCTACCTTCTTGCTCCTTCCAATACCCCACTCCCCCATGCTTTTTTTACTGATTTTGGTCTGTTCTCATTCCAGATTTTTTTATAGTACCTTTGTTCTGTCTCTGATCAAATGAGGTAGTCTTGCAGTGATGTTCTAGTGCATCTCCTTTTGAAGATCTTGTGCTCTGTTTTCCTTGTCATAGTGAAAATCTCTTTGCTTTCATTAGTCAGAATTTACCATAGTACCTCCCCATTGGCCTTGCATCTCTGATCTCTTTGTTCAGTTGCAATTTTTGGGGAGCTATTGTCCACTTTTCCTTTGGGCTGTGTCTCTCTCGACTCTGACTTTGCTGCCTTTCTTGTCTAAGGGCACCTTCTCTCCTACTTGGCACAGGTTTGTCATTTACTGCCTCTGCTGTATCTTTGGGTGTGTTCTTTGCTCCTATGGATTTAGCTACTATTCTAGTGCTTACTGTTTTTCTGCTGCTGTGCTCTTACATTCAGGCCTTACATTAAAATCTAATGCATGTTTTAATTATATGCAAGAAAAGCAACAGCTCTTCATGTGGTTATGCTCAAGGTTTTAAAGTCATCTCATGCTGTGTTTTCCTTTCAGGTTTTCTTAGAGTGTAGAAATGTTTTTTCTCCTAGGTTAACTGTTACAATTTTCATTTTTTTCTGACCAATATTTACTTGGAAAGTTCCCACTAGTGTTCTTGTGTTTTAAAGGTTGACTAACCTATCTTTAGACTTTGATAGATTTGCTGTACTACTTTGTAAAGTGTTGTAAAGAACTAGTGCTGGACTCCGGAAAGACAGAAAAGGAGATGCATTCTGTGCTTTCAAATATCAGTGCAAGAATGTGGGATCACAGGTTAGGCTAAGGCACATGTAATGCAAGAACAGTAGTCTAATATTAGACTTACTGATCATCAGTGGACAAAAATGACGGTAGTGTAGAACTGAGAGCAATTTAAGCAATGACCTTGTAGATTTAATTTAGGTAATCAGTCATCTGTTGTAGGGAATGCCATTTATTTCCATTGTATATGCCTTATAGTTACTGTTAAGTAACACAAGTTTATGAAGAATCTTGGAGTGCAAGAAGTTTTCTTCCATATGCCATAACGTCACTCAAGTGATCTGTTACTTGAGTATGAGTTTTCATCATTTTTCTCCCTCACTGGAGATTGCTGTTCTTGCTTCCACTACTGAAGCTGAGAGTGGTAAATTATGATAGCTAAAACATAGGCTCTTATGTACAAAATGGTTGAGTTTTTTCCATTAATTTCTGCAGTGTGATTAACTGTCTTTGGTTGTGAGCCAAAGATAATGGTCTTTTCCTCATACCTGAGAGCTTATATGCCACACTTCACTGAAACACTGAGGTAAGCTGTGGCCTACCAGTCTTACTGGGCAGAAATAAACTGAGTGGAATTTTTAGTTTTGCTGAAGCACACTCCTGTATGCTAACCCAGAAACATAACACAATGGATCAATATAATTAATTCAGAAGCAGCGAAGAGACCTGTGGGTTTCTTTTTTGTTTTATTTTAATAGGTATAATTCTTCATTTTGCTTGTGGTACAAGAACCAAATCTGGATAGTGACATCAATGTTTGATAATTTTTTTGTTTGACAGCTGGATGGTGCTGTTGCACAACAGACTGAGAACAGAAGCACTGCAGCCACTACTGGCTCTTTTTGAACTTTTTTGGTCTCTTCCCTCCGACGCAGCAGAAGTCTTGCAGGACAAAGGAAAAATTGGTGCTGTCTCTACACTCCTGGGAAACAGAAGGCCTCTGTACAGTGTGAGAAGCTTTGAAATATGGCCCTTGAAAGTATATTGTTTCACAGTGATCATTTGGTCACAACTAGGCACTGAGCAGCAGCCACAGACTCTCTCCCAGGCCTAGATGAATATCCAGACTGTCATCTGCCTACTTTTGCCATCTTATTTGTGCTGTTATTATGCAGTGCAAGGCCTTTGGCTCTGGGAGTTTTGTGGTACCACATTTGGGATGAGTCTGTGCTCTTCAAGATGTTAGAAGTAAGTTGTTTAGAGTTCTGAAAACTTCTTTGGGTTTATCTGAAGCTTTTGAAAGGTAGGGAGTTGCATCTGCTGTGGCTTAGAGTCTTATGGTCTTCACCTAATAAAACTTGCACTTGTGATCAAGGACATAACAAGCTTTTGCTAAAGCTTCTGCAGAACAGATAGGGAGAATTTACAATATAAAATGTTATTCTGTTCTAATGCTTTTGTAGACAGCCCTTAACTCATGTTAAAAGTATCTCTATCTTTAGAGTTGGTCTTCCAAAATAGCCATGAAAAAAGTAATTGTAGTGTGAAAAATGTTTGAAAAAATAGTGCAGTGTTACAGGCTTTTATTCTCTTGGAAGAATCTGAGAAAACTGGAGGAAATAGTTCTGTAAGTATTAAACTAGTAAAAAATAAAACAAGCAGGCTACTTCAGAATTCTTTTAATATTTATTGCAGCCTAATTGATAGGAAGAAAAGGAGAATACTGCATTTATACTAGCTAAATGCAGTGGGTCCTGAAAATTTTAGTTTGTGTTTTACTACATGCATGATATCAAATGTAGTAACTCAAACCATCAGATTTTGAATAAGTAATTTTTTCTTCATCCCTTGGGTTTCTCTCTGGAGATCTATCTCAGTCTTTTTTTTTTTTTGAGGATTTTCAGCACTATTCCTCCAATCATTACTCGTTCTTGAAAGTCCTACTACCCCTGAGCTACCTCTTTACCTGTTTTACTTCAATAAAAAGCTATGCACTGTGAACACTTCCTGATATCAAGAGACTTGGGCAGAACACCACAAAATTTGGCATATAACAAAATTGAACTAGCGTCTGTCAAAATGGAAAATAATTGTAAGTGAAGGTGATATATAGTGATGATTATGCTCAAGATAGAAATGAGGTATTGACTGAATATAGTAAAAGTGATTCACAGCTGTAGGACATTAATAGCAGAAGTAGGGGCCATTGGCTCAAGCTGGCAGACACTCATAAACCTTTGAAAATTCTAAACATTTTAAATTGATGCTAAATATTGCAGGTTTTTGGTCAAAAAAAAAAGTGTTTTGACAGAAATAGCCTGCTGGTAATATTTTGTTGTTGTGTTGCATGTGAATCTCAAATTTTTTTCTTGCCCTGAAACATATGGACCTTTCAGCAGTCCTTGGTGACAGAGTTGCATGTAGCTGTTGAACTGATCAGTGAATGTGGTTGCATATGACAAGTAGGGTGACATTTTCTCCTAATGTTTGTTAAATAGTGGAATTGAATGAAGTTGCTGCATTGGAATATGTTAGCTGTACAGTGGTTGCTTCAATGCATAAGTAACAAAAGGATGGAATGAACAGGAGAAATCCTTAAACAGAGGGTGCCCCAGGAATTTTCCATGTTCTGCAATATCTATCTTCAGAACTTTGACTCTGTTTCCTGACTCTGAATGGATTCGAACAGGTGTTACTGATAATCTATGGGAGACCTCCTGGGAAATGCCAGGTGCTGTAGGTTCTAGTCCTGAGGACTTCACTGGCACTGTCCAAGCTCGCTCGGCCGTGGCAGATGAACCTCAGGACTTAAACGGTGGGGGCCAGTTCTGCGCACACTGAGCCTCACCTAAAAATCCACTGTGCAGGCTGGGAGGGCACACCCATGTGGGGACAGCCCTTCCCAAAATCTTCGTTCACGAAGCTGAGCCACACTGATAATCTAAGAAATGCTGTGTCTTAATAGTCTTTTATTTTACAGGTAAAACTAAAGTAGTTTGTAAGGTAATGACAGTTCAAGATCTTGGGAGGGTTGAAGAACCACTTTGATTCTCAGATTTAAAATGAACAGGCTCTTATGGATCTACAGCCGTTGGCTGTCTTGTGTTTAGACATCTAGAGCCTGTGGATGTCAGACAGGCGCTGATATTGGAATTGATACTGGAATTCCCTGGTGCTTTATGTTCTGCCTTGCACTTTGGTGGCAGCAGTGCTGATGAACTGAGTGTTCTGACCTCAGCACTGCTGGAGTTTATGGAATAAATATTTCACTCCCTTCAGCCTTGCAGACTGACTGTGAAGTCTGCTAGTGAAAAAAACTTATTTTTTCCTGCAGGGTGTTGCCTGATGGTCATCTTTACAGTCCTTCCCTTCAGCAACTGCCATTCCATGTCCCTTCTTCCTCCCTCCTCCTGGTGCCTCTGTGTGATCGGCAGAATCAGTGCTAGTGCAGAGCTCTAGTATCTGGGGCATATATCCAGCTGCAAAATAGCAAAAGGAAAAGGGGAGGACCCCTGGGCAGCTCTCTGTGGAGCTGCAGCCACCCTTGTATTCCTGGGCTGGAAGGACCAATGTAGGGTATCTGAATGAGCAGCAAAATACAGGGAGCAAATGCTGAAATCTCAGCTGCTCTCACAGGTCAGAAAAGGCTTTCTGTGCTTGAAAAAGGAGCTTGGCTATTAAAAAGGTTAAGTACGCAAGTACACAAGGGCTGTGATTCTTAGAATCACAGCTGTAAGGTTGAGTCCAGCTGTACCTGGCACAGTTAAGTCCACCACCAAACCCTTTCCCTGAGTGCCACATTTATGTCTTTCAAATACC